>NW_025999949.1:34972753-34991251 GCF_001458135.2 Marmota marmota marmota | reverse complement strand
GGTGCCCGCCGCCTCCGTTGGGTGCCCTCGGGCTGGCGCTCCTGGTGCGGGCGGCGACACGCCCCTCGCCCCGGGGCCCGCCGCGCTCCTGAAGTCGGCTGCGGGAGGAGCGCCTCGAACCCTCCCTGCAACTCTCGCTTGTGCTTGTGCGGGTGCAGCCGTGGGGCAGGAAAGTGTCACTCCGCGCTGGCCTGTGATCGCCTCTGTCAGTGTCCCCTCCGCCCGCTCACCTTCCCGACGACGTAAATGCCACCATACCCCTTTTTTGTGATACTGGGTACTTAACCCAGGGGCGTTCTACCAATCAGCTGCACTCACTTTGAGACAGGTTCTCCTAAATTGATGAGGCTGGCCTTGAACTTGCCAGCCTCTTGCCTTGGCCTCCAGAGTAGCTGGGATTACAAGCATTCACCACCTTATGCGTCCATAAAAGCCTTTCAACTGGAAGTTTTCTGTTGTTAGGATGCAGTGTGTTGTCTTCACATGTTTTTGTGGAGAGGGAAATTAAAATGCTGAAAACAGGGCTCTGTTCATTTCATAATGAGCTGAAGGTTTGAGGCTATGACTGAAACCCACCCCCACCCCCTCATTTAAACCAGTGACTGCTCATTTCTAAAAAGCACAGTAGCTACTTTCTGGGCCAGCTTTATTAATATTTGAAACAGAAGCACCAGCCTCACCATGTTGGAGACCTAAGAATGTTGCAGTACTACAGATTTGTCAAGATTTTGTTATGTTTTTAAAATTACACAGCAGACTAGTAGTGGAGAAGGAAAAATAATTGTCAAGACCCCCCCCCCAATGTTGAGAATTTGTCTCAGGACCTCAGGCATGCCAGGCAAGCACTTTACTATAACCTAATCCCCAACTGGTTTTAAAAATTTTTGAGACATGGTCTGGCTAAGTTGCTAGAAGTTGTGATCCTCCTGTCTTGGCCTCCTGAGTATCTGGGATTACAGGCATGCAGCCAGGCTCAGGAAATGTTTAAAAAATTGACAACTTTATTGATAAATCCTTTACCTAGCAGAAAACCTGCTTGTTTAAGTGTATTTTCCAGATATTTTCAATATATTTACCATTGTGCAACCACTACCATTCCAGAACATTTTCCATCATCCCAGAAAGAAGCTCCACACCTGTTTGCAGCCCTTTCTCATCCCCCTGCTACCCACTCCCCACAGCCACTGATTTGTTTTGTGTCTATGGATTTGCACGTTCTGGCCGTTTCATATTAGTGCCATACGTGTTGTTTGTGTCTGGCTTCTTTCAGCATAAATCATCCATGTTTTAGTATGTGTCAATACTTTGTGCTTTTTGTGGCTGAAAAACATCCCACGGCATGGATAGACCATCTTTTGTGTGTCTGCTTGGCACAATGCACATCTGATTTGTTTCCTCACTTTGGCTAATTTGAATGTTGCTGCTATGTACAAGGTTTTGACCTGCCGGGACACATTTTCAGATCTCTTGGGTACATACCTGGGAATAGAATGATAGTTTTCTAGCAACTCTGTTTCACTCTTTGAGAAGCTACCATGCTGAACAAATCCATTTTGATGTCTTCATAGTTGCGCTAGCTTTGCCTCGGACATTGTCTGCCTGGTGTTGGGCCGTGTTCCATTAGATCCCCTGGAAGGAGGCAGTAGGGAGGCCTGGCTGGAGGCTGAGCTCCAGTTTGCCAGTGTGGAGCAGGACCAGAGCAGGCTATGAGGATGGGCTTCCCATGCGAGACCCAGGGGTGTTGTGAAGTCTGAAGTGTGGAAAGTTGTCCACAATTGTAGTATACTTCCTGTTCTCAGCTTCTCTAAGACCTCCTGCTTCTTGGGTCAGAGGCATGGTTTGAATCTGAGACAGATTTTTATGGGAAGTTTGCTGTGGTCCTAAGAAGCTTCAGGGACAACTTTTGCTGAGGTGGTATGCCAGGACATGGGTGTGTCCCCTCCTGTGTTTCTCGGTGTCCAGTTACAAGTGGAAGGGACCCTGAAGAGGACCTGGTTTGTAGGTTAAATCCCAAAGGTTAGAGGATTGATAATTGGGTTGCTTGTTTTTGTTTTTGCTCAGATAGGATAACAGAGAGACACGCAGCCACTATGTACTCTCATCATCATTTCATAAAAATGAGATTTTTATTTTTTTTTGAGATGGTCTTGCTGTGTTGCCCATGCTGGTCTTGAACTCTCGGGCTCAAGTGATCCCCCCACCACAGCCTCCCAAGTGCACCACATCTCCCAAGATGACAGGCATACCCTGATGTGTGCTGCTAAGACTGTTTTAACACCAAAAAAGAAAGAAGTTACACTAAAAAGAAATGATGATCATAAGGCGGGCACAGTGGTGCACGCCTGTAATCCCAGCGGCTGGGGAGGCTGAGGCAGTAGGATCACAAGTTCAAAGCCAGCCTCAGCAATGGCAAGGCACTAAGCAACTCAGAGAGACCCTGTCTCTAAATAAAATACAAAAAAGGCCTGGGGATGTGGGTCAGTGGTCGAGTGTCCCTGAGTTCAATCTCCAGTATAAAAAAAAAAATCATGGTCATAGTTATTGTTCACAAGGCACTTATTAGGTTTGCTTAAGTTTTATAAAAAAGAGCATACATTCCTATTTTTCTCATTTTTCTACAGAGGAGAGGAACTGAACACTCCCCCAACCAGACCTGTGTTGAATGCCAGTGTCCCCCTGTCTTCAGGCAGAACGGCATCTACAGCACACGTGATTTGTGAGTCCTCACCTTTGCTCCTTGGAGAGGGTACGGTGGGAGGAACAGCAGGGCAGAGGAGGACTGTGGTTCTCCATGCAGCAGCCGGTTGCGTGCTAGAGTATAAGCTCTTTGAATTTAGACTTTCTTCCTTTTTTTAACTCTTGAAAATTTTTGAAAAATATAACATCAAATATATAATGTTTGAACACATGACCTATGTATAATATTTGAAATACATATTTTTAATTCATTTAAAAAATATCTTTAATTGTAGATGGATACAATACCTTTATTTTGTTTATTTTTTTAATGTGGTGCTGGGGATTGAACCCAATGCCTCACACATGCTAGGCAAGCACTCTAACCACTGAGATACAATCACAGCCCCCATATTTTTAATTCTTAAAAGATTTTGGAATATACATAAAACACGTAATGCTTATGTACAGTTTTTTAGAAATATCTTTAATTAATTAATTAATTTTTATGTGGTGCTGAGGATCGAACCCAGGGCCTTACCTGTGCTAGGTGAGTGCTCTACCATTGAGCCCCAGCCCCAGCCCCCTTATGTACAGTTTTGAGGGTAACCACACAAATCCTCTGTACCTGCCACCCGCTGGGGAAGCACAGTGTCTGCTCTTTTCCTCACAAACATATTCCTCTACCACCTAAGTACCACTACCCAAGTTTGCTTATTTTTTGTTGTTTTTTTTTTTTTTTCTGTATGTGTAAATATTCTTCAACAAAATAGTGTTCAGTGTTGCCTGTTTTTTAAAAAAATTTTTCCTTGCTGGGAGTTGAACCCAGGACCCGGTGCATGGTGGGCAGGTGCTCGACCACTGAAGGGCGCCCTAGCGCAGGTTTTGCCTGTGTGTGAATTTGATGTCAGTGGAATCCTACTGTTTGTTAGTCGGCTACTTGGTTTCATTTGCTCTTGCCCGTTGGTTTTGAGCTCCACCCATGTTCCTGCAGTGTAGCTGTGGGTCGTTCACTATCACTATTCTAGTTTATTTATCCTTTCCTTTCTTACTGAGCATTGATTGACATTATCTCTGCATCTGGCTTCTGTGAACCTCTGTTTACGTCTCCTCACCATCTGTGTGCCAGAGTTTTCGTGGGAGGAATCACCAGGTCCAGAGAGCACATGTGCTGCCTTTGTATGTGCCACAGTACTTTCCAAAGTGGACATGCTATCTGTGCTCCCATCTGTTGAATGGGAGAATGACCTTTGATCCACAGCTTTGCAAACACTGGCTGCTTTTCATACTTACATAGTTTTGTCTGTACACCTGAGTTCATAGCAGCAGTATTCACAGTAGCCAAAAATATAAGCAAGCCAGGTGCGGTGGCTCATGCCTGTAATTTCAGCAGCTCGGGAGGCTGAGACAGGAGAGTCACAAGTTCAAAGCCAGCCTCAGCAAAAGTGAGCGCTAAGCAACTCAGTGAGACCCTGTCTCTAAATAAAATATAAAATAGGGCTGGGGATGTGGATCAGTGGTTGAGTGCCCCTGAGTTCAATCTTTGGTGGTTCCCTCCCAAAAAGTAAAAGCAACCCATGTGTCCATTCAATGGATGAATGAATGAAATGCGGTATTTGCACACAATGGGATATTATTTAGTTTGAAAAAGGGAGGGAATTCTTCACATGCTACAACATGGGTGAACCTTAGAGACTTTCTGCTAAGTGAAATAAGTTAGTCACAAGAGGACAAACAGTGCATGATTTCAGTTATGTGAGTTACTTAGTAAGGTCAGATTCCTAGAGACAGAGGGTACAGTGGTGGTGGCCAGGAGCTGTGGGGAAGGGGAGCTGATGTTTAGTGGGCCCAGAGTTTGAGAGCAAAATTCTGGAGCTGGGTGTGGTGAAGGCTGCCCAGTAGTGTGAGCATACTTCATGCTGCAGAACTGTATGCTGAGCCATGGTAGAGTGCATGTATATTTTAAAACAATAAAAACTTTATTTTTTTTTAAAGAGAGAGGGAGAGAGAGAGAGAATTTTAACATTTACTTTTTAGTTATCGGCGGACACAACATCTTTGTTTGTATGTGGTGCTGAGGATCGAACCCGGGCCGCACTCATGCCAGGCGAGCGCGCTACCGCTTGAGCCACATCCCCAGCCCAAAAACTTTATTTTTTGGTACTAGGCAACCCTGGGATTCTTTGAGATACATCCCTATCCTTTTTTTGAGATAGGGTCTCACTAAGTTGCTGAGGCTGGCCTTGGACTTGCAATGCTCAGCTTCCTGGTTGCTGGGATGATGGGCATATGCCTCTGCATCCGGCTGCTTTTTTTTGGTCACACTGGTGGATGCGAAGTGGTCTGTCACTGTTTTTTTCCTGATTGCCACTGAGGTGGACCTATTTCTGGGCATGGATTGGCCATATGAGTTTCTTCTTCGGGAGGCTTGTATTCCGACGGGGCCTGCATCTTCCTTGCTCGTGGAGTGCCTGCCTCTTGGTGCCCTTTGTTGAGGAGACTGTCCCTCCTGCCCTTGCACAGTGGCGCTCGTTGCGTTTCACATCTCCTGGCTGTGTGGATCTGGTTCTGAGCTGGGTTACTTTTCGCTGGTCTAATTGTCTTTGTGAGAATACTGTGGTAACGGTGGCTTTTTTATCTGGCTTTTTTTTTTTTAATAGCTTTATTGAGATATCATCCAGGTCACCAACCTAGGTGTACAGGCTGGTGACCTGGGGCATAGCAGATCAAGCTGCATAGCCACCACCACAATCAGTCTTAGGACACTTTTATCATGCTGCAAAGATACTCTGTTACCCCATTAGCAGTCCTACCTGGTCTTGCCATCTTGTGGGATAAATGCCCCTTGTTGGTGGTACCTCAGGAGTTTTGTAGCTACTCTTGCCATAAATTAGTTTGTTACCTTTCATCAAAAATCTGTTAGGGATCAGGTGCAGTAGTGCATACCTATAATTCCAGCCACTTGGGGGCTGAGGCAGAGGATTGCAAGTTCAAGGACTGCTTGTTCAGTTATGTGAGATCCTGTCTTGAAAAATAACAAGGGCAGAGGTTGTAGCTTATTGGTAGAGCAATCCCCAGTATTGCCAAAAAAAAAAAAAAAGTACTTGGGATGTAGTTCAATGGTACAGCACCTCTGGGTTTAATCCCCATTATCACCAAAACACACACACACACACAAACAAAAAAAAAAAAAAAAAACCAAAAAAAAAAAAAAAAAAAAAAAAAAAAAAAAAAACAAAACCAACTTGGTAGGAATTCTATTCAGAATTGCATTGATTCTGTTCATCTGGGAGAATTAATTTCTTTAGGATATTCACTTCCTGTCCATGAGCACATCTGGCACCCCAACTTTTCTGTGTTCACTGGACGTTAGGAATGTGAATGATGAAATTTTGCACATGGTTAGTTTCAACTGTGGCTTCTCACAAAAGGGAAAAGTAAGTCTCAGTGACATTGCATGGGTCACTTACATCACACAGCAGTGGTCAGTGTAGAACCACAAGCCCTGACTAGGTAGACCTGGTGCAGGTATTGAGGTCACTGTCCCTGCTGCTGATAGGATAGAAGCACAGGCTTTGCGTCTCTGAACCGGTGCTGAGGTCATCTCTGCTTCTCAGAGTCTAGCTTTCTCTCTTTGGACAGGGCCTTCAGGATGAGCGTCCCTGACTACATGCAGTGTGCTGAGGACCACCAGACCCTGCTGGTGGTTGTGCAGCCCGTGGGCGTGGTCTCCGAAGAGAACTTCTTCAGCATCTACCGGAGGATCTGCTCCGTGAGCCAGCTGAGCATGCGGGACTCTCAGCGCGCACTCTTCATCCGTTACCGGCACCACTACCCGCCCGAGAACAATGAGTGGGGCGACTTCCAGACGCACCGCAAGGTTGTGGGCCTCATCACCATCACTGACTGCTTCTCTGCCAGGGACTGGCCTCAGACCTTCGAGAAGTTCCATGTGCAGAAGGAGATCTATGGCTCCACGCTGTACGACTCCCGGCTCTTTGTGTTCGGGCTGCAGGGGGACGTGGCGGAGCAGCAACGCCCCGACGTGGCCTTCTACCCCAGCTATGAGGACTGCAGCTCCGTAGAGAAGCGCATCGAGGACTTCATCGAGTCACTCTTCATTGTGCTCGAGTCCAAACGCCTGGATAGGGCCACAGACAAGTCTGGGGACAAGATTCCCCTCCTCTGCGTCCCCTTCGAGAAGAAGGACTTCGTGGGACTAGACACTGATAGTAGGTAAGTATACTTGGGGAACTGCTGCCCCTGAGACACTGACCCCTGGACGGGGGTTTGGGTTGCTTCCTTCTGTAGAGTTTATTGCTGTGGGGACAGAGAAGTGTTGTCCACTGTTTTTCAAGACCAATGACTTAAAAACAGGTGGCCTTTGGGTAAGGGAATCCCTGGGGTTAGTGTGTGCATTCAGTACCCTTTGGGGGCCCTGGTGAGACTCCTGCAGCTTCCTACCAGTACAGTAGCCACAGCCACTTGTGTTGAGCATAGCAATGGACTGGCTGCATGCCCTGTATCCCAGGGAGTGCTAGATAGAGCAGGGGAGGTCAGGCCAGGTCTCCTTGCCATCCTCTTCACTCTGCCCACTGCCAGTTTCTCTGTCCTGCAAAGCTGCTGTCCCGTGGAAGAAGTAAATGTGAGCTTAGCAGCAGCCTCTACAAGAGGAAGCCCTTCCTGCTAGGGGGAGTCCAGGGAGCTGTTGCTCCTGGCCTTGTGGCCTCAGCAGGCATCTGGTCACTTGAGTCTCTTTCTTACCATGGGACTGGGATGGTATTCTGTGAGGATCACTTGGCACAGCGCCTGCACAGAGCAAGTCCTTGGGTGCTCCTGGAACTGATCTGTGGCCACACAGCAGTTTTCTGGTTGGTGGTAAGTCTGAGGAGAAGATGTCACAGAACCAAAAACAACTGTCCAGTCCAGCCTAGGAGTTGGAAGCATAGAGTGGCCCTGTCACACTGTGTGAACTTTGAGGGTCTGCAGGGAAGTTTCATTTCCTCACCTGCACGTGAGCTTTTGGCTTAAGGATGGGGAGTGAAGTGGCCCTCATGGTATGCCCATTCTCACAATTATAAGCACTAGTCACCCTCTGCACTTCAGTGAGCCTGTGAGGCCCATGAGCTGGCTCAGATCCATTCCCCTGGTGGCTGGTGACCTGGATCTGGTGCAGGAGCGGAGCTCATCTCACCTTGCCTGCACCTCCTGCTGGCAGAGAGGGTATGCATCTCTCCTGCACAGACACTTCATTCTGTGGCTGGATGTACGTCCAGTTTGAGTTTGGCCCAGGGGCTGTGTGCTGGGCTCTCTGATGGGCAGCCTGCCTGCCGCCCTTGCCTCCCAGTGCCCTGGGTGTGGGTGTGTTACCTAAAGGCCCCGCCTGCCCCGCTCCCAGAGCCATGGTCATTTCTTGTACATGTAGAGTGGTAGCTATCAGAGCTTTTGTTCTTGTACGTTTCTAATTTTGCTTGTTCCTCTTTCTTTTCTTTTCCTTTGTTTCTCTCATACCGCCCTGTGAGTGTGTTGTTGGGTCTGAAAAGGTAGGCCGTGCACGCGCTGCTCCCTGGCCGCGCCCTGTGAGCTGGCTTCCCTGGCCCTCATTGCTTTCAGAAACAGAACTTCCCTGCTGCCTGGATTCCTATGTTATCTGGATAACCTTTTAATTTTTAATGTTTGAATCATAGCTTTGTTAGCATGTAACCCATTGGTGTTTGATATTTGTTGGAATACTTGCTGTGGGAGAACATGTTTGGTCTTCAGTATTCAGAGACAAATGAGGCTTCATTCATTTTTTGGTTTCTTTTGAGAAAGCAAGATGCCCCTTGATTTCAGGGGAGTTTTAGCTGGGGACTCAGGCTGCCGTGCCTTGCTTGAGCCTGGGCTTGGGAACAGATGCTCAGACTTGTGCTGGTGGCTGTGGCTGTGGGGTGCATGTTGGCGGCCCTCGGGAGCGAGTGTGCTGGGCGCTGGAGCTGCGGGGGTGGCCCCCTCCACCTTTGCTTTCACCTGAGCCTGCATTCCCTCTTCCCTCACCTCCACACTTCCCCCAGCAGGGGGCAGAGGTAGTCCCCACACTGAGTCCAGTCCATGGCCTCTTGGGAGGGTTCAAGGGTGACCTTTCTAAGTGTAGGGCAAGAGGACCCCTCCCACAGCTGGTTCGCTGGAGTCTGTGGACACGGAACCTCTGTCTCTGGCCACCAGTTCCTCTCTGCCTCCGCATTCAGAGTGGAGTGGGGGTGGGCGGGGGTCCCTGCTTCCGTCACAGGCCTCGCACCAGCTTTCCTCTCCCCTCTAGGCAGGAAAGCCATGTCCACCACTGGTGGCATGCCATTCATTTGTGTTATGGATCTGGAGCATTCAACGGATGGTCAGCTCCAAGGACAGTCTTTGTCTGGCCTCCTTGCTGTCCCCAGTGCACTGTGGGGAAAGTGTCACTTCTGTACACTGCTGCTACCCACCAGCTTTCCTGGAGCCTGGTATCTTCTTTAGTGCTGTGGCTCAAATGAGAACACATTCATTCTTCACTTCCTTTATCTCAACTGAGATAGGTGGGACTTCCTGAAGGATTTTCTTATATTCAGGGTAGGGGGACAAAAGAGAAATGAACATGGCAGTTGTGGGAAATTGGAGCTGTCCACCTGGGAAGTACAGGACAGGGTTCCTCCATGACTGTGGGGCCTTCCTGTCACTGGAGCCTGGAGTCCATGTGAGAAGTACTTGGCCTGGGCTCTGCTCTTCTCCCTTGCCCATCTCTGGCAGGAAGGACATTAAGGCCATCACCCAGGAGCTGCCTGGAATTGTGAATCTCTGTCCTGGGCCTCCTGTGTGAAGGACAAGTGCCCATCCTAAGTGGAACGGGCAGGTCCTTGTTAGTAAGGACCTCCAGTGCTGCTTCAGCACACATTTACTGGGTGCTTGCTGGGTGCTGCGCTAGGTGCTAGAACCAGCTGAGGGGTACTTTAGAGACAGGAAAGAGGAGACCAAACACAGCGCACAAGTTCTGATTTCAACAGCTGGGTGTGGAGTGTGGGCCACTGATGGCCAGGGGAAGACTGTCGGGTGCCTGTCTCAGGTGGAGATTTGAGTTTGGGGCCCAGATCCACAGAGGAGTTGAGTCCACAGAGGCTCAGGTGAAGGGAGAGCTGTCACTCTCTGGACTGTATTTAGAAGCATGGATGTGGATGAACTGAGGAGGCTGTAGATTGAGGCAGGAGGAGGCCTGGGGCTAGCCTGTGGGTCTGGCCGAGAACAAGAGGTCAGAAAAGAGCCCAGACTGGGGCAGCGTTGTGTGTTTTCTAAGCTTGGTTTGTTAGGGACAGCTGCCATGTGTCTTAGAGGTGTTGACGAGTGGCAGGCTGCTACTGAAGAAGTCGAGGTCCCATGAAGCCAGATGCCATCTGTCTCAGGCCTGGGAGCGCCTGTGTGGAGGGGGCTGCTGGTAGTGGGGAGAAGACAGTCAAGGGCTCCAGGCTGAGCAGGGGCTCCAGCCCAACAGGTGGCCGACCAGGTGGGGTCCGGGGAGTGGTGACAGGGGCTGGGGGGTGTTGGACAGTTCTGGAACAGTCTTCCCGTTACAGACTTAGAGAATGAAGCCCTCCGTGGGCATGGTGGTCTCTGTGGTTAGGCCCTGACTGTGCCACTGCTGCTTATCGTTGGTTCTTCATCAGGCAGCATGCAGCTTCAGTGATGGCGGTAAAGCCCCTGCAGTGGAGTGTGAAGCATTGCATCTTAACTTCCGTCAGGGCTCTCTCCAGGTGTGGTTGTCTGGAGCTTCAGCTGTGCCAGCCGGGCACTGGCAGGGTGTTCACCTGATTGCATTTACCCGATGTCTATAATGGGAAGGCTCCCATTGTCCAACATCCCAGTGCAAAATCACTAGAGGTAACTGCTGGATAATTATGCTGGGCAAGCGCTCTGCCACTGAGCTACAACCCCGGGCCTAAAATTGTACTTTTAATATTTGAATTTTGTGTTAATGTTAAACTCATTACTACTGTGGCTTAATGCTATGCTTTCTCATTTTTGTTCTCTGTGGTGCCAGGATTGAAACCAGGGCCTTGTGCACTGCGAGGCAGATGCTCACCACGCTGAGCTATATCCCCAGCCCCGTTCTTCTTCTTCCTCTTCTTTTAAACTTTATATAAAAAAAAGTTTATTTAGCTCACTGGTTTTCATTTTTTACATACTGTTTCTTTTTTCTTTCTTTCTTTCTTTTTTTTTTTTTTAAATATTTTTAGTTATAGATGGACACAGTACCTTTATTTTATTTATTTATTTTTATGTAGTGCTGAGAATGGAACCCAGGACCTCACATGTGCGAGGCAAGTGCTCCACCACGGAGCCACACCCCAGCCCCAACATACTGTTTTGTGTGGGCTTTTCTCCATATCATTAGCATATTCAATGGTCACACAATTTGACAATTCAATTAATTGTGTATATGAGAATTCAAAACTTATAGTAAGAGGGATTAAAAAAAACCAACATCACTTTCAAAGAAGAAAAGATCCACACCATTTTGAAAAAGCTTGTAGTGAGAAAGCCTGTGTTCTGAATTTTACTACAATTGTCTTAAATTTTTTAGTTGTTTATCATATCATAGCTAACTAGAAATTGAATTGTCTTAATCCTATTATCTCTTTCTTACTCTGCTGTTCAAAGAATTATAACAGAATTGCTTATAGTCTTGAAATGATACAATTTTGGGACATATACTACTCTTTGAGAGTTAATTATTTTAGCATATGTAAATCTAGAGTAGAATTTATTTGCATGGGATTGTAGACTCCTCTCAGAGTATTAACATTACTTTTATTTTTATTTTATTTTATTTTTTTGGGGTGTTGGGGATTGAATTTAGGGGCACACAACCACTGAGCCACATCCCAAGCCCTATTTTGTATTTTATTTAGAGACAGAGTCTCACTGAGTTGCTTTGCACCTTGCTGTTGCTGAGGCTGGCTTTGAATTCACGAGCCTCCTGTCTCAGCCTTCTGAGTTGCTGGGATTACAGGTGTGTGCCACCATACCTGGCTTACATTACTTTTATATAACAAAAATACTTTATATAATTTTACTGAATCATACCACTTTAATATGAAAAATTCTGTGAGTATTTATATGACTTCTTTTTTAGGTCTTGTGTTTCTAAACACACATTTTTGTCATATATGTATATATGTATTTAGTTGTAGATGGATGCAGTACCTTTATTGTATTTATTTATTTATTTTTATGTGGCGCTAAGAATCTAACCCAGTGCCTCACATGTGCTAGGCAAGTGCTCTATCACTGAGCTATACCCTAGCCCTCAGAACACATTTCTTTAAATTATTTTTTTAATATTTATTTTTTAGTTTTTTAGGTGGACACAATATCTGTATTTTATTTTTATGTGATGCTGAGAATTGAACCCAGTGCCTCACGCATGCTAGGCGAGCGCGCTACCACTTGAGCCACATCCCCAGCCCAGAACACATTGTTTTTTATCATAATGATTATACCTTTTACTTTTAAAAATTTCTGGGCTATATTTCAGTATAGCAGATGTATTCTTTTGTGAAGTTCATGTGCAGATGTGTAACTTGCTGAAGGAAACCCAGTCAAGAGCTGGAGGCTGCTACCAGGGAAGGCTTCTTGGAGAAGGCTCTGTGTTGGGTTATGAAGACAGACTAGGAGTTGCCTGGGGGAAAGGGCATCCTGGGAGGAGGCCTGGAGGCTTGTGGGGCTGGGATTGGGGACAGCATGCTGGGCTGAAAAGCTCCCAACAGTCTCTGTCCTGGGCTCAGGGTGAGAAGGGCTGGAGGGGCCAGAAAACAAGGCCTTTAGAGGAGCCCCCATTTAGGAGAGCTGATGGCAGAGGGAGGCAGCGAAGGGTCTTGCTTTGCTCATACTTCTGTGGAAAGTGGGGGTTAGGATGGCACGGGCTGCTTGGTCCCCTGTGACCCTGCATTCATTTATTAAGAGTGTCAGGGCAGAGGGCCATGTAGAACCTTCTTACCTCCTTGAAGCTTACCAGTGTCAATAGTCCATTCAAGATCGAATGCTCTAGGGGCACAGTAAGGACACCTTTCCCCACGTGCAGAGGGTAGGCCTCCTTTGAGATGGCATGAGCCTTGAGCAGGATGGCGCTGGGCCGGTGGGCCTGGGTGTGGACCTTGAGGGCTATGGGAGGAGCCTGGGGGTGCAGCTTCTGCGAGCCCCATTTCTCCTAGCACTGTAGGGGTCCTTTGAAGGCTTGAAGCAGGAGAGGGCACTGCTGGCTGTGCTTTGCCACT
Source organism: Marmota marmota marmota (assembly GCF_001458135.2). NCBI lineage: Eukaryota > Metazoa > Chordata > Mammalia > Rodentia > Sciuridae > Marmota > Marmota marmota. The sequence continues at coordinate 34,978,295 of NW_025999949.1, read as the reverse complement.
TTGGCTGTGTGCACAGAGGCTCAGGAGAAGGCACTACTGGGGAGGTTCAGAGGCCAGCAGAGGCTAGGGATGTGGCCTAGTGTGGTTGGGATGGAGGAGCGGCTGGAATGCGGGGGTTTCTCAGGGTGCGCCTGTTGTCAGAGAGAAAGCGAGCCGAGTCTGGGCGACCTCCCCCTTTCTGTTTGTGTCAGGCCTTGGTTCAAGCAGCCCTTTGGCACAGCAGAGATGAGTTCCCGGGTAGCCAGAGCTGCTGAGCTGAGGACAGTTAGGTCTGAAGGGACAGCTTCATCTTGACACCTTGGGTCCCCCTAGTCCAGTAGGAGCGGCTGTCTTCTAGAATCCCTCAGGCTCATTCTGGATGCAATTGCTTCCTCCTGGGGAACATGTAATAGCTCTTCTTCTTAAAAAAAATCGTATCTAAGAAACTTGATGTTTGGAAGATTAGGAGTTTTTTGTATGGTTTGGGTATGGTTGCTTTGGCTTCTGAGTTGATATGGAGTTTGAAGCCTTTGCATTATTTAACAGCATGTCCTTGCCAATATTTAAAGAGCTGAAGCATGCATCCTGGGCTCTGCCCTGAAGGCTTTATTAAAGCCTGCTCTGAAATTGTGAAGATAAAGGTCCTGTTTGCTAAAGCCAAATGGTTGGCTAATAATATGCAGCATTTCTCTTTTTATAAAATAGTAATAGAGTTAATGTAAAAGTGGATCATAATTGATTTTTTAAAAAGCTGAAACAAACTTTCTTGTCCTAATGTTGCAGTTGGAAAAGATGAAAAGAAATACTCTCCTCTCATCTTGTCCAAGAGCAGTCCACAGTAGCAGTCCTGCACACCTGTTACCTTTAAAGGGTCACTTGGCAGTGCATTTGTGAAGTCAGGACCCCTCCAGCTCCTGTAACTGGCAACAATGGTCCTTGGCTTTTAGTCCTGGAGCCTGAGGCTGCCTCCCTAGCAGTTTCTAGCAGCGAGAGTGGGATAGTGTTTAGCCAGTGTGCCCTGTGGAGTGAGCAGTGACAGTGATGAGTCTCACTGCGTTTTGTTTTGCAGGCATTACAAGAAGCGGTGCCAAGGACGCATGCGGAAGCACGTGGGGGACTTGTGCCTGCAGGCTGGGATGCTGCAGGACTCCTTGGTGCACTACCACATGTCAGTGGAGCTGCTTCGCTCAGTGAATGACTTCCTGTGGCTGGGGGGTAAGACGGCACGGCCAGGATGCACCAGAGGCCCTTGTTTTCACTGTTATGGCCCTTGCCCTCTGCTTAGGGTGCCATTGCTCACGCCTTTACCTCCTGCCCATTCATCAAAACCTCCTCCATACATCAGACGATGAGGGGATGAGCAGGTGGACATTCCATAATGTCCATAACGTGGGATGTTACTCAGCCATAAAAACCAAAGAAATAGTCCCAGCAACTCAGGAGGCTGAGGCAGGAGGATTGCAAGTTCAAGGCCAGCCTCGGTAATTTAACAAGACCCTGCCTCAAAATAAAAAATAAATAGAGCTGGGGATGGTAAGCACCCCTGGGTTTAATCCCTAGTATCCCTGCCCCCTCAAAAAAAGTCCTCAAAAAAGAATGAAATACTGACATCTCTGTAGCATGGGTGGGCCTTGAAAACCTTGTGCTGAGCCAGATAGGGCATGGTCCCATTTATATGATATATTCAGAATAGGCAGACCAGTGGATGTGGAAGGCAGGCCCATGTTGGGAGGGCCTGGGAAGGAAGTGGTGGCTAATGGCCAGCTGCCTTCTGGGATGGTGAAAATACCCTGGCATCAGGTGGTGATGGTGGTACAACTGTGGATAGTTCAACGTGGCTGAACTGCACACTTGAAGAAGATGAGTCTGTAGTGATTTATATTTCAACTTTAAAATTTAAAGGACAAAAAAAGCTAAAACCCACTTTGAAGAACAGCAATCATGTAGGGCTGGAGTTGGGCCTGGAAATGCTTGTCAATGAGTTTTCCTTTGCGGATGGCATCTGCTGGCAGTGGGAATTTGGAGTGTGGACTAGGGTTTTCCATCGGGTGTCCTGTAAATAAATGCCTGTTAGGTGACAGGTTCATAGGCTTTTTCCTTGAGGTTGACAGCTTAGTGAGGGGGCTGTCACCCACTTAGAATAAACCAAGTCAGAATGAAGGAGTAAAGTGAGTTCTGATGTAGTTGAACACAGACATCTTCAGTGTGTGTGACATACTTAAAATGGGCTTGAGGAGTCCATAATTTGGCTTCTTGAAGAGAATAGAGAAATACAAGTGGGGAAAGAGAGGAAACGAGAGCCAGGAATAGATGGGAAGGAAAGCAGGAGCAGGGGAAGGCTCTAGCAGGAGGCAGAGACAGCCTCAATGCTCCCTGGTTTTCCCTGGAAGTGGCCTTGGGAGTGCCCGCCTTCCCGGCAGATGTGCTGGACTCCAAGATGCCATGAGACCCTGGCGCAATGGTGCCCGCTCAATGCAGGGCGCCCTGAGGGGCAGCTCCTGAGGAAGTGTGCCAGAGGTCCCAGCTGGCACCATGCATCCTTCCCCTTGGTCGCTCCGAGGGTAGGGTGGCGTTTTCCAGAGGCTGCGCAGCATCTGCACTGGTACAGACTCCAGGAGAAGCAAGCCGGAGACTCTGCTGGCTTGTAGCAAATCAGGTGTTAAGGAAATTTTAAAATGGTGAAGTAAGGCTATTTTTCCAGTATGTTATTTTGGTTTTGGAAGACAGTTATTTTCATTAAAATAGGGTGATTAGTTTATTATTATTTTAAAAGGAATTAATACTTAAATATTTAAATCCTATCTCAGTTTTATTTTATAACATGGCAAATACCTATAGATATAAACCACATTAAAAAAAAAGGTTTTTGTGGTCCTTAGTAATTTAGTAATTTAGTGTTGAGAAATTTTGAGAGCAGAAGTTTAAGCACCACTGAATTAATGAGTAAAGGTGATAAGGGTGAACTTGGGAGCACGACCTGCAAGCCGCTGGTGTGGCTTTAGATTACGAGGGAGTGCCTGTTGGCAGGAGGACGGGGTGCACCTCTGCATGGCTCGTGGGAGGAGCCAGCCTGAACATGTTTGTTGCAGTCCCAAGAGCAGCGGACACACATTGGTGTGGGTGGCGCTGCTCTAAACATCTTCAGCACCAGGCATGTGATGCATCCTGTCTCTGCAGGTCTAGCACCAGCCCAGAGCCTGCCCTGTCCAGGTGTGCAGGTGCTGCTCCCGTGGATGAAGCGGTGAGCAGGTGCATGTTTCACCAGTGCACCCCACTGCACTGTGGCACCTGGAGCCTCGTGGGTTGCCAGCCCTGACGAGGGCCTGTGAAAGCAGGGTGGCCAGTTTCTGTGTGTAGCATAACCATTGATGTTTAGGTTTGATTTTTGTTTTGAGGAAAAAACTGATGTTTTCAAATAATCTAGCTGTTTAAATCATTTTTAGCTACCGTAAATTGAGTTATTCGTGGACCACTAACTTTACTATTTATTCCCCACTTCTTTTTTTCTTTTCACATCCAGCTGCCCTGGAAGGGTTGTGTTCTGCTTCTGTCATCTATCACTACCCTGGAGGGACCGGCGGCAAGGCTGGGTCTCGGAGGCTGCAGGGCAGCTCACTTCCGGCTGAAGCAGCCAACAGACATCGACCAGGTAAGCTCTGTTATTTCTTCTGGTCTCTGACTAACTTGCAGTCTTAAAAGAAAACAGGAGGAGTTTACTGCTTTTTCCTCTGAGTTAGGGCTGACCAGTGTTTATTAAATAAAGTATGAGGCCTTTTGAGTCAGAAATCTCGCAATGAGATGTTTTCTTCTGATTTTCTCGAGTGCTTATTCTTCTTACTGAGTGCAGTTGGTCATAGCGTTGGGTTGATTTCTGGAACTCTGGCATGGAATTCCATGGTGGAGCAGCCTTGGGGATCTGCATTGGCCCTTTTTCCCCATTTCTATTTTTGGGCGAGTCTGGTCCCAGAGGACAGTTTTAATTGCTAATTCAGGGCTTGGGCTATTCTTAGGTTTTCTGATAGGTGAAGTTCTCTTTAAGGAGTTAAATTTGATTTCTCATGTTTGTTGGCATAAATGACCAGTAAAAACACATCTTTGAAGGAGCAGACCCACAAGTCCAAGTGAACTTGAACCTTTGACCCGTAACAAGTAAACTGGCCTTCATGGTGTGGGATATAGTCATCATGTTGCATAGGCCCCAAGTGTAGTGAAGAATGCAAACAAAACTGCTAGGTAGTTTTTGGTTCATGAGATTTTTGGGCATCCAAAAATTCCGCCCCCCCCCCAGACAGAAAGGATGGTTGTCAGTGTATGTTGGGGGTTTGCCCCTGAGGTATTCATCCATTCACAGAGACCCCAGATACCTTTGGGTGCTGCCGCACAGCTGTCTGGATCCTGGTGGCCTGTGCAGCTCTTAGATGAGGCCTGACAGTTCTCAAGGGTATTTGATGGTTCTTTGGTGGGAGAGGCCCCTGGTGCATCTCATTAGGTGAGAGCAGAGTGAAGTGGGCTGGGAGGGTGTGGGGAGTAGAGGCTGGAGAGAGGAGTGTTTCTGCTTTTGCCTCCTGGGCTTTGGTCTCCTTTGTGGGGCTCTGGCTCAGGTGCCACTAGCCTTGTGCCTTGTGGTCATGACTGCTGTCCCTGTTTCTGTCCAGTCGGTCTCCAGGCGCTGACATCGTACACATGTGGAACACAGGAGCAGGTCCCTGTTTCTCCCTAAGGAAGCCCCTCTGCACTCTGGGAAGTGCCTTTCCACTGGTGTTCTTTTTTCTGAACTGTGGCTTGAGGTGTGGACTATTCTGCTGGTGTGATTAGTGAGATGAGAAGCCTTTCAGGCAGCCTTGCTGAATGTAGGAAGGAAAGTCTAAAGAAGTTGGAAAACTGCTCTGTCTGCAGTAGAAAATGTCTTTATGTAGTTCTCAGAGTGTAAAGATCTTGGAAACTTTTCCCTGTTGAAGACTACCTGTGGGGGGACTCTCCAGTGATGCCCAGGGGATGGCGGGGAGAGCAGGGACTCCCACACAGGAGCTGGAAGCCATTCGCCTCCTCAGAGGCAGGGCCTAGTGTGCAGATAGTGGCCCCATGTCCGTGTCAGCGTCAGGATTAGTGAGCTTGTAGCTGCCCCATCTCCTGGGAGCTTATGGCTTCTGCCGCCTGAGATGAGGGCCAGACCAGCTGATTGACACCTTTCCTATACCTGGAGGAGTGGGTATCTCAGTCCCCGTCTTCAGCAGTGGAAAGCAGAGGTATAGATGCTGGTTGCTGTCAGTGTGAACTGACGCAAGTTGTGTAATCTCCTGTGCCCCAGCTTCCTTATCTGTAAAACAGGGAAGGTGATAGTAGTTCTACCTCACAGGGTCACTGAGAAGGTGGAATAAGATCACAGGTAAATTAGGACCCAGCACTTGGTGAGATTAGAAGCTGTTGCTATTACAAGTATTACTACTGTTGCCAAATAATGATCTGAGTTCAAGAATATTATTGAAAGATTTTCGACATCTCAGATCTAGACTGCAGTTTTTTTTTTTTTTTTTGAGAGAGAGAGAGAGAGAGAGAGAGATAT
>NW_025999949.1:34827738-34972728 GCF_001458135.2 Marmota marmota marmota | reverse complement strand
TTTTTTTTTTTTTTTTTTTTTTTAGAGAGAGAGAGAGAGAGAGAGAGAGAATTTTAATATTTATTTTTGGTTTTCGCCGGACACAACATCTTTGTTTATATGTGGTGCTAAGGATTGAACCTAGGCCGCACGCATGCCAGGCGAGTGCACTACCACTTGAGCCACATTCCCAGCCCCTAGACTGCAGTTTTCAGGCATATTTCCTCTAAGATTGGGGCACTCCCTCCCCTTAAAATTGAGTTATCTTAGCCTAACTGTAGTCCCTGCCTTGTTTTGCTTTAATTCCTTCTTTTAATTCTTTCTTTTTTTCTTTAATTCTTCTTTTGTCTTAATTCAATTTTTAAAACTTTACTTTTGGTTCCACTAATAGTTTATTCTGGAGACTCGTGTATGAAACTGTAAGTCTGAGATTAACGGATGACACAGTGTATCCCAAAATTAATATTTCATTCTATAATTAATCCCTAAGAAAATGCTTATCATTGACTCACCAATGTTTCTTTTTATGGTCATCTCTACTTTTTGTTTTATCTGAACCCAGTAATAGTAGCCATCATTCTCAGAGTTATCCAGCAGTGTTGGGGTGGGGCCAGTGATAGAATCTGTGCTCAGTAGGTGCCGGGGGAGGGCTCTGGTCAGAATAGCAGAGAGTCATTCAGCACCCCAGGCCGGGGGGCCTGCCCAGGGCTCTACTGTGGTCCACAGAGTGGGTGTCAGAGGGTGGGTGCCAGTGCTTCTCTGCGAGGGACTGAGGCCAGGTGGTCTAGCTAGCTGGGGAGCTGCAGGGTTGGGATGTGATCCAGGTGCTCAAATGCATAGTGGTCCTTCTCAGCTACTGCAAGCAGCCCAGCCCGAAACCTGTGAGTGAGCGGCTTCTGTGGCCTTATGGGAAGAGATGTCATTGGAAATAAGAGCCAGAGTGGCCTAGGCTAAAGTCATGCCTTTTTACAGAGTCTTATTTGCAGCTAAACACCTAAAAATCAAAATTATATTTTTTTACTTTCTTAACCTTTTAAGCATTAAGAACAACATATTGAAAATGATTCCAGTGCAAAAAACAAACAACAACAACAACAACAAAAAAAACCAAACAAAAAAATGTGGCTTGAAAATCCAGCTGTTGCTGAGTCACATTCTGTCCATTTTTCTAGTGATGTTGTTAGGAGAACTAGCTGTAAAGACTGAGTGATTCTATGGAGTTTTTAGTCTGAAGAAAAGATCAACTTACTTAAGCTAGTGAGTTTTGAGAGAGTAGACCTCTGTATTCTTTCTTGATGGTGAATGTAGCTCTTGTGCAACTTGCCAGCTTTGTTTTTGTGGCCTGAATCTTTCTCCTCATTTGTGGGTGGGATGACAGTGGAACCTGCTGAGAGCCCCCAGTGTCCAGTACAGAGTAACTGTCACAATGACAGACTGGGTGGCATCCACCTGTCAGCTTTCCTGTGTGGAGGAGAGGAAGGCAGTGTCACTAAATAGGCATGCTTTTTCAAGAACTTTTGTCTCTCAACAGTTGTGTCACCCTTTGGGAGTCACCATGCAAGGTACTGACACTGTCTACTGCTCCAAAATCAGTGATGGCTTCATAGTAGCAGGGTTCGGGGATCAGTTGGGTTTTAGAATAGAGCAAAATACAGAGCCTGGGAGGAAGCCAGCCTGATTGCTGGATGGGCAGAGCCTGTGGCGCAGTCTACCCACTGTGGACCAGGAGGCTGCCCTGGGTGCCCCTGGTCCCTTCCTGGTCAGCTTAGTTTCTGTGAGCCTCTCTCTTTTGTTGACATGCAGGGGTGTGGAACTTTTTAGATTAATTACTGAATACCATCCCTTCCTGAAGCAGAATTCAGTATGTGCTAACTAAGCTTTTAGTCATGGTTTCTGAGCATCCTAGTTAACAAACTCCCCTCATCTCTTCTCAGTATGCAGGCAATTTATTTTGCTGTGTCTTTTTCAGCAGCTTGGATGGGCTTTTTGGCCATAGGTGGAGCTGTTGTACCTTTTTTTTTTTTAAAGGCCTAATTTTCCTGTTTGTAAAGAAGATTTAAACAAGGTTGCTTTAATTTTATTTTTTTATCTAGTGCTTCAGAATAGCACGATGTCCATTATTTCTGGATACCTGGAAAAAGCATTCCAGTTATATCTTATTTTTGTCTGTCATCTCAGCACGAACATCTTAGGCATGCTGTGAGAGAGTGGTGAAGCTGAACTTTCCTTCCAATATTAGAAACCAGCTGGCTGTGCCTTCGTGAGAGAGAGAGAGACCACCTCTGGAGCCCCTTAAAGCTGAGAAGAACTTTGAGCCCCTGGTCTTGCACCCTGCTGTGCATTCACTGATGGGACTCATTTTCCAAATTCAGCCACGTGGGTCTGAACACAGGCGCTGCACCAAGCCAGGTGCTCCTAGAGAGTCCTCTCGTCTGGGCAGGGGCTGCTGATATCTCTGCAGAGTGGTGAGAACAGGAGAAGGGGCACAGTGTTCAGCAGAGGGGAAAGACCTCGTGGAAAGCCCAGCCCCGCTGGCTAATAGTTTCTGTGTTGGAGCCATAATTTCATAATTTTGAATAATTACTAAGGGACTAAACTAGGAGGAAATGGTTTTGTGAATAAAGGTCCAGTTAAGAAGTGAGCAGGCATCGAGGAGGGCACTGCTGAGGTGGCTAGAGGGTCAGTAGCCTTCCTGAACCCCTATTCCTGGTTACAGGCCAGGCCTAGGCTGAAGTGTGTGTCTGTTGGTGAACATGTGCTGCCCCTCAGTAGCTCTCCTGCTTTCTGTCCAGCCAGTTGAGAGAGGAGACTAAAGAGCAGGAAGGTAGAGGGTGGGAATGCTACCTTCTGCTGATGAAGCCACATTGCAGTGAGCTCACAGGTGCAGGACAGTGGTTGTCAATACATGTCCCACCTCTAGCCAGGCCCCATCACGGGGCTAGGGGGCTTACTGAGGGGACTACCTCCTCAGGCTTAAGCAGAGATCCTGGGTGCTTCCTGAGGGAACCAGCACCAGGGGCAGGGTGGGGCAGATGAGGTGCTCAGTGGAAGGAAGCGCCTGTGCTTTATTTTAGTGGTGGCTGCCAGGCTGTGGCAGAACAGATGGCCGTAGGCAGAATGGCTCCTCATGGCACCCATAGTCACGGGATTGTTCTGTATGGACAATGGAATGGTGAATGTGCTATTTGTTTTTGTTTTTGTTTTTTTTTTTTAAAGGTCAGGGAGACATTTTATTTCATTTATTTATTTATTTTTTTTTAAAGGAAGTGAGACAGGGAGGGGGAGAGAGAGAGAGAGAATTTTAATATTTATTTATTATTTTTTAGTTATCGGCGGACACAACATCTTTGTTTGTATGTGGTGCTGAGGATCGAACCCGGGCCGCACGCATGCCAGGCGAGCGCGCTACCGCTTGAGCCACATCCCCAGCCCTGAATGTGCTATTTGTAAGAGGAAGTTTTCAGGACACACCTTTTTGAATCCTATAAAACTGCTTAATGATGTTAATAGCTAATGATAAAACACGTCTGGAGCCACTAGTTCTCGGGGGTTGTGCTGTGATGGGAAATGTCATTTTGCAGAGGAGACTAGCTGGGTCTCACAGATACTTGGGGGTTTAGCAGATGACCAGGGCTTTCACAGGATTTTCTTTTTCCCCCCTGTGGTTCTGGGGATTGAATCCAGGACCTTGTGCAAGGCAAGCACTGAGCTATATCCAACTGAGCTATATCCCCAGCCCTCACAGGCTTTTTGATAGTAATAAAGTCAATTATTTTAAACTAAATACAAAGTTATCTTCTAAACACTGGAAATCCTTTGCTCAATCAAGTGTCCAGTAATTCAGTGTGTGTGTGTGTGTGTGTGTGTGTGAGTGAGAGAGAGAGAGAGAGAGAGAGCGCGCAAGTGAGTGAGCTGTGGGGAGTGAGGAGGGAGTGGAGAGATCTAGATGGCTGCCTGGTTTAGGGAAGTAGTGGTAAGTTCCACAGTACCTCTGGCCCCTCCTCTCTCTTGTTTCAAGGTGCTGACCTACACTTGCACAAACAATATTCCTTTCTCACTGGGCTTATTTGTGGAAATAAGAAACTCGCACACTTGTTTAAGAAGAGTTGGAGCAGGAGTTAAGAAGGTGGGGGCCCAGAAGTGTGGAGGCACTTAGCTGTTGGTGGAGGGCGTGGTAACAGGGGCTTTTCTTTCTTTCCTCCTGCAACACAAAGGCCCTGTACTGGGAACACACTGACTTGCCTTTCTGATTACCTTCAAGTGTCCAGCTTTTCAACGCTATGTGAATTATGAAATGTGTTTTAGTAGTTAAAAAGTAGTTTTGTTTTCCAAATAAAAGACCCTAATCTGTTCTCTCTTCCAGGGGCACAGGAAGTTCTCATTGATCCAGGTACATCATCTATGTGCTTAGTTTCTTTTGGTTATTTTTTTTTTTTAAGTGCTTGTTTCATGGTGGTGTGAATGAATTGTTAAAATTTCTGGATTGTGATCTTGGGAACATTCTGATTTAAGAAACTTTAAATCAGAACTGTTAAAAACCTGATTATTATTTGGTCCTTGTTTGATGGGGCACGCTATTGCTTTGTGTTGTCTGTTGAAGAAGAAAATTCTTGCCCTAGCATGGTTAAGTGAATATGTGCCTTAGTTCTCTGAGTGCACTGTGCATGCCTGTCCTGTCAGTTTTGAATTCATTTATAATAATGACTTCACTCCGATTCTGTGGCTGTGCTCCTTTCAAATGACTTCAAATTCTCTACTGCATTTCGCACATGTGTTCATAATGGGGAAAGAAATTTTGCATTTTTTGCACAGGTGGGTTTTTCTTTCCCTTCTTCATACCTTCTGTAATTAACATAGCAAAAATCTATCCTGTTTCAGTGCTCAATCATTTTGTGATGAGCGCTGGTGTTTTCTGGTCTCCTCTGAAGAACAGTCAGGCAGGGCACTTCCATGGCACAGGGTGGTTATCCACGTTTGTCCCCCATATCTCTCCATTCTGAAATGCAGCTGCCTCAGGTTTGGAGACTCTGTTTTAATATTTGTGTCCCCTCCTTTCTCTAGATTGGTGGCTCAAGATTTTGTAGGGTTTGTGGAAAGCGCAGAGGAAGGACAACAAAGTGCCTTTGCTTTCAGGAGACTCAGTTGCCGCTGGGGCCTGTGTGCAGGGCCTTCCCGCTCCAGCTGAGTGTATGTGCCACTCCAGGGCTCAGTTGACCTGGGGCTGATGTTTGACCAGGAGACACTTACTGAGCCTGGACCAGCTCATTGTGCCTCATAGGAGATGTTAAATTTCCCTGTGTTACCGCATTGCTTGTACAAGTGGCTAGAGCTACTTCTGAAAGTCAGATGTTTCTTCCAATTAAAAAAAATTAGTTGAGATAAAGAATATTTTTATAAATTTTTGCAAAGTTTCAAAATAAATTGTGTAGAGATGAGATTGGTTTGGGGTACTGGGAGAGGGGTGACGGCAATCACCAGCCTCGTTATTCAGGGACATCTGGATCATGCTGCCGAGGGGAAGGCTGCTGGGAAAGGACGTGGACCCTGGCTGGCACTGGCTTGAGGGTGCCTTCTGCAGGTGTCCCCACGAGAGCAGTGTGGACCTGCCTGCCTGCCAAGGGGCAGCAAGGAGGCAGCCTCCCCCACTGCTGCAGGGCACGACATTTTTTTTTTTTAATTGAACCCAGGGGTGCTCTACCACTGGCTATAGCCTGTCCTTTTTACTTTTAATTCTGAGACAGGCTGGCCTTGAACTTGTGATCCTTTTGTCTCAGCCTTCCCACTTGCTGGGATTAGAGGAGTATGCCACTGTGCCCAGCTTGTGAGGTCTTTGGGTGGAGACTGAACGCATCTGATGAGAGCTGGCTGTCTTCTCAACCTCCCTTCTCTGCTGCTCCAACCCTTGAAGATGTGCTAGCAGCAGGGGTACTGGTGGGGGTAGCTCTGCAGCTCTCAGGAGGCTCTGAGTATAAAGAGCTAATGCTCCCTCAGGGGTGATAGGATTGCTTCGCCCTGCAGAAAGCCCATCCACATGCAGCCATTCCATTGCAAAATATCCCACTTTTATTTATTTATTTTAAGTTTTTATTTGGTCTAATTAGTTTTACATGACAATAGAATGCATTTTGACACTTCATACATAAATGGAGTATAACTTCTCATTCTTCTGGTTGTACATGATGTAGAGTTAGACAGATTGTATAAATCACATATGCATGTAGGGTAAATAATGTCTGGTTCATTCTACTATCATTCCTACCCCAGTTCCCTCCCTTCCCTTCACTCCCTTCTGTCTAGTCCATAGTACCTCTATTCTTCCCTAGCCACCCCCCCATTTTATTCATTTTTGAGTTTTTTTTAAAAATATTTTTTTAGTTGTTGATGGACTTTATTGTCCTTATTTTTATGTGGTGCTGAGAATCGAACCCAGTGCCTCATGCATGCTAGGCGAGCACGCTACCACTGAGCCATAATCCCAGCCCCTAATTTTTGAGTTTTAAATGAAGATAGTATTTGTTTCCCCACAACTGTTTACAAAACCCCAAGAAAAGCTGGGCAGTCGGGGGTGTGTGTGCTGTGCTGCTTACTTGAGGGTGACCTGTGTCCTCCGACCTGCACCCTGCGGGTTCTTGGCCTGCACTCCAGGCCGTGCTTCTCTTCTCACTGCTCTGTTCCTCCTAAACGCTGCACATTCAGCATGCCCTTGCTCAGGGACGCAGGGACGCTTCTGACGCTCCCTGGCTTGCACTTGCGCTCCCACCCCGTGGCGAGGGTTATTTCTTCCTGTGTGTTTGTCGCGTGAGAGCACTGCTCTCAGCTGCTTTGTTTTTAAAAGAACTTGAATGTAACTGCCCCGTTGAAAGTGTACGGTTGAGTGGGTTTCCGGTACTCATCAGAGTTGTGTGGCTGTAAGTACAGCTACTTTTAGGACATCACACCAACAAGCAACCCCTGCACCAATCACTATTGCTTCCTGTTCGTTCCCTCCACCCTCCTCCAGCTTGACTAGTAATTTACTTTCTTCTCTTCTATGATTTGCCTGATCTGCACGTTTCACATGAATGGGAACATATGACACATGGTCTTTTGTGACTGCCTTTTTTTGTACTGGGGGTTGAACCCAGAGGTGCTCTACCTCTGAACTACACCCCAGCTCTTGTTATTTTTTGTATTTTGAGGCAGGGTGTTTTAAGTTGCTTGCTGGCCTTGAACTTGTGACTCTTGGCCTGCTCCTGGGTGGCTGGGCCTCGTGGCTGTGTCTGCGCTGTCTCTTCTTCCTCCTAGTGCTCTTCTGCTCATCCTTTCTCTCAGTTGGATGTTGGTGTTGCTGGGAAGGACGGCGCTGGGAACACTTCGGTGCAGGTTTCCGGGTGACCTGTGTTTGAAGCTCTCATGTGCATCTGGCAGAAGAGTTGCCAGGTCATGTGTAGTTCAATGTTGAAAAGCCGCCACACTCTTTTCCTAAGTGGCCCCACCACTTTGCCTTCCCCCAGGGTGTGCAGGAGTTTCTTCCTCTCTGTCCTCACTGGCATCTGTTAGCCTCAGCCGTCCTAGCAGGTGTGAAGTGGTGCCTCCCTGTAGTTGTGGTTTGTTGTTTCCTATAAAGCTGGTGAGCATCCTTTCCTGCGTTGATTGGTTATTGGTATATTCCCTTTGGAAAAATGTCTATTTGGGTCCCTTATCCCTTATTTTTTAAATTGGGCTGTTTTTTTTTTTTTGTTTGTTTTTTTACTGTTAAGTTGTAACAGTTGTTTTCTTATTGTAGATGGGATTCACTTACCTGCTGTGGAATTGGTAGAACCTGGTGGTCCAACAGCATCCTCAGACAGTAGTGTTCGTGAGCCTGCATCTGCAAGCCGAGTCTTGACACAGCCCTGTTGTGGCTGTTGTGGGTTTCACAAGGGGAATGTTAGGTCTAGATGACCCAGAAGCACCTGTGGTCTGGTAGGCTTGAGGAGCTCCACCAGCCCCCCAAGACGTTTTCACTGTGGCAGAACTGTCCTAGACACATTATGGTTAACGGCAGAGTAGACTCGTTAACTAGATTTGAGAGAGACATGTAATACTGGCTGCTTGTCTTAATTAAAATATTCTGCTTTCATTAAAGTAATTAGTACCCATGAGTAAACAAAAATTAAGTTTGCATTTGTATGGGACATAGGGGCAAACTTCGTATTAAATTTTCTGTTTTTCAGAGCGTGTTATAGCTTTTCAACAAGGTTCTAACTTTAGAATTCTATTTTAAACATCACTCCCAGCTCTAATGTTGTTTGACCGAGTTTGTCCTGTCTTATGCACAGATTTCCACTTTCTTGTAGGTAAAGATTCTCCTTTCATTATATTGGGTTAGTGTTAAGAGTTATAGGGCTTCTAGGCCTTTTTTGTCCCTATATTTGAAGTTGGCTGTCAAATGGGATATTACCTGTATTTCTTTGGTTTTCATTATGCAGTTAGAATTTTTGAAAGTGAATTTGTTTTAATATGTTACATATGCTTCCCAAGGAACTCGATGTTCTTGAGTTTTTAACATATGAAAAGCTTAAATGCTCTCTTGTTTGTAAGTTTTTTCCCACTGGGTATTTGTTTACTCTTTATTCTTAAAATTTTTTTCTTTTTAAGGAATAAGTGTGCATGTTTTAAAAAATGATCATTTCTCCCTTATTATATAGATCATGTTCATTGTAGAAAATTTAGGAAGTAAGAGTAAGTAGGTAAATTGTAAGGTTACTCCTCCCTCACCCCAGATAAGATATGTAAATTTTATAATCTGGAGGTGAAGCCCTCCAAATTTCTTCTTTTCTTTTGAGATGTTTTTGATTATTCCACATCCCTTGAATGTTCGTCTGAATTTTATTATTATTATTATTATTATTTTTTTTTAAAGAAAGAGTGAGAGAGTGAGAGAGAGAGAATTTTAATATTTATTTTTTAATTTTCGGCGGACACAACATCTTTGTTTGTATGTGGTGCTGAGGATCGAACCCGGGCCGCACGCATGCCAGGCGAGCGCGCTACCGCTTGAGCCACATCCCCAGCCCTCGTCTGAATTTTAGGATCAGATAGTCAATTTCTACAAAGATTCTAGCTTCGATTTTGGTAGGGATTCTATTGAGTCTGTGCGTCAATTTGGGGAATATTGCCCTCTTAAGAATATTTTTTCCTCCAGACCTTGGGCACGGGGCGGCTTTCCATTATCTTTGTCAGCATCCTTGTTGTGTGGTTACCCCTGGGATTTAGCCCTTCGAGGCTAAGTACTTATCACTGAGCTGGATCCTCAATCCTATCTTTAATTTTTTTCAGCAGTGGCTGGGGTTTTCAGAGTATCCCATCATATTTTTTTTTTGTTTTTAAATTTATTTTTTATTGTTTTTTGGTACTGAGGATTGGACCCAGGCCGCTTTACCACTGAGCCACATCCTCAGCCTATTTTACTTTCTGTTTTGAGATGAGGTCTTGCTAAGTTACCAAGGGTCAAACTCAGTTGCTGAGGCTGGCCTTGAACTTGAGATCCTCTTACCTCAGCTGCCCAAGCTTCTGGGCACCAGGTTTATGCGTAAGAAGTTTCATCTTTTTCGTGTTATTGTGAATGGAATTGTCGTCTTACTTGCATTTTCAGATGATTCATTGTGAGCATATGTGAGCACAGTTAATCTTTGGACCTTGCTGGACTGACTTGTTAGCTCTGGGGGTTTCCTAGTGGATCCCTTGGGGTTTTCTCTATGTAAGAATGTGTGTCACCTGAAGGTAGAGGAAGTCTGCTGCTTCTTTCCCACTGGGAGGCCGAGTCTTACTCCTGATCTTACAGGGAAACATTGGGTCTTTCACCACCAAGTGTGATGAGCTGTGGGTGTTCACGGGTGCCTTTCTCGGGCTGAGGACACCTTCTGTTCCTGTGTGCGGAGCGTTTTTGTCATGGGGTATTGGATTTGTCCGTGCTCTTGCTGTCTCTTGAGATGGTCGTGTTTTTGTTTCTCCTTTATTCTACTCACATCTGTGTTGCATTAGTTAATTCTCAGATGCTAAGCCAACCTTACGTTTCTGAAACCAATCTCTCTTGATTGTGTTGCACAATCCTTTTATATCTTGCTGGATTCAGTCCACTAATATTTTTTGAGGAATTTTACATCTATATTTGTGAGAGAGAATTGTCTGTAGTTCTTTGTTGCTTTGGTGCTTTTTTTTGGTTTTGTTATCAGGGCAGCGTTGGCTCCATAGAATGAGTTGGTTAGAATTCCTCTTAGATTTTTTAGAATTGTGTGAAGAATTGGTATTAATTTGTTTTTAAGTCTTTGGTAGAGTTCCACATTGAAACTATCTGTACCCAGGTGAAATTTTTTGATTATTGATTCAATATCTTTACTTATGTGTGTATTCTAATTTTCTTCTTCTTCTTCTTCAGTTGGTTTTGGTAGTTTGTGTCTTTCCCAGAGTCTCATCTAGATTACACAGTGTACTGGCTTGTGGGTGAGTGTTCCTAGTGTTCCTGGGTCTTCCCGTCCAGCTCTGTGAGGCTGTGCTAGTGTTTGCTCTCTCAGCCCTGATTTTAGTGATTACAGTCTGTCGCCCGCCTTCCTTCCTTCCTTCCTTCCTTCCTTCCTTCCTTCCTTCCTTCCTTCCTTCCTTTCTTTGGCTATTTATCAATTTTGTTGATTACCTTAAAAAAACAAACTTTGTGATTTTGTTGATTTGATTTTTCTGTTTTTTTTTTAAATATTTATTTTTTGGTTGTAACTGGACACAATATTCTTTATTTTATTTATTTATTTTTATGTGGTGCTGAGGCTCGAACCCAGGGCCTCCCACATGCTAGGTGAGCGCTCCATAGCTGAGCCACAATCCCAGCCCCTTTTCTGTTATTTTTGGATTTCATTTATTTCTTCTCTCATCTTTTCTACTTCTTCTCTTTTGCTTGCTTTGAATTTAGTTGTCTTCTTTTTCTAGTTTCTTAAATTATTGGCTCAAGATCTTCCTTTCTTTTTCTTTTTAAATTAAAGTTAAGCTCTTTTTTTGCAGTTTTGAAACGGGAATGGACCCAAGGACTCACCCATATTATGCTAGGCAAGCACTCTACCCCTAAGCCGCACTCCCAGCCCTTTTTATTTTTTTCTAAGACAGGGTCTCACTGAGTTGTCCAAGCTGGTTTTGACCTTGCCATCCTCTTGTCTCAGCCTCTCTAATAGCTGGGATTATAGGTGTGCTCCATTGTGTCCCTGATGGTGACTTTTTTTTTTTTTTTGTGGTACTGGAGATTGAACCCAGGGGTTCTCTGCCACCCCAGCCCGTTTCATTTATTTGAGACAGGATCTGTCTTGAACTTGGAATCCTCCTGCCTCAGACTCCTGAGTGGCTAGGACAACACACAGGTATGCTGACTCTTTGAACACAATGTGCCCTGCTCTGGTAGCATGGTCCCCTGTCCTGCCCAGTGCCTGGAACATGGGAGGTGTTAGGAGTGAAGCACTCAGTCATTCTGAGCTGTGATCTTAGTTTGTAATTGGTCTTCTGCACATTCATTTCATTTATATTTCCAATTTTACATATTTAGGGCTTCAATTGCTACTGAAATACATTCTATTTTAATAGAATTATTTTATAATTTATTGAATTTATCAGAATTCTTATTTTTAATTGTTGATTTCTTTTTCTTTTGGCACTGGAGATTGAACTCAAGGGCTCTCAACCACTGAGCTGATCCCCAGCCCCATTTTGTATTTTATTTAGACACAGGGTCTCACTGAGTTGCTTAGTGTCTCACTAAATTGCTGAGGCTGGCTTTGAACTCTCTATCCTCCTGCTTCATCCTCCTAAGCCGTGAGGATTATAGATGTGTACCACTGTGCCTGGATTAATTGTTGATTTTGAAACAATTTAAAGCCCAGGTCTTACAAAACAGTTTAAAGATTAGTACCTAGTATTTGGTGTACTCATGAAGACCCAGCAGTTAGCTTAGTCTTGGCTTTATGATCTGAGCTCTGTGTGTCATGTGTATTTTTTTTTTTTGAGCTATTTGAGTGAGCTGTAGGTTTGATGCTTTCCCCAATGCCTCGGGTGTGTTTCCAGGGACAGTGTCATCACAGAAGTGGTGTGGTGGTTACAGTCAGAGAATTTAACCTTCATGTGATACCTTTCTGTGGACCTTTCAGGTCCATTTAAAAAAAATTTTGTTGGTGTATTATAATTATACATAGTAGCGGGATTCACTGGGCCACGTTTGTACATGCATGCAGCATGATTTGGTCAGTCTCCTTCCGCAGTACCTCTGCATGAAGCTGGAATTTAGGGACTGTTGGGGCTCCTTCTGCCACTGTGTTAGGATGCTGTGTGCAGCATTGTGGGTGGACCTTCTCGATTGGTTCTGTGATGCTCCCTATCAGTGCTTACCTATTTATTTGAAATGTAGTTGTTTCTGTTTGTATGCCATCAATAGGTTCCCTCACCTTTACTGATTTATTTTTAGTCTAGAAAACATCATAATGGTTAAAAAAGTAAAAAAACTATATGAAAAATTATATCTCGAGTGTGTCACTTCCCGTCTCATTTGGCACCTGGTTTTTACTTAACCCTGTAGGTGGCTTTTCTCTTGTGTTCCTTGGTTTTCCTCCTCTTTCTCTTTCTTCTTCTTTTTGGAAAAAACCAAAGATTTAAATATTTTTATTTCTCTTTCTTAGGCAAAGTGTAGGATGCTGCACTTTTATTGGGATGGTGGTGCTGGGGGTGGGGTCCCGGGGGTGGGGCCCAGGCCTCCTGTGTGCTCGGTAAGTGCTTTGCCACTGGGCTTCACCCTTAAGGTGCGTGTGCGCATGCGTGTGTGTTTGTGTGTGTGTGTGTGTGTGTGGGGTGCTGGGGGTTGAACCCAGGGCCCTGTGCGTGGTAGGCAAGCACTCTGCCAACTGAGCCACATCCCCCGCCCTCAGCTCAGCTCATTTAAAAAATATTCTATTGAATTTATGCTGGTTTTTCTCTCAGCTTTTATGACCTTTTCATGTTTCAGGGATATGCACTTTGTGATGTATGTTGTGAATATTTTCTCAGATGCTCATTTATGTATTGCTTTGTGGTATTTTGCTGTATGATTAGTAGGTTGAATATACATATATATACACATATATGTATGTATATACATATATGTATACACACACACATATATATATTTATTTATTATTATTTTTTGCTGCATTTGAGTCACAGTGGCCTTTCAACTATACCCAGGTTCTAAAGGAATTTGTCATGGATTTTGAGCCTCTTTAGGTTTTCTGTTTACCTGTAGATCCCGGACCCATTTGCAGTTTGTTTTGGTGTTTGCTGGAGGGGAGGGTCTTCTTTCCCTGTCAGAGGTGGCTGTCTAGGTGTCCCAGCACCCCAGGGAGAAGGCCCCTCTCAAGCCCTGTTACCTCAGGGCTGTGTCTCGCTGCTGCAGGCTGTGTCTCTTGGCTAGTTCAACTTCCAGGCTCATGGAATCACTGTCTTGTATTGGTGGCAGTTGGGAGGCATGGCTTTGAAGCCTTATTGACCCCAGCGTGGTAGCTGCTACAGGAATTATTGCCACCTAAGGACTGCTCCCGTCTCAGCTCCTCTCTACCTCTCTCTCCAGTCACTGGTCTCTGCTTTACTACTCCCTCTTTTTCTTGCTTTGTTCTGTGTTTCTGAGTTCCTATTTTGTGCCTTATATACACTCCTGCATGAAGTATAAGCTTACGACTACTTAGCTAGTGATGGCAGGGTTGCAGGTGCTTCCCTGAGAGTGGGCATGCTGCTGTCTCAGCCTGCCCGAACACGGGTTCCCTGCAGCAGTGCAGGGCTATTGGTCTGGAAGGCACTGTTTCCCTGGCCCACAGGAATGTTCCATGGGGTCGTCAGGACTGTGGCTGTGAGGAAAGAGCAAGTCTACTGGGCTCTAGGATTTTTAGAGCTTGTTATTCTTTTATTTTTATTTTATTTTTTTTTAATATTTTATTTACATTTTAGTTTTCGGCAGACACAACATCTCTGTTTGTTTGTGGTGCTGAGGATCGAACCCGGGCTGCACCCATGCCAGGGGAGCATACTACCACTTGAGCCACATCCCTAGCCCCTTGTTATTCTTTTATTGAGTGAAATTAAATCAGTCTGATGCAGTAGTGCTCCCTAGTGCTCTGCTCTGCCTGCCTGCCCACAGATGGCACTGTCGATGACGTCTGCTCCAGCCTTGGGTTTGGAATTAAGTTACTCAGAGAGCCCTCGGTGTTGACATCCTTTCTCCAAAGATGGAGTAGCATCTGGGAGCCTCTCCGGTGCTTTGATCCTGTGCTGCATGACGGAGGAAATGAGGTCCCATGTGAGAAGCAAATAGCCTACTTCATTCTTACCCCCGATAGCTCCCCTTTCCTTTCTCTAGGGGAAAAAGAATGACAATAATGCAAAGGTAATTTGTTAGCACTGATGAGACAAATTAAGACACCTTGTCGTTTATTAAATCCTAATTTGTGCCAGAATTGAATGTATTATAAGCCTGGGGAACACGCAGAGCAGTGAACATAACATAGCATGATGGTTACAACCCCCCAGGCTGGTCCTCGGAGCTCCTAGCAAGAACACTGTCCCTTGGGGACCTGCCCCTGCCCTGTGCAAGTGGGGCTCCTTTTGAGCTCCTCTCTCTTGGGGCTGGCCACAGGAGGGCAGTCCTCGGAGCAGGAGTGCAGGGTGCTACTTTGTGGTAGTGCGATGACCACCCTGTGTGAACTTTGCTCCCAAGGGACCCCTGAGTTCTGTGGCACACAGACTGGGTCACAGGCTCTTGCTGATCTGAATGTATTATTTGAAAAGGACGTATTTTAGATATTTTTCTAAGTAAGTCCTTCCCTGTTATTATTTATAGTTTTTTCCTCTTATTTCTTGCTGTAATTTTTACAAAATTGATAAGAAACAAAACTGCAAGCCACCTGCCTTTCTGAGATTTTGGTTAGAGTTCTTTGTCTTGTGGCTGGGAGAGAATTTTGCACGTGGAATTTTCTTTGTTCTTGGTTTGTATTTTCTCTATTTGTTGGTCTGTCACCATTCATCTTTCCACTTACCTGTCTATTCATTCTCTCTTCTGTCTTGGTCCAACAAGTATTTGAGGCAGCTTACAGAATTAGAGAGTGAAGACATACAGGTGAGGAAGTTGGCTGCAGATTAGAAACCAGGGTGAGCAAAGAGCTCACGGAGCTGGGAGCAGTGCAAGTAGCACATCCTGGTTGTGCACAGCTGCAGACAGTAGTGAACTCGTCCTCAGCCTAGGAAGGAACGGGGTGGGGTACAAGGGGGTGCAAGTGTGCAGGGGGGTGTTGAGAGAAGCCCAGCATTTCCTGCTACTAGACCTTAGGAGTGTTCTGTGAAACCAAAGAACATTTCATCCTTTTTCTCCTGCTAGAATTCTCTATGTAGTTGGTTGTGTTTAAAATGGCGGTTTCTCCAGAACTCTTCCCTGTGGGGGCTTGATGGCTGGGGAATTAGGTGGTTCTGTTTATTGACTGGCTTTGGTCAGAAGTAGAAAATGACAGCCATGGAAAAGAGGGTAGTAGTTTTAGGTTATTATTATTATTTTTTAATGCTGTGCAGTTCAGAAAATGTTTCCTATGGTTTGTTTCCTTTGAGGATGCAGTGTGGGCCCTTGCCAGCAAGAAGAGCTTCAAGCTGAGAGAGGGCTGTGACTTCACCCATCTCAAGACGGCTAAGATGGTTTTTTATAAACTTGTCACTTTTATGCCATGCATTTCATACTCTTTAATACAAAGTTCCAACAGGGAGGAAGACTTACTCGGAGTTAACTTTTAATGTAGTGCTTTGGGGGTAAGACTTGGAGGAAGAAGATGGTCTGTGAAGACTTTAAACACTGTTTCCTTGTTCAGAGTTCAGTAGGACGTGTTTAGGTTTTACCTTATTCATGCTTTTCTTTAAACTAACAAAAAAGTGACACTTAAAAAGCAAAAGATTATTGTGTGTTTCCTGCATTTGCAGGTGCCCTCACGACCAACGGCATAAACCCTGACACCAGCACTGAAATCGGGCGTGCCAAGAACTGCCTCAGCCCCGAGGACATCATCGACAAGTACAAGGAGGCCATTTCCTACTACAGCAAGGTGACTTTTCCACTGAATGTTTTGCATGTCGCGTTGTTTCAGTCAGGAGTTTGTGGTGTGGTGAGTGTGCACATGTTGTTCTCAAGTGCATGATACTGTGCGTTTAAAGTGGGTTTTGTTTTAACACAGTATGTGTTTAATGAAGTATGTTTGGAAAAAGGGGAAAGAGGCTGTTGTCACCTCAGTAGTCCGATGACCATTATGAACATTCAGTACCTGTCTTCTGTCTTCTTTGTCATTGTGCACTATTCATGTCGTGGAGGGGCTGCACTTACTGTCCTGTTTGCTGTGTGCTACAGTGTGTTTTTCATTAGGCATGTTGTGCGTTTTTCTTTCTTTTTTTTTTTTAATTATTAGTTGTTCAAAACAATACAAAGCTCTTGACATATCATATTTTATACATTTGATTCAAGCAGATTATGAACTCCCATTTTTACCCCGTATACATATTGCAAATTTACATCGGTTACACATCCACTTTTTTACATACTGCCATACTAGTGTCTGTTGTATTCTGCTGCCCTTCCTATCCTCTACTATCCCCTCTCCCCTCCCATCTTCTCTCTCTACCCCATCTACTGTAATTCATTTTTCTCTCTTGTTTTTTTTTCCCCCTTTCCCCTCACTTCCTCTTATATGTAATTTTGCATGTTGTGCGTTTTTCTGTGCTATCCAGTCTTCCATGGTGTGTGATTTCTCATGATCTGTGGCATTCCATTTTCCAATGCACCATTCTTTTACTTTGGACTTAATTTTTTTCTTTTCTTCCGTGGTGCTAGGGATTGAGGCCAGGCCTTGCATGTGCTCTATCACTGGGCTACACCCCCAGCCTGAAGAAAGTTTTAAATTCCAAGTGTTATTACCGAAATACTATAAAGGGCCACTTAGGCGTGGGGAAGACCCAAGGCCCCTGCCCTCTGCCCTGTTCCCAGGGTGGCGCCTGTGAGACTGGATGTTGCACTTACAGGTGTGGGACCGGCCTGTCTGTCGTGCTGCTGCTGGCTTCATCCACTCGCAGTACTTTAGTCGTGCTGTCCTCCTCCTCAGACCTCTGGGCTTTTGGGAGCACTGTGGGGACAGTGTGTGTGGTCATCTGTCCCCAGGCGGCTTGGTGCAGGGCTGGCGAGGGGAGATGCCCACTCTCAGCAGCTCTCCATCCCCTTACCAGCATCAGTACATGCGCCAGGCTTTCCTTATTCAGCTTTTTTGAACATTCTTGTACATAAACTCTTATGTTCTTGTGTGAATATTCCTTTATGTTAGATTTTTCTAGACATTTACTCACTGGATGTGACATTAACATTTGTCATAGGTCATTTTCAAGTTGCTTTCTAAATTCCTTCTCTAATAGAGAATGAAAAGATAAACAATTATGAGAGAATTATACACTTAAGCAATGCTTCATTCCTAAATAGTATTTGGTTTTGATTTTTCCTTCCATGATCATAAACAGTGTTCTGATAAATAAATAGCCCAGTAGATAAATTTTTTGTTCTGATTTTTTTTTTTTTTTTAATGGTGCTGGGGATCAGACCTAGGCCCTGTGCATGCAAGGCAAGCACTCTACCAACTGAGCTATATCCCTAGCCCTGGCCTGATTTTTTAAATGGACAGCATTCTTAGAAGTAGACTTGACACATTTTTAGGCCTGTATATTCCTATGTTGTTCTCCAAAAAGGTTATACTAACAGTTTAAACTCCCCCCAAAACACTAGCTGTTTTCCTTTTTAAATATTTGACAGTATACTGGTAGAGATAATTATTTTAGTTATTTTAGTGGACATTTTAGTTATTTTACTGGACATTTATCAATTGTTAACTGTTTGATTTTATGAATTATCCTTCTGTGTTCTTTATATATATCTAAGTTAGAGTGCTTTTCTTATTGCTTTATAAAAGTTCTTTGTGTATTATAAATGTTATTTTCTTGTTTATCATAGACATTGCAAATCTTATTTTTTTTCTTTTTGTGGTGCTGGGGATTGAACCCAGGAACTTACACATTCTAGGCAAGAGCTCTATCCCTGAGCTATACCCCCAGCCTACAAATCTTTTTCTTAATGTTATTTGTGTTTAAATTTTGTTTATAAGGTTTTTCTTTTTGGCTGTGGTCAAAAACATATTTATAACATAGTGATTGCTTTCTTTATGACATTTATGTTTGGTTATTTGCTTAAAATACTTTCTTTCCAATAGAATAAAACTCTTTCAGTTTTTATCTAAAATGAGCATGACAATAGAACTCATCATAGAGTTGCAGTTAGGAGAAGCTGATAATATGCACAGTATGTTTGTGTTGGCTATTATGGATATTTTAAAATACTGATACCATCTATGATTTATTTTGTCTGCATTATGGCATAGGAATATAACTTATTTTTCCAGGCAATTATCTAACCGTCTCACTGTAATCTATTGAATTCATATTTTTTCCTTGACTTGAAATCTCATTTTAAATGCACTTTATCTATTTCGGAGCTCTTCATTTCTTTGTATAAGTGTGTCACTCCTTGTGTAGCACCATGAGAGTCGCTTGTCTCATATCTAGTCGTTGGGTCCTTTTCCTCCTGACCTCCCTGCCTCCTGTTTTCCTGGCAGTAGAGAGAGGACCGCACCTGGGTCCTGGTGCTTGCTGGGTGGGTGTTCTTCTGTCTGACCACACCCCAGCCCACCTTTTTAAAAACAATTTATTTTTTTAGACATTGATGGACCTTTATTTTGTTCATTTATTTATATGTGGTGCTGAGAATCGAACCCAGTGCCCCACACGTGCCAGGCAGGTGCTCTGCCCCTGAGCCCCAGCCAGCTCTGCCAGCCCAACTTTTAACTAGTTCTTTCCTCCCTTCCTCAATTTTCTTGTCTAATATGATGGACTTATTATTCCTGAAGAACTCTGAAGGACTTTGCTTGGGTTAGCTGTTATTCATCTTTCAGTCTCCTTTGGGCTGGGCGGGTTCCTTAATCTAAAGGACTTGTTTAAGGTGGAATCAGCCTGGCATGTTGGTGGCGCAGGTGGCCCTTGTGCTTAGCCTGGAGACATCATCTCATCTTTATGTGCTGTTTTCCTCTATGGGATATGTCAACATGCCCGTGTTAGGACAGCTTGTTTTAGGTCCCTCCCTTTAGTATTAGGGTTTTCCCCTCTAGTGCCAGGGATTGAAGCCGGGGTGTTTTACCACTGAGCCACATCCTGAGCTATTTTTATTTGAAAAAAGAATTTTTTTAGTTGTAGATGGACACAGTATCTTTACTTTATTTATTTTTATGTGGTGCTGAGGATCGAACCCAGTGCCTCACATGTGCTAGGCAAGTGCTCTTCCATGGAGCCACAACCCCAGCCCTTTATTTTTTATTTGAGACAGGGTCTCGCTCAGTTGCCCAGTTTGGCCTTGAACTTGAGACCTCCTGCCTCAGCCTCCTGAGTGCTGGGATCAGAGGTGTGTGTCGCCACCCTGGCATATTGTAGCTTTTTTCTTGTTGCACATGAGCACTGCTTTGATGTTTATTCCTAGTTATAGTGTGTTTTTGTTTATTTTGTGAATGAGAATATTTTTTGCCATTATATTTTCTTTAAAGGTGATAAATAGGCATTGATTTGTCAATGTTCATTTTATAAATAGCATTTAAAACAGCCCTTTCTTGTCTATTTTTAACAATTGTTTCCCGAGAATAGCACAGTGGTGATAGCGGGCGGCTGAGGGGCGAGTGGTGTGCACGCACTGCAGTGTGCAGTGGCTGCCTTGGCCAGGAGAGAGCCCGTGGGACAACGTGGAGACCACTTCTCTTGCTGTCATGGTCGAGCCTCTGGGCACGACAGGCGGCTGTCACAGTACTGGCCAGGCCTGAGCCTTGGTGGCCGTCTGGGGCCCTGTGGCAGGGAGCACTCGAGGCCCATCTGTATGGCAGGACTTGTCTGCCCTGGTGTACTAGCTGTGGGTGGCTGCCATGTGTGTGCCAGCGCAGACCCCGAGTCAGACAGGACTGAGTGTGGCCCTCCCCTCTGCCATTCCTGGCTGTCTCATTCCCGTGAGGTCCCGTGTCCTCTTTGCGCTCCATTTTCTGTCCTTTCTAATGGGGAAGCTAAGGACTGTGGCCTGGAAACCTCGTGAGGGTGAGTGGCTTCCTGTATGTGAAGTGCCCGCAGAGTGACAGTGACAGGCTCATCAGACTGCTCAGTGGAGCTGGTCATTGTCTCCACCCTCCCTTCAGCGTTCTGTAGGGTGTGGGCAAGCGGTCCTCCTGGGGTGCGATGCAGGTGGAGGGGCAGCCTTCACACCCGGCCTTCCCTGCCGCTGCCTCTGCTCCTCGGCTTCACTTGGCTTTTTCTCCTCCTCTTTCTTCTTTCACCTCCACAGAGAGGGCCCGTGACTGCCCTGCTGCTCAACCCCCAGATGAGCAGCCTGTGAGGCAGGTCTGTCATCAGGGAATGGTGGTGGCATAAAGGACGTGTGCACACAGGCACGCCACGTGGCCACGTCCGCTGTGCTTCCTCCCACTGGATTAGCAGGCAGCGCTGCCCTGCAGGTCTCCCGCACGGGGGTGCTGACGGTCTCCTGAGCAGTCTCTCTCCTGACTTCGTGAGTGCTTTCTTCTTGGGTGTCTGATTTTTGACCCAGGAAGTTTTCTAGTGGGAGAGCTGAGATGGAGTTGTTCTGCTGAGATGCTGGTCCTTGTCTTTTGTGGTGGGAGGAACCGTAGACAG
This sequence comes from Marmota marmota marmota, assembly GCF_001458135.2. NCBI lineage: Eukaryota > Metazoa > Chordata > Mammalia > Rodentia > Sciuridae > Marmota > Marmota marmota. The sequence continues at coordinate 34,951,950 of NW_025999949.1, read as the reverse complement.
ACAACATGAAGCCTTCTGCCTTTCTATAGTTGGAGGGACCCCGAGGCTCAGAGAGGTCGCCCATCTTAGACAGTCACACAGGGGCATAATTTGGACAAGAAGCTTAGGTCATCGGATGCACACAGATGACAAGGTGGTGGTTTGGTGGGGTGGGCGGACACCTGCTTGCCTGGGTCCTGGTGTCTGGCAGAGTCATTAGTGCTCCCCGTCATCACTTGTCCTTGCAGCCTCTCCATGGCTGCTCTCTCCCTGTAGACATTTCTGGTCAGCAAGGGTTCTGGACCCAACATGCTCCGCAGGGCTGTCCTTCTGGCTTGCTGAGGCTTTGAGAGCAGAAGCAGTCACAGAAGCCCCTTCTTGCTGGAGTTTGCCCCCCAGGTCAGCTCAGGCCAGACCTGAGCAGAGTGAGGGTGGCAGTGTGTGGGCCTGGGCCCCTCCAGTCCCTGGCCCGGCCCTTCCACTTGGGTCTGCCCAGGTGGTCTGAGTTCAGGTCTTGCCTCCCCAGTCACTTGCTTCATGACTGTGGGCTTTACTTTTTTTGGTCTCATTTTCTTTATTAATTTATTAATGAATCGGGGTAATACTTATTTTAGGGGTTTAGTTTTGGAATTGAGTGAGACAGCTCCCTCATTTATTTCTGAGATATAACTGTTCTGTGCTAGGAGCTTGGTAGGTAGGTCGAGGGACTCAGCAGTGAGCCTGGACACAGGCCTGCTTCTCAGAGCTCATGCTCCAAGAGAACGTCCGTATACATCTAGGTATGTAGCAAGTTTTCAGGAACTGTGCCCATTGCTTTTGATACTTGGGATTGAACCAGGATCACTTTATCACTGAGCCACATCCCCAGCAAGTCCCTGTCTCAATTTTTTTTTTTTTTTAAATTTTGAGACAGAGTCTTGCTTAAATTGCTTAGGACCTCACTAACGTGCTGAGGCTGTCCCTGAACTTCCTCTTGCCTCAGCCTCCCTAGCTACTGGGATTACAGGCCTGGCCACCACACCCAGCATTTTCACATTTTTTATTGGCCCATTATAGTTGTAAACAATGATAGGATTTGTTGTTGCACATTTCTTTGTGATATAATTTAAAATATGTAAATTTAACCAAAAGTATGTGGAAAAAACATCAAGTTGACACTGTTTTTCTCACTTATATAGAAACGATTTCAGAGTTTTGAAGGAAAAGTATTCATTTTATTTCAACAGAATCAAATTCCTCCATTAATTCTCTGTGGTATTGTTAAGTGGTGTACACAGTTGGTACAGTTTTGAGTTCAGGCGTGGTCTTAGGTAAGTTTACGTAGTCCATTTTCCTGATCATCCTCGATAACTGCCTGTAGTGTGTCACAGGTTCTGTGTGAGTCACGGGCGTGGAGAAGGGGAGAGTGATGACGTGGCTTTTCTTGCTCCATAGTTAAAAATCATGTCCCACCTCACATGTGATCTTAGTGAGAGGACGACTGGCTCCCTCTCGCTCTCTGAGCTTGGCAAGTGGGCAGGCTGTGTTTTAGGAGCAGTCCTACCTTGCCAGGCCCACTCAGGTCCACAGTGCCCGAATGCTTTGATTGCCGTGTTAGCGCCTCTGCTAAAAGAATATTAGTGTGTTATCCCTGCCCCTCTCAGGTCCTCCTAAGTACTAATCCACATGGGCTTCACCTCTACAAACTTTGCTTCAATTTTAAGAAAAATTTCCCCAATTCCATCAATTGGAAATTACTCCAACTGGGCTAACTAGCAATGATGCTCAAAAAGTACACTAGTCAAGTCCAAGCCAGGGGGCCCATCTGAGAACCCTGAAGTCTGAAGCTTTGCTGGTCTCAAGTGCTTCAGGTAAGGCATCCTCAACCTGTATTTTGAAGTTTTGTAAAATATTAAGCTAATGTTGTTGTATTATTTTAATGAATACCAGTGTATTTACAGGGCAACTGTATGTTCACCCAGTCCCATGAACCTCTCTTGTCCTTATGTAGGATATACTTTCTGAGAACCTTGGTGTGGCGGGGGCGAGGTGGTTGCAGGATTCGTGTGCTCAGGACGTGCTGTGTTGTGAAATGGCAGAAACTTGTTTTTTGACTGAGGTGCCTCCTTTATACCCTACAGTACAAGAATGCTGGAGTGATTGAATTGGAAGCCTGTGTCAAAGCTGTACGTGTCCTGGCAATTCAGAAGAGGAGCATGGAAGCTTCGGAATTTCTGCAGAATGCAGTGTATATTAATCTTCGACAGGTGAGTCTGTTCCGCCTCTAGGAATTGGTACAGTGCTCATGGAGTCTCTCTCCTGACCCAACCTGTTTCTCTGTGCTGGAATGCACCATGGCTTGGAAAGAACTATGGAATTGTAGTTTGGTAGCCAAATGAATGTAGTTATTCATAGATTTTACTTCTTTCTTTTATGGTATTTTACTTTAAAAAGTCAGAACTTGGACTGGGGTTGTAGCTCAGTGATTGAGTGCTTGCCTTGAATGCGTGAGGCACTGGGTTCAATCCTCAGCACCACATAAAAAAATGAATAAATAAAATGAAGATATTGTATCATCTATATCTAAAAAAAAAATATATATATATATATATATAAAAAGTCAGAACTTGCTGTCCCTCTGAGTTTTTCTGATTGGAGAAGCAACTTGGCCTCCATCAGCCTTGTGCTTGCATGTGCTTCAAGGCTCTTGCCTTGACTTGATCTCTTGTGAAGTGCTTGCCATTTGTAACCATCCTGGGTGTCAGGTTTATAAGATGAAGTTCATGGAGATACTTTTTTATATTTTTCCTTTTGCCCAGCATGCACTCCCCAAATGTTAGTGAAGTCTGAATCTGTATAGGTTTAACAAAACCAAGTCATTAAAGCATGTGGTCATAGACTGATAATGCCAGTCCCCAGACTGATAGTCTGAGGAGGATCTTAGGTAGTCAGCTGGTCTGAGTTGGCTCTTACAAGGAAAGCCAAGGGGAACTGAGACTCCAGAGTGTAGCACATGGTAAGGGTCAATGATGACCCTGAGAGGGTCAGGGTAACCCCTGGTTTCTGCACACGCTGGTCAGGCTGGGCTTTGAGAAGGACAAACTGCACGAGGTGTGAGGGCCCATGAGGTGCAGCTTTGGGCATAAGAAAGACTGAGGTGAGTAGGTCTGGGGCCTAGGTGAGAGGGGGCGAGGAGGAGGGGAGGGGAAAGAGACTTTAAAGTCATTTTTTACTTGAACACATAAAAAAATATGACTCATAACAAGACGCTCATCTAATTCAACATATTGGTACTTTGCCATGCTGAATGCAGAGATCATTAAGTGTTTCAATGGAAAGTAAAAGCTTAAGTAGAAATGAAATAACAGGGTTAACCAGCATCTTAGAGTTGATGAGTGTCCATGACTTGATCCTCTGTGTGTATACAGCCAGTCTGTGAACAAGGAGATGTTTTAACATAATGGTCAAGCATATGGACTCCAGACACAGACTGCTGGGCTTGACTGTGCCTTTGCTCCCCGGGGCATGACATTCAGCCTCTCTGCGCCTTAGATCCCTCTCTGTAAAGCACATCTGTTGCCCCTCAGGCCCCTCGTTGCAGCTCATTTCCTAGATGAGACACTGAGAGTGAGGCTACAGAGTGGGGTGTGGAGGGGCAACTGTCAGCCCCACACCAGAGGAAGAGACCAGAACAGAGAGAGCCAGTGACCTGAGGACAGACAGACAGCCTTTTGCATAAGGAAGTAAGCACCAGGTGGACCGGGGCCAGGGAGGAGGTCGGGTCTGTGCAGCTTGGTATTGTTAGGAAAGGCTGGAGAGGCTGTGGTCTTGGCTTGCCTTCAAGTTTTCAGTAAAGGTGGGCAGGGGCAGCAAGTGGAGGCTGCCCAGGGTGAGGCTGGCAGCCCTCAGTGGTGCTGGGGTGAAGAGCCACGGTGTGGATTTTGTGAGCATTTAGCTCCATTCTTGGGTGGGTTGTGCAGGGTTCAGCGCTGTGCCAGGCCATAGATTCAGGTATGATGAGGGTGTCGTCCTTGCCCTGAGACCTGGTGGTCTTGATCGCCCGTGCACGGCACCCACAGTCCTGGTGAGGGGGGTGCCGACACAGACCTGGGGTATGAGGCTGGGCTCCCCTGCAGATGTGCACTCAGGCGAGGGAAGGGGGCTGGCCACGGGGGATTCCAGTGCACAGCTGGAGGCTGGAACGACTGTGTGGGGGGTAGTGAGGCTGGGAGGGGCCGTGAGGGTGGGTGAGCTCCTGGTGGGGAGCATGTGTAAGGGTGAGGCTTGCTGGGTCTCATCAGCAAGGCCAGAGAAGGTGCTGGGGAATGTGCTGGCTCAGGAGCAGGCACTCAGGCCAGGGCTCAGACCCTGCCTTTGCCTCCTCGGGGCTGTGTGACCTCAAGCAGAGTCACTCAGCGTCCTAACCCTCAGCTCCCCATCTGTGATGTGATATGCCGCCAGCTCACATGGGAGCAGGAGGAACAGGTTAGCGACTCAGGGTTCTGTGCTGTTTGGTGCCCACCCTGGGGAGGGACTGTGGTGTTCAAGTGTTAACAGGCTTCAGAGCCACCTGGTGTTTTGAAACAGAACCCAGGGGCTGGAGCTGTGGAGTGGCAGCCATTCCACAGGGCAGGGGGCTCTGGGCCCCAGGACTCAGCCGCTCCAGCACAGGTTCGCCTCTGAAGGCGTGCACGCCTGTGCCCATAGCTGCTACAGGTACCTTTGCAAATTAATCTGGAAACTTTGGGTTTGCTGTGAAACTGTTTTTACAGGTGGGCAGATAAATACACATATTTTACAAAATACCACGTTTTCACTTAACATGTGTGGGCATTGGCTGCCATTCTCATGGCGCTGCCTTCAGTGTTGCTCGGTTCTCCTGCAGAGCACTAGAGGTCAGCAGAGCCTCACTGGAAGGGCCGCCGCCGCTCCCTGCTGTGGCGCGGTGCCAGTGTGGGCGCTCGGCCGTCTGCATCCTCCCCAGTGCGCCTCTGTGCTCTGGGTGACTCATCTCTGTGTTTGTTTGCCAGGCGAGCAGGCAGCAAGACGAGGAGTTCTGGTGGTTTTGTGATCACAGTGAAGGGAAGGGCTGGTGGTTTTTCTGAAACAGAACAAGCCTTTGGTTCTTGATCCAGTGTGTTCATTGTAGCATGGATGAGTTGTGTCTATTCCTGGGGAATGATTGTCAAATGTGGAAATTTTGGAAGGAGCCAAGACCTGGTTATTGCAGGTTCCTCCTATCCTCGGAGGCCCCGAACTGGTATATGCTGCTTTTGGATTGAGTGGGTTGAAAATGGTCTCTTTACAGAAGTCAGGGCAGGACACCTCTGTTTTGTGTGCAGGGTCTTGGATTGGTCTGCTTTTTCTTTAGTTGTTAAGGCAAGTGGTTTATGATAATTATCTAACACTGACAAATGGCGGCAACTGTGCACAAATTGCATTAGACATGAGGATTCTACAGGCAGATGGGGAGGTAGAGATGAGAGAGAAGGAACTCAGGTTTCAGCCTCCTAGATTTAGGTTTAAACCACTCTTTTGTCACTGTGAGACCTGGAATTGTTATGTAACCTCTCTTGGCCTGTTTCCAAACCTGTGAAATGGGAACGATAATAATAATCTCTTCTAGACATGCCAGTTTCAAGTGCTACAGTGACGCGTGCCTAGGGTGACCCCCTGTTGGGCACGTGCTGAGGCTGAGTAGGCATGTCTGCCTCCTTGATGGGTGCCCAAGGAGGAAAGGCAGCTCATGTAGGTTGAGGGCCCATCACAGTCACTTCACGAGGCTGTGCAGGTGGCTATTTAACCGTTTAAATCCCGTGTCCCGGGGCAGTCATCTCTGTTGGAGAGGAGGCACCTCAGGTCATGAAAGGTGCCAAGGCTCATCTAAGGTCAGACTGTGTGAGAGGTGAGCACACCTGCTCTTTCCTTCACCTGCTGGGCACATAGCAGGCCATCTGGAGGCACTGTGTCACTGCCTCCTGCCCTTGAGTGTTCAGCAGAGCAAACTGGTCCTACACCAATGGAGCTTGAAGTCGAGGGGGAAACAGGTATTGAGCAGATAAGCAGAGAAGGATAAAATTCTGCTGCACAGATCTGCAGCATTTTTTGGTTGGGGCTGCTCCAGTGGTTTTAACCCTAGGAAAATAAATTTTGTTACTACGAAAATAAGACAAAAGGCAAAGCCTCTGCTCAAGACCGGGTTAACTGAGACTCCTGGCAGTACTTACTGTTAACAAGCTCACTGGCAGTACTCGCTACTCACTGAGTAACCAGCCCATTGCAGGCACCTGGCCAGTGCTTTACAGATAATGGACAACTTTGCTAAGTAGTTTGTTGTACCCAACTTTAGAGAGAGAGAAATCAAGGTCGGGGACCCAGATTATATGACGAATTTCACCACTGCTGATAAATCTAGTTTGCCATGCTCGTAAAGTCCAAGTACCACTGGGTGCTGGTGCATTCCTGTACTCTCAGCAACTTGGGAGGCTGAGACAGAAGGATTGCAAATTCAAAGCCAGCCTCAGCAACTTAAAGAGACTCTGAGCAACTTAAGAAGACCCTGTCTCAAAATAAAAAGGACTGGGGATATGGCTCAGTGGTTAAGTACCTTTGGGTTCAATCCCTGGTCTCCACCACCGCCCCCCCCCCCCCAAAAAAAAAAAAAAAAGGAAAGGAAAAAAAATTTAAGCTCCTGTACTGCATTATGTAACTTTCCCTGAACAACCCAATAACCCAAGTGACTAAAATTAATTAACTTATAGTAAGGAATTGTTTGGAAAACTAAGAATGGGCTGGGGATGTGGCTCAATCGGTAGCATGCTCGCCTGTGCATGCGTGCGGCCCAGGTTTGATCCTCAGCACCACATACAAACAAAGATGTTGTGTCCGCCGAAAACTAAAAAATAAATATTAAAAAAAATTAAAAAAAAAAAAACTAAGAAAACTCCAACCTTACCAGTTGTAGGAAGGTGCTCTGGCTGCCTGCAGAGCTGGGATGATTCTGAGTCATTTGAGAACTTTTTGTGACACTATTGACCAAGGCCTGCCACCTCTTGGCCCTTGGTTGATTTGTCTTCAGAGTCATTCGAGTTCTACACAGGCTGCTCTGTTCAGATGTAAGGACAGCCTCTTCAGTGTTTGATGCTGTCCCTTAGTGAAGCTGTTGCTAAGGAAACCTGCAAGAACCTGGTGGATGCAGGCGTCCATCGTGATCATAACCCCAGAACTTTGTGTCAGTTTAAGCTCAGAATTGGAGGTCTGGCAGTCTGGAAAAGGTTCTTTCAGAAAAAAGGGAAGTGTAAGAAAGCAGCTTAGGTGAGGCTGCCACACAGCCGCAGCCTGCTTGGCTTCCTGAGGTGGCTCATGGGGAATTCCTGTTCTTACGAAGAAACCCTTGGGTGGGGAGGGAGGAAAGGCAAGTTTCTCACTGGAGAAGGCACTGAGTTGAACAAGTGTCAGGGATATGGTTGTCACCTTGTTTTTAGGAGAGGGGAGTCTCGTGGGAAACAGGTGTAGAAACAGCTCACTCTCAGTGAGATGTCAAAGTTGCAGAGTAATGAGCAGTCAGTGCCTGGTGAGGCCTGGCTCCCCTTTGGATGGACCCTCGTACCCAGCCCTTCACACGCTGCGGGTCTCTGTTTGCAGCCCAATACAGTGATGAAAGAGGAGAGGACTGGTGTCAGAAGAAAGCCAGAGGCTGGAAGGGTTGTTGGAAATGAAGCTCAGGGATGACAGTGGTGCCTCAGAATCTCCCGCCCGGGGACACGCCAGCAGTTGGTAGATGTCTAGCTCACGGGCATTGTGGATCCTGTAGCCCATTGAGTTTTTCTCTTTTCTTTAGGTGTTAGGAACTTTAGGTCCTAATCCATAAAATAATAGGGATTAATAATTACACCTGCTTCATGACAAGTGTTTTTTGTAATTAAACCCTGGTCTCATTCAACTCTAATTCTTATTTTGTTTTCACCCTGATTTTTATCTCTGTTGTTATTATTGTTAAAATGTGTATGTTTAACAATTGATTTTAGATCTTTTTATAGAATGAGGCAGAATGTAAATAAATGCATGAAGAGTATATCATAGACTCTTACTGTTCTCAGAGATTCTGAACTGTTTACCTTAGGAGTTGATCTGAGTATTAAAGCAATACATCTTAATAGGAAAGTTTGGTAATGCACGCAGATTCTAGAACAGGGATTTCGTCTTACTTGTCTTTATAAATAATCACTGTGCCAAGCACAATGCTTGTCAGATGCTAGGCATTTATTAAAGTCTGTTGGGTGCATGAAGTGCAGCCTGGCACTGACGCACGGTTCATCCTGCTGCTGTGGGGAACGCGGGTGCTGCTCCTCCGAGTAGCGGTGACAGCGGGTGGATGTGCAAGGGGGAGATTCACACCATTTCTGCATTTAACCCTTAGGACCCTCCTGCGAGGAATCATTTTCATTTCACATTCATTAATGTATTTGTATTTGGAAAGGCTTCACCCAGCTCCTGGAGGGAGCTGCACGAGTGTCACTGTGAGCCCCCACCTGCCCACTCCTCCAGAACAGCACTGGCTCTTCTGTGTCTGTCTTCCACACTCTGCACGGTGTCGGCAGGTGCATTCTGTCGCAGTGCATGTCAGGTACCATGGTCTGTTCACCCAGTCATCAATTAGTGGTCACTGGGTTCTTCATGATACCTTTTGGGTATTATGAATAATGCTGCTGTGAACATTCACGTACAAAACATGTTTTCAGTCCTGCTGGCATACTCTTGGGAGTGTGATTGCTGGCCCATATAACTCAAGTATTACTTTTTTTTTTAGTGCTGGGAATTCAACGCAAGGGCACTTTACCACTGAGCTACAACTCCAGCCCTTTTTGTTTTCTATTTTGAGACAGGGTCTCGCCAGGTTGCTTAGGTCCTCACTAAGTTGCTGAGGCTGGTCTTGAACTTGTGGTCCTCCTGTCTCAGTCTCCCGAGCCCCTGGGATTACAGGTGTGCACCACCACACCCAGCTGGCTTCTTATTTTGCACGTGGGTGTTCATTTGTTCCAACACCATGTGTTGAAAAGACTGTTCTTTTCCATTGGATGGTCTTGGCATGCTGTGGAAAATTAGTTGATCATGAGTATAAGTTCCTCCCCTCCCACTCTTAATTCTCTTCCACTGATCTATATATCTGTACTTACGCTAATTCTGCATTGCCTTGGTTATAGCTTTGTAGTAAGTTTTTAAGTTGGGAAATAAGTCTTCTCCAATATTATTCTCCTTTTTCAAGACTGCTTTGGCTATTTTGGGACCCTTTGCACTTTCAAATAGGATCAGTTTAGCAGTTCTTTCGAGAAGCCAGAAGGGTTTTGACAGGGATTTCATTGAATCTGTAATCAATATGGGGTTTTTCCATCTTAACAATATAGTCTTCAAATCCCATGAACATGGGATGTCTATAATAAAAAGCCATTGAATCTTGCTTTTTTTCCCAGTGAGGAGACACATTTAGCCTTTTATAACTTGCTACAACTTAAAATGCTAGTTTTTTTTTTTTGTTTTAATTGATTGTATTTTACTTTGGCCATTTCCTAATAAGAGAGAGGTCTTATTGTCATACTTAGTGTTCTAGGAATTGCAGATTCACCCAGAGGATATGGACTTGATTCACATTGTAGATTCTCTTCTCTTCTTGCTTCCTACCTTCTTAATTTTGTTTGCCCATTCAAAGCTCTATTCTAGTTGTGGCCTTACTTTAAAAAAATGTTTATGCAGATTTAATTCTAATATTGAATCTTTTATAAAACAAACAATATCTGGGGACAAATGATTTATCTTAGTATTTTTCTGTGTTTGTTTCATATTAAATATACTTGTGACTGATATTAATTTTCTGAGGGAAGGATTGAAGTTAGCCAAATAACAGAATAGGACCTTTGTGCACTTGTCCATTTGCAGAAACACTCACGCAACAGCCATGCACTTTCTGAAACACCTTCACAAGAGCCAGGGCACCAGGCAATGGGCACAACTGCACTTGAGTGTAGCACAGAACTAAGAAAAGGTGCATTGACGAGGGAAGGAAGGGTGTCCCATACCCTGGGGTTACCCTTCTTCTGGGCCTGGGTAGGCCCCGTGGAGCGGGGCATTCTCTGCATGGGGAGGTAGATTGAAGCAAGCCTGGGACTTTACCTTAGATCCAGACCCAGCCTGCCTGGTAAAACCCAGATGCTCGCTTGGCACCTGCAAACTGAGCAATTTTTTTTTAAATTAAAAATATTATTTGTTAGTAGTCAAAGAAAAGAAAATCTCTAAATAATACATCAGTGTGGAAAATATCTAATGGTTTCTGTTTTGGGCAATATGGTGATCCCAAAACTCTCAGCACAAGTTCCATAAAAACACTGATTAAGAAAAAATTTTTTTTCCTCTTTCAAAATGCAGACCTAATTCTTAAGAAAGAAAGGGGAAGTCCTCAGAGGCCAAAAACAGCCCAAAAGCAAGAATTCTGAAAGTGAGTCCCAGAAGCCAGAGCGTGACCATTCCAGCTTGTGTGGGAGGAATGGGACCTGAACTTGGAGTTGAATGGCAGACCCATACTTAAAGTTGAGATCCCCCAAAGGATGCATGATTAATGAAAGAATACACTCCCCAGAGCAAGAAAACAAGGAAACTCTTTGTCCTGTTGGAAGGGGAGACATCCCAGTGGGAATTAGTTTAGAGTTGTCCTGGCACGAGCTCAAGTGCAGACTGGCAGGGTATGGAAGGGGAGGTGGGCTCTGGATGAGCAGTCAGCCTGAGAGGCCACAGGAGCCCCACACCCTTCCCACCTGCTCCTCCAGGGCTCCACTTGAAGCTCTTGAAGGGAGCCTTGGTTACGACTCCTCTGCTGACTGAGGGTGTGCCAGGAGTCAGGACTCCCCCTGTCAGGAGAGGCAGGTCTGCCGTGCTCCGTGCCGGTAGGAACAGTGGCTGCCCAGAGGCAGGCAGGACATTCTAGCTGTGTACATTCCCATTCAGTTGGCCAGTTTCAGGCTCCATGAGTTGTCATGGGAGGGAATAGATTTTATGGAGGATGGACTTAAAGAGACTTAGGCCAATATGGAAAGAGAGTGTGGAGAAACTCTGTGATCACGTTTGTGCAGCTGAGTTCACATACACTTGCTTATCAAGCCCGGATGTGAAAGGAGGCCATGCTTGAAGGCAGAGAAGTCGGTTTTTCAGGTTGTTCAGAAATGAATCAAAGGGAGCTGAGGCAATGGAGAGTTGAGCTTCCATCTTTCCCTGGCTGCTGTTGGCTGGTGCACTTACCATGAGTACTGACTGGAATTCCATCCCTCTTCAACACTTGCTGAGGCATCGAGTATAGGTACCTGGTAGGTCCCTGCCCGAGAGCCTGGAGCATAGTGTCCCTGGCCATCTGTCTTGCCAGTGATCCCTTGTAGAGTGATCCCTTATGGGCTTGTCCATCTCCTCTACTGCCTCGGGACTGTCAAAGGACCAGCTTTGATGTAACTTTTTTCCCCTTCGTTCTTCCCTTTGAATGATTAAAACTGAAGTGGATCCCATTGCCTTAGGCAGATGCTTCTTAAAGATAGTTCCTTGGTACAGGCCTTGCTTCCCAGCTTGGGAGGCAGGAAGGGAAGTGCCATTCCTACCAACTGTTTTTCACAGCCAAATGGAAATTTTGTGTATACATTTCTCTCTGTACGATTCTGACTGGAAGTAATCATGGAGAAAAACAGAATGTGTTTTCCGTCCTGGGGAACACATGGCCTTCACTGTCATCCCTCATGCTTTTGTCCACAGTCAGCACTTGATGCTGTCCTCAGCCTGTCCCAGAGCCTCCACCACCTCCTTGCTCTTCAGATCTCTGCAATTCCTGTGCTTCTGAGGCTGCTGGGAATGAGGCATTTACTCGAGTGTTGCAGCAGCTCCTGATTGATTTGGTCACAGCCTGGTTTAGCCAACAGTGATGTTTCCCATTTCCTGAACACCCGCTGAGGGTTTCAGGCCTTTCCTAAATGTGCACGTTATTTCATTTGGTCTTTTTAACAATCAAAATCACACTTGGTTCTTGATCACTCCATTTTGCCAGCACGCCGAGTGGCCGAGACGGGATGGGGCTCAGGGACTTCTGCATCCATCATGTCCTCTCTGTCACCCTGCCAGAGAACCAGTGTGCCGGTCCTGTGGCCTGAGTTCTCCCAGTGCCACCGCCTCCTTACTATTGGCATAGACTTTGCAGCTGGAGTGGAATGACGGATGAAGACGGGACTCCGGCAGCCCATCTTGTGGGGACAGGCCTCAAGCCCTTCTGTTGGAATTGCGTCTCAACATCGGGACACTGAACTCAGGTGTTCTTCCTGCATGGCCATTGAAAAATTAGAACAAAGATGTGCTCACGAATGCTCCCTAGGAGAGCAACAGGTTGGAAATGAATTTGTGGGTTTGATTGCATTTAAAAATTTCCTGAGAAAGCAGCATGGAGATTCCTTAGAAAGCTTGGAGTAGAACCACAATTTGACCCAGTTATCCTACTCCTGGGCATATACCCAAAGGACTTAAAATCAATATATATACTACAGGGATGTAGCCATATCACGGTTTATAGCAACTCAATTCACTATAGCTAATGTATGGAACCAACCTAGGTATCCTTCAATGGATGGATACATAAAGAAAACCTGCACGTGGATGGTGTGGGGGAGAGCGGTGACGTCATGCAGTGTGCATGGTTGTGAGAATTTATGGAAAGCAGCAGCGAGCGGCTTGCAGGGTGGGGGCTTGAGGATGGGTTCCTGGAAGAGGGTGACGTGGGGTGAGAGTCTTTGAAGGAGAGCTGGGTATGGACGATGGTGGGGTGGGCGGAGGGGGCCTGAGGCTGTGCGCCAGAGCCTCTCTGCCTGGTGAAGTCCTATGGACCCCTGGCTGGAGTGGTGCCTGACCTTCCCACCATCCTTCTGACAGTCTGCTTCATCACAGGTGCAGTGGTGTTTCTGTTCCTTCACTTGCTGGTCTGTGGTCTTCTTCCCCACCGACCCTCAGTGGGTCCAGCCTGTCACTCCCTGGAGGCCCCAGAGGAGGGGTCTTTGCTCTGCTCACTCTGTCCCTATCCATCCTCATGTCTGGCACAGAGCGGGCATTCACTAAGGACATGCTGCCTGAGGATCAAAACACGAGTAGAAGTGGTTCCGATTGGCTGTGGGTAGGCAGGAGCTGGAGCTGCAGGGCAGGTTGGGTCTGCCTGGGAGTCAGTGTGCACATGGGGCCTCCAGGCTGCACTTTGTGGTTCCAAAGGCCTCCCATCCCAATCACGGCGTCTAGGTTTCAGCACAGTCAGTCTTGAGCAGGGTGTTGTCTCTGAGCCGGGGTTAGATATACTAGTCTGGCAGGTGTGTGTGGGTGGATTAAGGAAAGTGAGGAGGTGGAGGCAGGCCCTGGAGGAGAGGTAAGAGCACTCAGGCTCAGGGAAGAGTGGACAGGAGGATTAAGGGTGTAAGTTAACTGGGTGTTCAGATGTGGCTGTGTCCTAACAGAAATATCTAGAAGCAGATTTATTGTCAAGGCTGGGGCTAGAGAGAGCCAGCTCCTCAGGTGAGCCTCCATCTGCCTTCTTGTCCCAGGGCAGCTGTGTTGCAGCCAAGTGAAGGCCTGCAGTGAGCAGGACCTGACCACTGGGAGGTCTTGTCTCTGGTCCTCCTTGGCTGTGTGACTTTGCACAGGTCATTGATGCTTCCTTGAACTCCAGTGTCCTTGTCCACAGGCTGGAGTACTGCACTCATGGGTTGTTGTATTGATTAAAGGAGGTATGCTAAATATGCTGGTACACAGTAGGTGCTTAGCAGCAGAAGTCAATATTACTCCATGTCGGAGTTGTTGGGAGAATCCTCTTAACATTTCATGTGAAAGAAACTTGGTGTACGCTGTGGAGTTTTAAGTCTAAATAACAATTCATTTTCTAGTAAATGGCTCTATATATTCTTCTTAAAAATACCATGCCATTTTCTTGTCTTTATTTATCTATTTGTTTTGTGGTATGGAGAGGGCACCTGGGACCTTTCGCATGCTTGATGAGCACCCCACCACTGAGCCACTCCCTACCTCTGGCGTTCCAACCAAGCACACGTCTGATGACAGGCCTTGCCCAGTCCTACAGGTTGCTGCTCCTCTTCTTTATCGTCGTCGTCGTCTTCTCTTAATGAAGGATGTTTTATGTCATGTTGGCAAACACCTCTGTGCCAGAGTCTGGGTCTCCTCAGTAGAAGGTGAGGAGGCAGTTGGAGCCATGGTCTGGCGGAGGGCTCTGCAGTGTCCACTGTGGTCCTCAGAGCTTCTCCCAGTGCTGCTGTGTCCCACTGCCGTGGCCCAGCCCTCCCTCTCCTTGATGACTCTCCAGGTCCTTGTTTTGTACAAGTCTTTTCATGTGCATTTCCTTCTTCATTTACAAGTATATTTGAAAAGCTTTTTGTGTTCTTCTTTGCTTCAGCTTTCTGAAGAAGAGAAAATCCAGCGCTACAGCATCCTCTCCGAGCTCTACGAGCTGATCGGCTTCCACCGCAAGTCCGCCTTCTTCAAGCGTGTGGCGGCCATGCAGTGCGTGGCCCCGAGCATTGCGGAGCCTGGCTGGAGGGCCTGCTACAAGCTCCTCCTGGAGACGCTGCCTGGCTACAGTCTGTCACTGGACCCAAAGGACTTTAGCAAAGGTACCAACATCCCGGGGCTGGAATGGCAACATGGCTTTATTTCTGTTAACCCTTGCTCTGCAGGGCCTCTGGGTGGCCTGCCAGTGGCTCCTCAGGGCTGCTTCCACTGTCAGAACAGCTTAACCCCATCTGTGGCCACAGGACTATCCATTGCTCCCTAGAGCACCACTGAGACACCTGGTTCCATGCAGAGCAGGGTCTGAAACCTGGGCTAGCAGGTAGGTGCTCACAGTGCAGAAACACGTCTCCAGATGGGGCTCTCACTGCAGGGCAGGTCTCTCCCTGGGCCCCACTCGGTGCCTCCCCTGCAAGCCCAGCTCCTCCCACACTTGAAGGGGAGTGCTTGTCTTTCCCTGCGGCTCTCTTCCTTTGCTTCAGTGGCAGGCTGGGGACGTGGAGAGGCGCCTGGCCTGTGTTTCTGGGAGTTCTACCTGACTCTTGAGAAGACCCGACTCATCTTGCCCTCTTGGCAGGCCGGGTGGGCTCTTGCTTAGTATTGTTTCTGCTTGACCCCATTGGTAAAGGAGAGAGGAAGGAGTCCGGGGGTGAGGCCCTGGGTCTGGCTGCCCACAGGGGTTGGGGACAGAGACCAGTTAGGAAAGAGGGAGTGTGTGATGAAGGTTGGGAGCCAAGTTTAGACTGAGCAGGGTGAGGAATTTGAGATTGAAATAAAGTCTCCCCTTGTCCTTGTGGCCAGTATATTTCACAGGAAGCAGAGCTGGGGCCAGACCTGTAGGCAGCATGAACTGAAGCAATGACATGGCCCTCAGGGGAGCATGTCACTTGTGTTCTCATTGGTCAGGTTTGTGCTGTTGGCACCAACCCAATTCCTAGCATTCTGGGGACTGAGGGCTAGGGCACCCCATTCCTGAGTTCCTGCCTCTTTATAGCCACTCTGGCAGCCTTGTTGTAAGAGCTTTCTACTTTCCAGAGGGAGAAATAAATGGATGATAATTCAGTGAACAGACTTGCCTCTGGTGGGCCTGTCGGGCCGGAAACTTGGAGTGTTTGTAGGCCTGCCTTCCATGCGGTTCTGTGTCCAATCAGCACATTCATTGGCCCGAGAGGGCCCCCAGCAGGAGAGGTGCACTGCCAACAATAGTGTGTGGCCCTGGAATGTGACCTAATGTCTCAGAGTGCTCGATTCTATACGAACAAAGTAGTACTGCTCATGTGTCCACATAACCAGCACCTACCATTCTTTCTTTTTTTTTTGCAAATATTTTTTTTAAACATTTTTTTTTTTAGTTGTAGATGGACACAGTATCTTTATTTATTTTTATGTGGTGCTGAGGATCCAGGGCCTCACACGTGCATGGCGGGTGCCCTACCGCTGAGCCCCAGCCCTAGCCTCCATTCTTTCTTTTTAAAAAATAGATCACTTAAGAATTCATTTTTTTTCATATTCTTCCCATCATTACACTTTCCTCCCTATGGTTTTATGTTATTTAAAAAAATCTTTTAGGCACTGGGGATATAGCTCAGTTGGTAGAGTGCTTACCTCGCACGCACAATGCCCTGAGTTCAATCCCCAGCACCACAAAAAAAGAAAAAAATTTAGAATAGTTTTAGGTTCATAGCAAAATTGAGCATACAGTATAGAGTCCCCAGTCCCTGCCGCACAGAGGCCCAGCCTCCCCACTGCCAACGTGACGTCACCCACCAGGTGGAGCATTTGCTACAGCCCACTGTCCCTAGTCTACTTCAGGACTCACTCTGGGTGCCGTGTGTTCTGTGGGCTTGGACAAATGTGCAGTGACCCATGTCCACCATCACAGAATCCCAGAGAGCCTCCCTGCCCTGAAGGCCTTGCTGTGCTTTGTCTCCTTGTCCCTTCTTCCTCAGGCCACTGGACACCGTACCCTTTTACTCCAGCCTCCTTAGTTGCGCCTTTCCCAGAAGGTCACACAGTTGCACTTGAAAGTGCGAGGGCTTCTTGGATTATCTCCCTTCACTTGGTAATATGCATTTAAGTGTCTTTCATGTCTTTTTCATGGATTGTTACCTCGTTTCTTTGTAGCCTTGGAGATACCACAGTTATTTATATAGTAGCCTAAAGAATCTTGGTTCAAGTCTTGATTTCTTTCAAGCCTTGGGAATTCCGAATAAAGCATCCATAGTATTCACGTGTAAGTTTCGTGTGGACGTAAGTTCTCAATTCCTTTGGGTAGACGTCGGGGAGCACTGTTGCTACTTCATGTGGGGAATGTATGTTTAGTTTGGCAGGAAACCACCAGACTCTCTTCCTCGGTGGCTGTGCCATTCTGCTTTCCTGCCATGCCATGGAGGAACATTCCTGTTGCTCCACATCCTGTCCAGCGTCCAGTGATGTCAGTTCTTGGGAGTTTGGCCATTCTAACAAGTGCTGAGTGGTACCTTGTTGCTGTTTTAATTTACAGTTCTTTAAGGACATATGATGTTGAAATTTTTTTACGTGCTTATTTGCCACCTGAGTATCTTCCTTGGTGAAGTGTCAGTTCAGATCGTTTACCCATTTTAAAATCAGGCTGTTCTGTTGAGTTTTAGGAGTGTGCTGTATGATTTGAACAACACTTCTTTATCGGACGTCTTTTGCAAATATTTTCTGTCAATCTGTATCTTGTCCTCTCATTCTCTTGGTAGTGTCATTCATGGAGCAGACAGAGTCTTCAGTTTTAATGACATCTAGTGTATTGATTCTTTCCTGCATGGTGCCTTTGGTGAGTGTGTGAAGTCATTGCTATACTAAGGGTCACCTCCACTTCTGTGTTAACGTCAGGGGTTTGCAGTTGAACCTTACGTGTTCCCGAGTACTTGTGTAGAGTCCAAGGTCTGTGTCCAGACTTGTGGCCAAGTTTCTGGATGTCCCGTTGTGGCAGCCCATCTGTCAGGAGGGACTGTCTCAGCTGTGTGTTGCCTTTAGCCTTTGTCAGAGACCAGCCTATTGTACTCTGTGACTCTAGTTCCAGGTTCTCTATTTCGTTCTGTGGATCTTTTTGTCTGTTCTCACTCCAAAACTACATGGCCTTGATTGCTGTAGCTTTGTACTTAGTCTTGAAGTCAGGGATATTTTTATTTATTAAAAAAACTGCCCTTATTGGACATTACAGAAATGATCGTTCAGAAAAGGTGATTATATTTTTATGGCACTTTCTGGTATTTTCAGTGAGGCCCCAGGGCAGCTGCTATGCTGGGCAGAGTTGTTGCCAGTGGTCATGACCCCAGCAGAGCACTGGGCTGCAGTGCTGGGACCTGCCTGGCTCAGGGCCAGGTGAGTCTGTTGCCCCATGAACCTAGCTGGGCCTCTGGGCCCCTGGCCACTTCGACAGCTGTGGCCTCTCAGTGGGCAGTTTCAGCTGCTCAGGGAGTGGAACCTGTGAGTCCATGTGATGTAAGAGGGGATGATGACTTGCAAGGGGGAAGTGCTGTCCCTAAGGCTGGGACACTGGCACTTGCTGTGCGACTGTGGCCAAGTCACCAGATGTCCTGAGTGTTTGAAATGGGGATGCTGATTGAGTTGCAGGGGATACGGGATTGGGTCATCAGAGCCTACAGGGAGCAGGTCAGGACCAGCCAAGTGCTCTTTCCAGAGCTAGCAAGTCCAGTGTGAGGGGGCAAAGGAAAAAGCAGCAAGTCGGGGCCTTCTTGCTGGTGTCCACACTACAGAAGTAGGTTTCGCAGGCGGGGCCCCTCCCTGGTTTTTTGTGGTGTTGATTGGATTTAAGGGCAGAAATCACTGGACAAGCCCTGGAAACTTGTAGGATTTGCGTTCAAAAGAGTTTCAGGTGAAAGAGAAGACTGGATTCTGCCAGGCCTTTTTTTTCAACTCTCCTTAGAGTTGAAACTCGTTTTTGCTGTATTCCTAAGAAATTTGATGGGACTGGGGCAGTGTTTGGGAAGAGGGAAGAGAAGACTTTAGGGCAGTCACACTATCACTTTAGAGGGAAACAGGGAAGTATATTTTGTTTATTTTCTTGATACCAGGGATTGAACCCAGGGATGCTTAATCATTGAGCCACATCCCCTGCTGTTGCTAGGGCCTTGCTGAGTTGCTTTGGGCCTTACTGAGTTGCTGAGGCTGTCCTCAACTTGTGATCCTCCTGCCTCAGCCTCCTGTGCTCCTGGGATTATGGGTGTGTACCACTGTGCCTGGGATTATGGGTGTGTACCACTGTGCCTGGCAGGGAAGTGTATTTTAAGAGGTTTCTATGTGTGCTGTGAATGGAATCCCTGTTTGGCATGCTTCTGGGACACTTTAGGAAAGACTGAAGTTGCTCTCTGTTACTTTTTTTTTTTTTTTGGTATTCTTTGACTGTAACCCCAGGCTAGCTTCAGGGGGAAGCTAGCCACCTGGGCTTTATGAAAGTTGCTCAGAAGTTGTCTTAATTTTTTTCTTTCTCTATTGAGACCGGTGTCTATCATGTCTAAAGATGTATTAGTCTTCAGTCTTCTAGTGGCTCTTCTTTCTTTCAGGGGTCTCCTCCCTGCACTGCTGTCTGACTCTGTCATCCTTCGGGTCAGCTGAGTGTCGTTTCTTGAGAGAGGTCCCGTGTGGCCCTTTCTGCCTCAGGGACTCCTTTCATTTCTCTCACTGAACGCTGTTGGGCTTCTTCAGAGCACTCTCGTGGTTTTACATGTATGAAGACACATTTGGGGTGGTTGCTCCACACCCCTACACTCGGCCCTGGCTGTGCGGGCGATGCTTCCTCCCGTGGAGCTCAGCCCCGGAGCAGCCCCCAGCGTCTGTGGCTCTCACCGAGGGCAGTGTTTCTTGCTCTTCATTGGGAGGTCTTTTTAAAAAATAAGACAAACAAGCCTGCTTCCAGGTGACTCAGAACATTTTTCTTGGACTTGTTTCAGGAGGGGGACATTTGCCATCATCACTGAAAAGACGATGGAAGAGATCAGGGAGGAGGGCGAGGGAATGAGATAAAATAAAGCAAAATGGTAAATGTCAGCTGGCTGTACTTTTAATTAAAAATAAAACCACCTTAAACTCCATCTCCAGGAGTGCCCCGAGATCCACCAGCGCCTGCACCTGTGAGCACAGGCGGCCTGCTGGCATTCCCAAGTCCCGTAGCATTGCCTGCCTCTCTAGACGAGCGCCCCCAGGGCTGCGGCATGGGTGCCAGCCCTGCATCCTGTCTCCAGCGTCCCCGTCCTGAAGGTTGGGGTAGTGCCCCTTGCTCAGCCTGTTCCTGGGGGTGAGATTGGACTGGGCCAGGCATTTTTCCAAAAGAGGCTGCTATAGCAAGTGGATTTGCTAAGTGGCAGTCATTGACGTGTCTAATAAGCCCCCAAATTGGTGAACTTTTTTATCACTGAGTCATATGCTTCAAATCTGTCTTAAGAAAAAAAAGTTCTGTATTTTGTCAGAGGAGCACTTCAAGTCACAGAGAAATCATAGCCTGCACTGTCTGCCGCTGAGAAAGTTCACACTCCGGCTTACTTATAATCACCTGTGGGAGAACTGCATTATTATCTGTTTTTAAAAAGATCAGCAAAGTGATATTTGCCCAGTTTCTTTGTGAGAAAATCTTCTTGGTGTTGAAATTGGGTGGAATTGGGTCTTTTTCAGGCATGGCTAGGTGAGTCACGACATTGATTGCCTAATTCTTTTTAAAATTTTAACTTTCGGTGTGAGATGGCCCCAGCTTTGACAGAGGGGGCACTATAGGACGTGCCTACTCCCTTCCTTCTGCTCTCTGTGCCACCGTCTTACTGAAGAGGCTTCTGAAGACATCTGTGCACTGGTTGTGCTCTAGGCAAGTGTTCAGTCAGGTCCTTAGAGTTCAGTGTGGGCCCGTCATGGGACCCTGCAAACATCCCCAGCTCAGACAGCAGCGCCGTGGCCACCACCAGCTTCATGTTGTTATCAGGATTTTAGCATTTGGGCTGTGTGTGTCCTAACTTCTCCTTTATTCACTTTCTTTTGGAGTATTTCTAGCAAATCCCGGAAACCATCCCGTTCCACCTCAGATCCTTGAGTGTGCAGGCCTTCTTGCCTCAGGTTTCCATCTTGACCCCATGCTTGCTGAGTGCCATCTGTGCCTGGGCCTCCTGTGGGCCTCCAGGATCTGTGCCTGGGTGAGACTCGTCCCTGGCTCCCAAGGTGAGGAAGGCCCTCAGGGGAGACAAACACGTGGCCCGCAGCTCACCTGCGTTGGGCTGAACTTGTGCTCTGTGCGGTTAGGTGGTCAGCCGTGTGGGGCAGGATGTAGGAGACAGGCCAGGAGGTGCCGTGGGCAGAGGAACCCTTTGGGAGGAGTCTAAAACACTGCAGGTGAACCACTGGAGGTCAGGGAATGAGAAGGAGCCTCCTCCCATGGTGGCGTTGGCCCGTAGGTAGCACCAAAGGAGCGCCTGATCTGTGGAAGCTCTGCTCTGGGATAGTGTGGTGACAAACTGTCTCCAAACGCAGGAACTTGTGACCCAGGCAGGTCTTACCCAGTGAGCACCTTGAGGGAGACATAGTGGTGCAGGGTTCGGTCTTGGCACAGTGTGGCCGTGTTGGTGTCCATCCTGGCACAGCTGAGTCAGGTTGCCGTGTGTGCGGTCACACTGTGTTCCTGGCATCATGGCGTCACTAGCATTTGTCAGCAAGTGTTTATTAGGGACTCACGAGGAGCTGCTGGGGCTCTTGAGGTGACTCACTGCCTTTGTGGACGACTGTGCGGTGCCCGCTGTGCGGCTTCCTGTTGCCACCTTCTATGGAAGCCTCATCTCAGATGTCCCTTCCTTGCCACCCGCCCCAGCTAAGGTCACACACTTACCTGCTGCCGTCCTTCCTTGTGGCCACATGGCATCCCCCAGCGTGCTCCCTTCCGGGTCCTGCGTCTCCTCCCATCATCTTCCCAGGCCTGCGTTGTCTTAGGCTTTTGGTGAGCACTTGTTAACTGACCTGCTGTCATGGGCTGCTGCAGGCTTTCAGGGGATGTCCTTGGCTTGTCTGAGCCTGAATGCCCTGAGTTTAGGTCAGTGGGAGCAGTGAATTGCCACCCGTCTGGCTGATTGTCAGAGTTAGAGAGGTAAGAACACAGACTTCCTGGTCCCTCTCCAGATGTGTCGAGATCAGCATCTTCTCGTGTAGAGGGTGTGCTGCAGTCTGTATTTCAGTCCCTATAAGTGGCTCTGCCCACCTGCTGCAAGGGGACCGCTGCAGTGGAGGCCACGGAGGCTACCATCGAGCATCTAGTGGGGAACGGGAGCCTTGAGGTAGGGATGCCTTTGAATCAGACCTTGCTGTGACTGAAATTATTTTCCAATCCCTGAGCCCTGGACGCAGTGCAGACTCTTGTCACCTTATCTTCTCCATGTAGTGTTTTTAGATCCATTCATTCTTTTTTTTTTGTGGGGGAGGGTACCAAGGATTGAACTCAGGGGGACTTGACCACCGAGCCACATCCCCAATCCTATTTTGTATTTTATTTAGACATAGGGTCTCACTGACTTGTTAAGCACCTCGCCATTGCTGAGGCTGGCTTTGAACTCGCAATCCTCCTGCCTCAGCCTCCCTGCCTCAGCCGCTGGGATTACAGGTGTGTACCACTGCGCCTGGCCACACGGTGTTTTTAGGTGGAGAATAGTTAGGTTAGCAAAGGGAAGTGGAGTAAATGACTCTCAGATTCTGGGCTTGAGGCGATGCTCCACAGGCCCTGCACCCACATCTCCAGCCTGGCATTGAAGCATGCTGAGCCAAGTTGGACAGGAGCAGCCATAAAAGCCCCTTGATATGGCCTCTTTGTCCAGTCTCTCCACTTTCCTGTATTTTTCTTACGCTTCAGAAAAATACTATGTTTTTAATTTAATATTCTTGATTGGTAAGGAAGGCCAATCAAAATATCAGTTTTTTTTTTTTTTGGAGAAAATATATGTCTGTAACTCAATGGCATTGAAAAGTCTTTTCTTCTAAGTTTATCAGAATCATCTCAGATAGTTTTGAAATCGCGTCTTTGCGTGAAGAGAAAGGAAGACGTTCTCATGTATGGAAAGTGGGTCACTTTAGAGTCTGTCTCCAGGATCAGTGGCCATGGGGGAGTATGTTCTGTGGCCCTTTGACTTTGAAAGCTGAGGCTTTGCCATAGACTGCCAGGTGTCATGGGACATTGCATGTTTCCTTGATGACGCTTGTGTCCTTGCTGCAGGTACACACAGAGGCTGGGCTGCTGTCCAGATGCGTCTGCTTCACGAGCTGGTCTATGCCTCCCGGAGAATGGGGAACCCTGCGCTGTCCGTGAGACACCTGTGCTTCCTCCTGCAGACCATGCTGGACTTCCTGTCGGACCAGGGTGAGCCGGTGGACTTTGGTTCTTTCCCAGGCAGCAGGAGGCGTCTGGGTTGGGGTGTGGTGCTAGTGGGCGGGTCGTCCCCCTCCCGCCCAGGCCCCCAGGCCCTGTGCCTGGCTCTCGCCCCCTCCCACTCTGCACTCTGTCTTGTGTCAGGCACGGTGCTGAGGTGTGGTGCTGTGGAGGGAAGGGCTCAGCTCCCAAGGACACTGGGGAGTTTCACCGTGTGGCCCCCGTGGCCTCACTGAAGGGAGGTGGGACAGCCAGAGGCCCAGCCCTTTGTCCTCTGGCACTGCTTCTTCCAGGGCACCTGGCCGAGGTCGCCTGTGCTGCTGTAATGGGCCCAGTGACATCTCTGCCCGCACTCCACAGTGGGCCTCCTCTGCTCCCTCTGCCCACACTGTTCCTGGGGTCACCTGGGCTTTGGGTTTCGGTGGTGATCTGTTTATTCCGCAGCGTGGGGCATATCTCCCTGGTGTCTGTAGGTGCTTGAAAGTCAGCGTCAGAAGGGGACCCAGTGGCTCCCCTGTCAGGCTGCCTTTGCCACTCTGCCTGTGTCAGTGTAGGGTGCTGGCTGGGTGCTCAGGGACGTGTCTTCTGCGGTGAAGCCATGTGTGGGGAGCTTATTAGGAAGGACTCCTGGGATCAACACCCTCTGAAGTGGAGACGAAGGGAGACTGGTCTTGCTGGGGTGGCCTGCACTGCTGACCCAGGCCTCTTGCTCCCTTGCTGGCCAGCTGTTGGTTGCAGGTAGGTGTCATCCTCTTCAGCAGCCAGGGGGCGGCCCCACCTGACCCCTGGACCTCTGCTGTGAGATCTGAGAGAATCTGGGTCTTCGTGTTCTTCCCAGGCACTGGTACATGTGGCTCCCGGGGGGGCTGTGATCCCGGGAGGCCGGCTTCTGGAGGGGCAGTGCTCTTCCTCTGGGGCACCTCCTCTCTCGCCCTGAGTGATGACTGAGTAGCACCGCTGTCTGCTGTAGTGCCGTGTGGTCACTGCTGCTGTCGGGAGCCTGAGAGGCCTGAATGCCTGCTTCTGCAACCCACATCCAGGGGTCTGCCAAGCTCTGTGCGCCTTTGTCTTCCCACTTTCCCGTAGCTTTCTCTTGAGTGTCCCTGTCCTGGAATCGAAGCAGCCCTCTCCAGCCCCAGGGTCCTCAGGGAGTGTGTCTCCCAGGGATGTTGTGAGGCCTGGATGTGCCCATGCCCGCAGAGCTCAGGAGCAGGGCCCACTCTGGGCACTGTATGGTGTTGCCCACAGAACGGGTGTGCAGAAGACCATGTGCGGGTGCCCCGCACAAGGGAGAGGCTCTGGTCTCCGCAGCCTTGCCTTCTTGCAGTGGGAGGGGAGGGTTCGGTCGAGGCTCTGAACTCAGAAGAGGGTCGCGAGTCCTGCCTCCAGGCTGAAGTGGTCAGGCTCACCAGTCTGTGTCCCTGCAGGTCCTGAAACGCCATCTCTGGGCAGCACTGCGTCCTCCTCCTGCTGTCCCCCTCACTTGTGGAGCCCTTGTCCCCGTCGCTGCTGGAACTCGGGCCTCATTTTGAAGATGGCCATCTGTGTGCAGTGACTTCCGTGGCCATTTCTACCCAGAATGACTTCTTGTCCTCCAACCCCTGTCCCTGTCTGTCTTTAATGTTCTGTTCTTAGGGTGCACACCACTTGGCCACGTGCCTCCCTCGTGGTGTGAGCTACCTGTTGTTTTCTATTTAGGACTTCTGGTGACCTGGGGGAGTCACTGCTGGGACAGTGGTCTCCTGGACAACAGCTCAGCTTCTGTGCCTGGCCGGTTCCCATTTCCCTTGGTGTTGCATTTGACATTTGAGTCACCACTTGGCCTCCCTACCTTGGTGTGTCTAGCCCCTGAGTAGCAAGGCCACCGTGGAAGCTGCCGACGGGAACACCTCGCTCTTGAGCCTTTGTGGCGTCCTCCCGTCTCCCCTGAGGCTGCAGCTGCTGGGGGGCAGGGGTGGCCCCTCCTTGCTTCGTTGCCTCTTTGCCCTCCCTGCTCCCCTGGTTTCATGACCCGACCTGAGATCTGCAACCCTGAGGAGGTAGCACAGCCTCTGTGCCCTCCCTGACCTGAGGCCCTGCCTCTCTTCCTTGGCCATGGCTCTGCTCTCCCTGGTCCTGTCCCCATGTCACATTTAGATGTGTGCAGTCTCACGTACCCCTCGTTCTTCCTGAGTGCTGACACTCCCTGCCTCCCCTGCCACACCAGGGGCTTTTCTCCTCAGCAGCACGAACCTTCCTTCCTTGTGGGGGCCTTTACCTCTGGCTCCTTCACGCTGCACCCTGTCTGCAGGCGGAAGGGCCTGTCCCTGTTCTTTCGCTTCGCACGTGGCTCAGGCTGTACGTACTGCCTGGTGCCTGTGTCTGCTCCAGAAGCACCTGTTTCTGTGTATATTGCATTTCTTAAGGGTTGGGGTCTGCAGTCAGAGGACCTCAGTAGCATGTGGTGATTTTAAGTGGCTGAGTGTGGAGTGGGGTCCGACAGTGGAGTGAGGCACTCCTCGTTGCTGCATCAGGTGTGACTTGACCTTCTCCACTCCAGACACAAGGCACTGTGTCCTGGCTTAGTCAGCAGCCCGCCTCCATGCCCATGGTTTACCTGAACATGGGAGGCCACAGGAAAGCAGAGGAAGCACGCACACTGGGTCACTCTCTGGCTTCCCTCCATCGAGGCAGCCACGACTGTCACCTGTGCCTGTGAGCAGAAGTGTGTGGTTGCAGAGACTCAGAGAAAACCTCCACCCTGAATGAGGTGAGAATCCTGCTGGGCCTCAGAATTTGGTGACTTCCTCCTCCTTTTTTCTTATCCCATTTACATTTTAAGATTTGTTTCCCTCTAAACCTATCCTGTGATCTTCCAAAAAGGGTGATGTGTGTGGGCAATGGGGCATCTTGTGGCAGGTCATGTTGAAGGCCTTTTGCTCTATACATGTAAAATATTTAAACATAAAATACAGTTGAAATAGCATGTCTGTAGTGGCCTATGGTCTCAAGAAGGCCAGTTGAAATACAGGGAGACTCAAGGTCAGGACCTGGGCAGGCTCTGTCTCCCTCAGGTGGGCAGTGTTGCACTTGTGGCCAGAGTCCTGGGGTCTCCACATTGCATGCTGTGATCCCTTTTGGTTGTATCTCTCAGTGGAGTCCTGAAAATAGCCTTTTTTTCCCTTTTTCTTCCTATCCCTCTCTTGCTTTGAGATCTACTAGAAGTGCTGGAGGATAAAATTAAATCCTGAGTTCAAATCATGTAGAGTTTTTCTTTTCGTTGTTTCCTAGAGTTAGTGTGGAGAGACTCTAAATCTGCATTTGGACCTGAATGGAGCCCCTGAGGCTCAGTTAGAGTCACATCAGGCAGCTCTGGGAAGGGGCAGTCGCCAGGCCACCAGTGTCCTTCTTTCTGGGGTTTGGTTTTGGTGGATGGCTGGCTCCCAGGGAGGATGTAGAGAATACAGTGGTGGCTGTGCTTGGCCTGTGCTCTTGCAGGCTGCTCTCCCTGGGTGTGGGAAGGTGATATGCCCTGTGATGGGTGGGGTCTTGGCTGTGCGTTTTTAGGTGACAAAAGGATCTATTTGCCCATATAATGCTGATAGCATTGCAGTGGTTGCCAGAGGTCTTACTAATTAGAGGTTTAAAGCTATGTTGTTTAGGAAGAGAAGAATCTAGGTATTTGATATTGTTTGACAAACTGCTGTTTGCTGAGAGGCTGAGAGTGATGTCATTGGTTAATTGGAGTTTTCTGAGGAAGGACGGGAGGAGGGCTGGTAGGGCCTCTCCACCTCTCACCTTTGATCAGTGGACACTCAGGTCAATAACTGCAGCCTTCCTGGATCTCTGTTTTCTCATTTGGACAAGCGGGATGTGGAGACTTCTGTGCAGTGCTGTTATTTTTAATGATGGGATTTTGATTTGTTTTAATGGCAGGTCTTTTGCCCTTTTCCCTGAAGAGCTCAGGCACCCCTGGCAGGCTGGGTAATTAACATTTCTCAACATGCCTGCATGGAGATGGAGCTGGAATGGAAGAGCAGCAGAAAGGAAAGACAAAGGTGTGCCCCCATTGGCTGCTGGCAGTGGGGCAGCCACTGGGGACTCCTTGCCTGTCCCTCCCTGTGTGTGCCTCTGAGGTGAGCAGAGAGTGGGCTTCCAGACTGGCAGGAGGCACCTCTTCACCCGACAAGGCTCTGGGCTCCCGGGACTTTGGTCTTTTTTGCAAGGTAGAAGTTTAGACTTGAGGACTTGTGGGGTTTTCCCTGGAAGCGCAGCTGTCTTAGATTTCACTGGTATGGGCCATTTTTGTGCAGCCCTCCTGCCACCTGTGCGGGTGCAGAGCTGCCACGGCATGTGGTAATGGATTTATGGCGCTGTCATCCCTTAGACATCGTGGGCTGTGCATGCAATCCCGGCATGCACGAGAGGCAGCAGGGGTCTCTTGAAAGGCTTCTCCCTTTGTGGAGGGTTGAGGGTGACTTAGAGCCACCCCCTCCAGCCTTGCCTGCGCCCCTTGTGCTTCTCCCTGCCTTGGCTGGGCCGAGTTCCCGACAGTGCTGCAGGCGCAGCAGCACCCTGGGCAGCCTGCTGGCACACTGCTCTCACTGCCCTCGCACTGTCCCAGGAGCGTGCCTTTATGGCAGCAGCACTCTCCTCTGGTGGCCGCCTGTCTGCTGCTGTCGGGGCCCCACCACATCTGTGGAAGGTTCAGATAATTCTCCGTTGGGATGGACTTCTCGTGCCTCCGTGGTGGGGAGCGCTGTGTTCCTGCTCTTTGGTATGGTCGGACTTCCACGTGCCTGCTTGGGCTGCCCTTATGGGGACACGGAGGACGTCTGTTGGCTTGTTTTGTGGGGGACTCTGGGAAGTGAAACCCTCTCTCAGCCCCAGGTTTATGTCTGCCTGCAGCGTTATATGAAGGGTAGAGGTGACAACCTTTAGGTGCTTGCTGATGTCTTGAGACGATGAGGTTCTCCCTGGGACTTGGACGTGGCTCCTCAGTCACATACGGTGGTTCTTTTGACTGAGGTACCACAAAAGGACACCAAGAGAAAGGGAACAGAGGGTGATCCCTGAGGGTGAGTAGATATACATACTGTTTGTCCAGCATGTGCTGACTTATGATTTGAATTGCTGGGCTGGCCTTAACGATGACATGATGAGTGGGAGGTGACAGAAAGGAGTGTCGAGGGAAGGACAGGGCAGTGCATGGGAAGTTGTCCCTAGACAGTGAGCAGTGGTCAGGCAGCTGCAGATTTGGCATGTGCCATTTCTGCTCCCCAGGTTTGCGGTGTGGGGACTGAGGCCTGCTGCCTTGCCACGGAACCCGCGGCTCAGACGCGGTGCTGGGTGTTGTTCAGCTGCAGGGGCTCAGAAGCCTGCTCTGGTCCTGTTGCCACTCACTTGGTTTCCTTTGGGAACTTGAGGCCCGGGGAACATGGAGCTTTGCTGGTGGCTGATGGAGCCTCCACAGCCTCGGGAGCAATGTTGCAGCCCTGAGCCTGTGGAAGGCCGAAGAGCTGACTCAAGTGGCTTTCTCAGAATAGTAAACACATTCACTGAGAAACAGTTCCCAAGCTAATGGGGAGCCCATCAACTTAGCATACACTGGGGACTCCTGGGTTTGTACCTCCACCTCCACCTCCACCTCCAGAAGCCAAGTACTGATGCTTGCCGTGACACGGATGGTCCTTGAACACATCCTGTCGAGTGAAAGAAGCCAGGCACGCCACCTGCCATTACCATGCGTGTGCCGGGTGGGGTGGCCCTTGGTCAGCAGCCAGCAGAGGCAGTGGCTCTCCCTGCAGGCCACTCTGCCTCTCATTTCTCATGCTCAAGGGCATGATCCACAAGTTGAGGAGGCCCCACCCAGCCCTGGCAATGAGTCTTCCCCATGCTGTCTCTCTGCACTTGGGATGTGTTACTGAGGCCTGGGCGCCTGCCTCCCGGAAGCCTTGTTCTGTGGCCATCATTTTGTTCTAGTGGGGGCGCCCTTTCTCCAGCAGGGGCTGCTTCTCCATCAGCCCCAGAGTTTCCTTTACATTGGGAGATTGTATCCCGCCCTTGTGTAGGACCTTCCCTCATTTCCCCTGGCTCCTGTGATGAACTGAGGCTCCTTGCTGTGGCCTGCAGGCTGCTCCCACCGGCCTACCTCCTGTGCAGCCTGCTGTGTCTCACTAAGTTGCTGCTCCTGTTCCCTGGCTCCTCTGATGTTTGAGGCTGAATGACGTCTCTGGAGCCAGTGTGGCTGGCCCCTTGCAGGGAGCTTCCTTCCAGTGCCTGACTCTGGCCTGCCCTTTCCCCTGCTGCTCCTTGCCTGGCTCCTCCTGAGGGTGCGAGCAGTCTCCCCTGCCATGTTGGCTTTCCCTGGGCAGCCTGCCTGGGGCATGCCCAGCGCAGGGTGGCAGGGAACAGGGACCTACCCTTGGATATTGACCCTGGCACTCCGTGACTGTGACGGTTGCCTGGTGATGAACATTTAGGAGGTTAAATGTCAGCCCTCACGTGGGCTGGTGGCGCTGGTCTCAGCCACAGACGCGCAGACGTGTGTGCCCAGAGTGCAGAAGCAGAGCCCTCCGCAGCCCTTTGCAAAGCAGGCAGTTTGCTGCTTCAGAAAAAATCATTTTCTGAGCCAAATTCAGTGGCTCTGTTTCCACTCTTGGTGGCATGTGCTACCCAGGGCTCAGTAGCTGCCACCTGTCCCGCCAAGGCTGCTACTTCAGGGTATACCCACGTGTGGTGACCGTGCCGCCATCTTGAGGGGGGAGTTCTGCGAAGGATCACTGGCCAGACTGAGCTTCTCAGGTGGAGCTCACTTTCTCTCATCAGGTTTCAGTGACCTGTCTCCATTGCAGTAACCGAGCAGGAGTGTGGCTTTGTCACTGCAGGTGGCTTTGGTTGTCTGTGCCCCCTGCAGGCCCTGGACAGCTACTCCCTGGGAGTGGATGCAGCTGGTCACCCTCTTCATGCTTTCTTTACCTCCTTGCGTCACCCCCTGAATGTTCTATACAGGCCTGTACCTTAAGGGACACTGCTGGAATGGAAGTTTAGGACTCAAATGGCCGGTCAGCGCATGGCCTGGAGGGTGGCAGCCAAGCAGGAAGCAGGCTGGGCACAGCACTCTCCTGCTGTCCCCTTCTCCCCAGCTGCACTGGGCCATTCCCAAACCACCAGGGTGCTCTGCATGGTCCTAGCAGAGGGTGGGGAGTCCTGACCCCATCAAGAGTGTTGAGTTTGGTCTTCGTCTGTGCAACAGGCTCCATCGCAGGGTCCCTGTCCCCTGGAGCTGACCCTCTCCTAGGAGAAGGGTCTGTACAGGCCTGTACTGCCTCATGCCACACTGGACCCAAAGCCTCCCCTGAAGTACACCTCTGCAGAGCACCCCGGTGTCCTCACCTTTTAAATCCACTGGTTGGCAGAGCCATGTCTGATGTCCTTCTGTCCCAGGCCCCTCTCAGGCTCCCCTGGCTTCCTCTACTCTCCATACGTCATGGCCACCACTTTCCAGAGCAGGGGTCACTTCCTGTCCTCCCGCTCTTCTCCCTTCCCAGCGCAGCCTCCCTCCTTTCCTTCTTCCTGGCCACCTGCTGAGTCCTCTTCCACTGACTTCTGTGTGTGCGGCACTGGCCTTGGGGCTTGGTTCCTGGTCTTTTTGTCACTTGCTCCCTTTTGGTCCCAGACCTTTAAATGCCATATTAAAGCATACACTTGGGGCTGGGGCTGGGGCTTGGCAGTAGAGCGCTTGCCTAGCGAGGCCCTGGGTTTGATCCTCAGCACCACATAAAAATAAATAAATGAAATAAAGGTATTGTGTCCAACTGCAAACTAAAAAAGATAAATATTAAAAACAAAAACAAAAGTACGCTTGCCTCTGTGCACTTGCAGACCCATGTCCCTGTCTCTTCAGTGGTTTTAAACATCCACCAGTTCGTATTTGAAGAAAGAAACAATTTCTAATCAGTCTCTGATGCACAGGGACTCTGTTTTAGGGAAAAAGAGGCAGTACCAGCTTGACTATGGTGACCAGGCTGTATCAGGGTTCCAGAGACACACACCTGCCATTCAGGTGGAGGTGTATGACCCTTGCTCTGTGTAGAAAGGCGATGCTCCAAGACAAATGAGGATTGGTAGCCAAAGGCAGAGTGAGGGGTCAGCAGATGAGGGAACTCTGGCTAAGCTGGCCTGGCGGGAATAGCCAGGCTGGGAGGTATGGCCAAGGTGAGCTCACAGCATTCTTTTTTTTTTTTTTTTTGGGGGGGGGTACTGGGGATTGAACTCAGGGGCACTTGTTCACTGGGCCACATCCCCAGCCCTAGTTTGTGTTTTATTTAGAGACAGGGTCTCACTGAGTTGCTTAGTGCCTCACTTTTGCTGAGGCTGGCTTTGAACTTGGTATCCTCCTGCTCAGCCTCCAGAGCTGGGATGACAGGTGCGCACCACTGCGCCCAGCGAGCTCACGGCATTCTTGCTGAAACTGGGTGAGGCACACTGAGGGGAGGGCCCAAGGACGAGGCCCACTGGAGCCTGTCCAGAGTTTGGTCGGGGAGTCTTCGTCCGCGCGTAGCAAGTACATCTGCACAAGTGCGTGCCACTGTGGGGCTGGCTGCGTGGCTCTTGGGAGTGCTTGTTGGGTGTCTGCTGCTGGGTCCGCAGGCTGAAGGTGGGCAGGAGGTTGGGCCCCAGGAGGCTGAGCAGGACCCTGCAGGGATGGCTGGAAGCCTGCCATGTTCCCAGTACCTCTGACCTCCCTGATGGTGGTCCTGGGGCGGGCTGGCCAGGAGTGGCACTGAAGCAGAAGAGCTGGAAGGGGCTGGAGGAGAGGGGCCGTGGGTGACGTGCTGGTGACCTCCACAGAGATGCCCAGCCCCCTCTGCCTCCAGAGCACAGGCTGGCTGGCTCAGCTCCACAGGGAGGTCCCCAGCCACGTGCCCACAGTGCTGTCGGTTTTAATTTCTGGTGTGAATCTCAACCAGAGATTTTTTCAGGAGGTGGGAGGTAGATCACCATTGATAAAATGCATTTCTTTTTTTTTTTTTCCCCTTGTCTCTACCAAATTTGGTATTTTACTCGTTAGCATCCGTACGACTATTTTGTTTTCTTGGCAAGTCCATACTAACAGCTTTGGAAGGGTTTGGCTGAAGTAGTAGGAAGATGATTTTCCCCACTTCCCCGGGTGGCGTCAGAGCATTGATCTGACATCACATGATGCTTCCTGAGTGACCATGAATTGTGCTGTGAAGAGAAGAAAACGTGAAGTCCACTGTTCCTTCTGAAACCTCCGTTTCTGTTTGAAGTAGCTAGTTTTGTAGTGTGTGAATTCTGGTAGACCCTCTGGACTTGGAAGGGCGTGTCTGGGTTCTGGGTGTGCGGGGTTCTGCGTGCCTTTCAGACGCAGGTGCACAGACAGGGGAAGCTCTCTTGCGTTCTTTCCATGTCTCCTAAGTCCAGTGTTGTGCTGCATCCCAGCAGGTCAGGAGACGATCTTGGCCAGTCCTGACTGTGCCAACAGGCTGTGGGAGGGCACGGGTGCTGTAGGCCAGAGCCTGCGGGAGCAGGGGTGTAGCAGTGCCCGTGCCCTTGGTGCTCATGGGCCGAGTACACGGTCTGCAGAACACAGTGTGCTGACGCCGCATTGGACGTCTGTGCTGGGGAGGAGGGTCCAGGCAGGCAGTGCCAGAGCCTTTCTGGAGCTGAAGAGGGAGGCCTGGTCCCACAGGAGGGGCAGGGGCAGGGGCGAGGGAGGCTTGTGGCATGGAGGGTCCGACCACCTTCCTCTTCTCAGGAAGGGGAGGAGGAGCTCTGGACAGAGGATGAGAGGTCTAGGATGAGTGGATTGCTGGCTTGGGTGGCTTTGGACTGGGGAACAGTTGTGCTGCCTCTGCCTCATCCCTGAATTGCCTGGCAAGGAACCGCGGGGGCGTAGGTGTGTTAGTGCCCTGGGAGGACACAGGAGGATGCCAGATGGACAGTTATTGCCATCCTGCCTTTTATCTGCAGTTAACAAAGTATCCCTCCCTCCCTTCCCTCCTTTCTCCCTTCTTTCCTCATTTCTTCCTCCCTTTCTCTCTTTTTTTCCCAGGGATTGAACTCCAGGGTGCTTAATCTCCAAGCCACATCCCCAGCCCTATTTTATTATTTATTCATTGGCACTTGATCACTGAGCCCCATCCCCAGCCCTATTTCATATTTTATTTAGAGACAGGTTCTCACTGAGTTGCTTAGTGCCTTGCTTTTGCTGAGGCTGGCTTTGAACTCGCGTTCTTTCTGCCTTAGCCTCCTGGGCTGCTGGAATTACAGGCATGCGCCACTGCACCTGGCTTTTTATTTTATTTTATTTTTGAGACAGGGTATCACTAAGGAATCTTTTAGAATTTAAGGAAATTGTAAAGTAATATTAGAAATTAGAATGCAAAATTTCTTTTCCTAGGTTTTGGTATTGGTTAGGGTAAAAAAATGCCATAATAACTGGAAGTTTTCTGTACTGTGGACTGTCAGATGAAAAATGTGGGGTGTGTTGAAGGCCCTCTGTGCTGCTCTTCATTCCCACCACGAGGCCAACACACACCTCATGTTTGGGTATTGGCACACTTGGTTCTGAAGCACACAAAGCAGTACCAGGACTCCCGCCACAGATGAAGAGTGCATTTTTTAAAAAATATTTCCTTTTTAGATGTAGGTGGACACAACACAATGCCGTTATTTTTATGTGGTGCTGAGGATCAAACCCAGGTCCCGCCCATGCTAGGTGAGCACTCTACCACTGAGCCATAATCCCAGCCCAGTTTTTTTTTCTTTTTAAAAATCACTAAGGCAACAACACTTTTTTTTTCTTCCCCTTTTCTATTTCCAATGTTTTTTCCCCTTGCAGTTCCCCCCTGGATTGTGTATGTGGCTTCTTCGGGAATTTTAATTCGCTATATTTCATTTTTTCACCTGGATTGGGAAGAAGGCAAGATCTGCATGTGAACTGTTTTGTTACAGAGTCCCTCTGAGAGTTGTTCAGTAAAGGGGTGTAACTTGTTTCTATTGCAGTTTATATGATTTCTTTGCTCAGAAATAGGCAGAAGCAGTTGAATAAAACCCAACAAAAAGAAGGGGAGCTTTGGACTTCCTTTAGTTGTGTGTCGAGGAGATAAGTGCTGTGTAGTGCAACATAATAGGTACCTTCTAATAAAACGTGTTGTTGCTGGAGAAACCATGCAAGTGTAATAGCGGGTGAAGAAAAGCCATCAGTATGGCAAAGTCCCAAGTGTTTTTTACTAGTTATGGGAAAACACTAATTTGTGGAGTTGTGGGTGGGCCAAATGTGAGCGTCCAGGTGGTGTCAGAAGGGCCTTCTGCAGCCTTGCCAGAGTCTGGCCTTGGTGATGGGGTAGCTCCCGTGGCATGCTTTTAGTGGGCCAGCACAATCCTGCTGCTGTGCTGACTGGCCCATGTCTCTGTGCCAAGTGCCATCACCCCATGGCTCAGGCCCTGCCATTCTGGTCTGGAACAAAAGTGACCTCCTTGCCTCTCAAACCTTCCTTGTCTTGCCTGCTCTCCTCTGGGGTGGCCCAGTGATCTCTAAAGTGGGTATTTACCTGTAGCTTTTTAGTGTACAAATAGCATCAAAGCTTCCCTTTGTCCACAGAAATAAAATTCAGGCACTGTAGCATATTGTGCAGTGTGCCCAGTCTGCTGCCGTCCACTCCAGTGCCTGCTTGTAGGGCTCCTGTGTGTTTCTGTGCACAGGTGGGCAGCCCCCACCACCCTTGCCATCTCCCCTGGACACTGTCAGGAATCACATCACTCCCTTCTTGGTGGAGCGTTTCCCCACAGTGTGCTCCAGTGCTGGTTGCAGGGCTTGTGAATTGCTGGCTTCCATAACCGTGAGCTGCTGTGTGATACCTGGGCAGGTCTTGGTTGTTCTAAACACAAGCCCAGCACAGAATCCAGCTCAGAGGCTCAGGAAGTGCTGCTTAGATCCAGTTGCCTTGTTTTTCTCTGGGGTTGAGAAAAACACCTTCTTGCCATGCAGTTGTGAGGGTTGGAGTCCGTCTGTGTCAAGAGCCTGCACATGCTGTGTGCTCAGGAACTGGTGCCTGGTTCACGGAGGTTTGCTCCGCACGTCTAGAATTCCAGAAGCATCTTCTACATGCTGTTCTTAGGTTGCGGGAAGCAGACTAGTTGAGAAGCAGCAAGCAACACTCGGAGAGGAGAACTCCAGCAGGTCCAGAGGAAAACAGACTCCAAATTCTGAGCCTGATCCACAGTTATTAGGGGTCATCTTCGACCCAACCTCTCATTGGGGCCTTTCCCTCTTTTAAAAAACTTCCCAATCTACAAGGCTTGAAGGTCTTGTGCAGGGTCTCCAACGTAAGGCATGCTCACAGAAACAGGTCAGAAGGCTCTTTTCTTAGGCATCTGTTAAGTTTCAAGAGGGAGTAGCCAGACTCGCTTCCAAGGGCAGTTATTTACAATCCAAAAGGTAGGGACCTGTGGTTACTTAGGCTTCCTGGAGAAAGGCTGAGAGAGGGAGGCGAACTGACCCTTCCCCAGGCATTGGTTTCTTACTGTAATATTTTTATAGTTTCATTTCACAACGAGGTCTGGTTTTGCCATCACACCTGAGCCAGGAATCCTCCAGCCTTCTGTTTTGTTCGTGTCCTTTGTGGGACAAGATGCGGAGTGTATAGAAAGGGGACAGGGAGGCGTGGTTTTGGCGGAGTAATGTATGGGCTGTGGTACTTGGACTCCGGCAGAGCTGGCTTTGCATCCTGGCCATCTACTTATTAAATGTGAGCTTTGACAATTTATTGACTATACTAAGCACAATTTCCAAATATAAAATTAAGGAGAGTGTCTGGTCAGTTGGGGGTCATCAGAACTAGTGTGACTCAGTTGCAGTGTGGTGCTGAGGAGCGGGCGCCCAGGAAACATCAGCATCCTCACTCACTTTCCCTGCTTGCAGGAAGCTGCCCCCTGACAGTGTTTTATGGTTCTCCTGCTCAAAGTCCTGTGTAGCTGGCTCTTGGTGGGTGTCATTGAGACTCGGAGCTGTGGGGGAACTGCTAAGAGAGCCAGAAGACTGCTTCTGGGTGGGATTTACACTGCCAGATGGGAATGGTGGGGGGCTTTATTTTTGGCTATGCCTAACTCATCTTCAGGTGCTTATTTATTGCTATGTGTGATTTAAATGATCAGAATGTAGGCATATCAGAAATGCGTCAGAGTGAGGTAAGCACAGGCATGGTGATAGTCAAGCCCTAGTGGGGTGGCAGGGTCTTCACAGGAGGTGCTGATTCAGAAAGTTGAGGCGGCTGGAAGATGTGCTGCCCACGTGGACTGGGGCCGTGGCCTTTCTCACGGCCAGGCATGGTCCTGCTTGTGGGAATGTAGGAAGTGGCTAAGTGACCACTCATAAATGCTCATTCATTTATTGAGTAGCTCTAGTTAGATACTGGATCTCAGATTTGATGTAGAATCTGGGATCTATTAGCATTTTCTGTCACTTCCCTGCAAGGAATTCAAAACTGCACAGCCAGCAGAGCACCACAGAGGGCTCTCACCCACGGTGTGACAGCGGGGCCTTCCGGCACTTTTGACCATGACCCATAGTGGGAAGTATGTTGTGTGTGGGAACCAACGTTCCAGGCCATGATGCCTGTCCTGGGGTCTGTGACACATGTCTCTTATGGCCACTGGTCCTTATTTGTTGGCTTTGCTTGTTTGTGTGGCGTGTGGACAGAATACAGTAGTTGGCCCAGGCGGCCGTCAGATCTCGCTGGTTCCCTGTGGTGATCTGGGAGAGAAGGAAGGCATCGGCTCAGGCTGTTATTGGGTGTCATTTTGTTTGTTAGTTGTTGGTGCATTATGGAGGAGGAGCATCATAAGGGGCCTTATGGTGGTGTGTTCATGTTGCATATAACATAACTTGGGCACTTTCCTTCCCCGATACCTCCCTCCTCTTCTCTCTCTCCCTGTCCCTTTCTTCTGCTTGTTGCCCCCCTCCTTAGGAGGTCTCTCTGTTTACTTTTTTCTCTCTAGCGTCCACCTGTGAGAGAGAACATTTGATGCTTGACTTTTGAGTCTGGCTTATTTTGCTTGATGTGAGGCTCTCCAATTCCATTTGAATATCATTTTAAGAAAGAGATTGGGGTTAAGTCAAACCAACAGTGTCTACTGATTCATTTCTAAGTGGCTGGGATCTATGTGAGGGGAAGATATGGCATATGACTTGGTAAGTGAACTGCAGAGCCCATCTTCAGGATGGATGTTCTGCGTTTATCCTCTCTGACTGTTCAGAGAGCACGATGCCCCCTTCCAGGGAAGAGCCTGCTCAGGCCACGGCGCTTCAGGAGTATCATCCTGAAGATGATGTTCTCGTGAGGCATCCAAGGGTGCGCTCTATCCTCTGCTGTGGTGCTGGGGATGGGACCAGGACCTGGTGCATGCTGGGCAGGCACTCTGCCATTGACTTGTGTCCCCAGCCATCCAAGGGCTCTTTAACATTCTAGCCACATTTGATGCATTTTGGGGGAGCATCTCAGTGGAAGTGGGGAGCTGCAGACATCCAGGGACTCTGTTGAATTGGAAGACTCTGTACAGACAGCCCAGCCATGGTAAGGTGGCCGCGCAGCGTGGGAAGGGTGTTGTCTGTTGTGGCTGCAAGGACATAGAAGGTCAGGGATACAGAGGATGTTGGCTTCATTAGAGTGCCACCGCAGGTCACAGGAGTTGGTTGTTCATGTGGTGGGGCACCAAGCTTCCTGAGGCAGTGAGGTTGCAGGGACAATGGGGACACCGAGGTGGCCTCAGAGGGAGCAGGGCCTCATCCGCTCAGAGAGCAGCCCTGTCATCTGTGGTGTGATTGGGCAGGACGCCGCCTCCAGGCCACACTGCCGAGCGCAGTCATGGTTGCCTCTGTATCTCTCACCATCTCTCACCCACCCCTCTGTTGGATGCTGGGATTCTGAGTGGGACGCTCACAGCAGGCTCAGGCTCCCCCAGGGCGAACGCCCAGCGCCCTCTCACGCAGCTGAGCCTGACCCCAAGTGGCCCATTTTGACAGGCAGGTGCCCACACCTGTGTCCGTGTGTGGGGGAGGTGCGTGAGGGTGTGGGCGGTGGGGTCCTGAGTGGTCCTGCCGTCCAGGGCCAGTCTTGATCTTCTGAGCCTGTTGCTCGCTCGTCACAGTGACAGCATGCTCCAGTTGACTGGTCTCCCGCTTCCCAGCCAGTGTCGTCTTCAGGCTGCTCTTCACGTCACATCTTTCCTCACATGTCCCCACTCTGAGGGGCAGAGAAGAAA
Organism: Marmota marmota marmota; assembly: GCF_001458135.2. Taxonomy (NCBI): domain Eukaryota; kingdom Metazoa; phylum Chordata; class Mammalia; order Rodentia; family Sciuridae; genus Marmota; species Marmota marmota. Next base: position 34,913,768 of record NW_025999949.1, on the reverse strand, counting down.
GGCCAGGCTCTACCTCGCCAGGTCTCTGGGTCCGTGGGCATGTGTGATGGGCGCTGTTGAGCACCTCCCAAGTGCTGTCCCAGTGCTGATGCCTTTCTGTGTGCCATGACTTCAGGCCTCACTGTTGCCAGCCAAGCCAGCGACCGCGGGGACTGTGTTACAGGAGGAGCTAAGCTAGGTGCCCTGGCCCCCTTGGTACTGCCCTGAGGAAGGGCATGGCACTCTGCCGCCCTGCCCTGGAGCCTGGGCTCTTCCTGGCCCTCATCATCTCTGGCAGGCCCAGCGAACACGGGGTCTCGTTGCCTAGGGGTGAGAATCACCATGGCTGTGTCCGTGGGCATCAGATGCCACACCCCGAGTTTGTCCCTGTACCGAGGAGGTTTTATCTCAACTTAGATGTGGTTGTTATTTGTTTGAAAGACAAAAATTGGATGAGATAGAAAATGTCAGGTTTAATTTATTCAGCTACTCCTTCTTTTCGCCGCCAGCTTGTTACTTTGCTACTCAGCCCAAAGAAATGCATTAAAAGTTTTCCATTCATCAGTGTCACAGTGGACGGGGACTTGGCTGAGTGAGGCTGTGCCGTGTGGGTCTCCATCTTGATGAGGTGGACCTCGGTCTCTCATTTCTCTGTGTTTCTGGGCCTGAGAGGGCAGGACATGAAAGAAGTGGTGTGTTTCCTCAGGGTTCCCAGAGGTTCTCCGTTCGGCCTTGCCTTTCCCGTCTCCTAGCTCCACACCAGCTCTCTCACTAGCTGCAGAGGAGGCCGGAGCCAGAGGCTGCTTCCCCTGCAGCTGCCTCTGGAAACGGTGGAGGGATCTGTTGAACAGAGCCGCACAGCACTGCACCTGTGATGGTCACATCATAGAATCAGGGAGGCTTGCTCCTTGAATGCTGAGCACCCAGGACTTCAGAGTGTGACGAAGTGTTTCTCTCACACTTCACCTCGGGGAAGAAAACCAAGAAGCTGGAAGAGGAGTTTTCATTTCAGAAAAATCATGAAGTCAGTCATATATCATCAAAGATAGCAATTTGTCATAAAAAAGGTTACTATAAACCAGAAATTACAAAGAAGGTAAATGAAGGCTTGACTTAAAAACATTGTTTGAAGGTTTAAGGTGGAAATTTAAGAGTGAAGCTTGGTCTATAAAAAAAAATATTTTAACAAATTTGTTTATGATTTTACATAGTTAGGACTTTTATTGTTTCAGTTTCCAGATGAAGACTGGGCTTGTCTTCTCGCAGGACAACACTGTGTCCTCAGTTGACTTCATCATCTTTTCTTCCCATCTTTCCTGTTTGAGTTAAGGGTGACACCATTTTCCTGGTTTGGAAGCTCAAAACCTTTAGAGTCACCCTCAAATCGCCATGCTTACCTTGTGTCTGTTGGCTGGTTGGGATGTCCACCCCGAGGCTCACGTTTCTCTCACATGGGATTTCTCTTCTACCTGTCCTGGTGATGGCCTGGGGTTCGTACTGTTGGCCTCTGTGGCTCCGGGCATTGCAGTAGTCTCTTAGCATCTGAAGGCCTTGATGTTCCCTGGCTTTGCTTCTTGCAATCTGAAGCCAGAATAACCATTTTAGCACAGAAACTTAATCACATTCTGTTCCTCAAGATCCGGAGTGACTCCCCCTTGTCTGTCCAGTAGTCTCAGGTCCATCTCAAAGCTGTTCACGAATGGATGCAGCCTCTCTGACAGCCTGATTTCATACCGTCTCCATCTGCAGAATGGACGTGTTCTGTGGGGGGCATTTTCTTCTTGCAGCTCATCACGCAGTCTCCATGCTGTTCCTGTTGTAGGGTTGCAGTCCTTGTCCTCGCCCTCTTCACCTGCTGGTGAGTGGCTTGATGAGGGTCTCTTCCTCCTAAAAGGTGAATGGATGGGCAACATTAATTTTCTAAGTGACTGTTGAATGAAGTAGGAGACTGTTTGGCTGAGCCCATTACGAGGGAGAGTAGTGGGGAGGTGACAAGCCCCGAACCAGGAGCAGGTTTCTCCACGCTTCAGCGTTTTGGCCTGCAGGATGGGCACAGCAGTGGCACACTGGTAGGTTTTGGGGTGATTTAATGAGAGCACATGTGCCAAGTGCTTGGCATGGTGCCTGGTACACGGCGTACCCACACAGGACATCAGCTGCTAATGTAGCAGCTGCTCCTGAGCCTGCCAGGGACACCTGTGTGATACCAGGGGTGGCTGTGAACTGCCTGCCATTAACCCTCTCCTCTGGGAACACGGGGAGAGCTTGGAGGTTCCTCACTCCATCAGCGCATTGTAATACTATGTTCTTCGCACACAGAGCGCTTATGCACAACCCTCACGCAGTCAATGATTTTCCACAAAGGCACCAATAACACAGATCTGGGCCACACACTCTCTTCAATAAATGGTGCTCGGAAACCTGGGTGTCCACATGTAGCAGGGTGAGGCCAGACCTCCAGCCCTGGCCACGCAGGGTCGATGCAGTGGGTCATGCACTTCCATGTGAAGCCCCACACCCTAAAGCCACTGGATGACACAGAAGACATTGGTCTGGGTGAGGAAGTGTTTGGATAAGATTATAAAAGCACAGGCAATGATAGAAACGACACATGAGACGGTATCAAACTAGAACCCTTCTGTACAGCAAGGGAAATCAGTGAAGAGGCCCCCTGTGGAATGGGGGAGATGTTTGCAAACTGTTCATCTGTCAAGGGATCCAAACCCTGATTTTTCTTTATAAAACTTTTTGAAAATTCAGTTTTATGTTTTTAAAATAATTTTATTATACAAATAAGGCATGTTTCATATAGAAATCTTGGGAAGCATCAGCAGATGAGAAAGATTAGGCATAATCCCACATAGGCACTAACATCTTAGTGTATTTCTTTTGTATTATTTTTTCAAACTGAATTAATTTTTTAAAAAAATTGAACTTTCTTGATTATTGTAATTATGCACCTTGCATTTCCAAGGCATAGTAGACATTTTCTGTCTTACAGAAGACTTTTTATAAATGCTATTCTTGATGATCACAGTTTCCCTAAACCACCATCTTGTTCTCCCCTCCAGCTCCCACTGTGAGCACCCTCACCTCTTGATCTCCCCTCCAGCTCCCACTGTGAGAGTGCAATCACCTCTTGTTCTCCCCTCCAGCTCTCACTGTGAGCACACCCTCACCTCTTGTTCTTCCCTCCAGCTCCCACTGTGAGAGCACACCCTCACCTCTTGATCTCCCCTCCAGCTCCCACTGTGAGAGCACCCTCTTGACTTTCTGAGTCTGGCTCATCTCACTCAGGAGGAAGTCCTCTAGTCCCATTCCTTTACCAGCAGGTGATGGGATTTACCTCTTTCTTAGGGCTGAGTGGAGCTCTGTTGGGGCTACATACCACATTGTCATCACTCATTCCTCTGTGGATGGGCACCTGGGCTGTTCTACAACTTGAGTATTGTGAGTTGTTCTGCTTTGAGCATTGGTATGCTTATGTCACCGTACCGTAGTAAGCTGATTTTAGTTTTTTGCAAAAGTCCACAGAGTGGGAAGAAGGGGTGCTCCTGTGCTGTTGATACACCCACTGTGGAGACCAGCGTGGAGGTTCCTCCAGAGACTAGAGGTGGAACCACCTTATGGCCCAGCTATCTGGTTAAGTCTTTATTCTGAAGGTGATTTCCTCTTTTAGATATTATACTAAGACCTTTAGAGATGTTTGAAATTTTTTTAGGTAGTGCTTTAAATGGGTAATTATGGGGTAAGTTGATGGCTTAACATAATTGTTTTTCATTTTGGGAGAAAGAATTTAAAAACTTAGAAGGAACACAGGGAAATTCCATACCTCGTGGTACACTTGAGTGATGGCTCATCACTCTGTGAAGTGCATGAGCACATGTGGAGGGTATCCCGGGGTGGCTCACTGCAGTTTGCCCATCAGTGGACAAGGAAGAGGCTTGTTTTCTTGTTTTTTGGCAGGTCTTAGATGTCTCCTTGTCTGTCATGTCACTAGTGGTGGCAGGTGACTTTTCCATCCTTTGAAGGTGACTGTTGGGCCACCTGGATGCTTTTCCCATGTGAGACGTTAGGGTACTGCACGTGCCTGATTGACTATTTTGGGATATCTGTGTTTTCCTTATACATCGGGCAGTCTGGGTTGGCAGTGTGACAAATGAGAAAAGCAAGAAATTTGAGCTCAGAGCTCTGATTTTGGAAATAATTTAGCCATTTGTTACTTCAGGCATAAGCCTCAAGTTGCCCCTCTGTAAAGTGGGCCAGTGACGCTCTGTGTGATGGGAAGAATATTAGATTTGAAAAGTCTGGAAAAACCCAGGCTTGTCCCATCATAATGTGACCTTGGAGAGGGTTTTTAAAAATTCCCCTCTTCTTGTGCCTGCAGTGGGGCTAGTGGGTAAACCGCCAAGTCAGACTGTGCAGGCATGGCCCCTGCTGTGTGTGCTTAAAATGTCCCTCACCACCTAGGGGACTGACTGCCACTTTCCTGCCCCCTGCCCAGTTCTCAACTTGCTGCTCAAGTTTCTTCAGAGGACCACCAAAGACTATTGGGCTCCCAGGGGTCTTGACTGACGGTTCTGTCATGTTCACACCTATCTCCCTTTCCAGAAAAGCTTGTCCTTCACCTGAGTCCCATCCCAGACCTCCAGGATTCTTTTCAGAAGTTTCCACTGGTGCTCTCTTCTCTGTCTGCCTATGTGTTTCCCAGGGTGCTGTCCCGGGGTGTGCGTTTCCTTTGGGGACCACCACCTCTGCTGCTTTTCCTGGTGCTTAGGAGGCTCCCTTGTGATCCGTGTCTGGTGGGTCTTTATCCTCTGGGCTTGCTTCCGAGGCGGCCTGTCTAAACCAGAGTCTTGGATCAGCTCTCCTGACCTCTGCACCTCTGCCTGACCTGGGCTCCCCTTCCTGCTCCGCTGCTGTTCTGCTGACCTCATTTCGTCTCTTTCTCAGTTCCGCAGCATGGGAGCTTAGGAGTGCTTCTTGATGTGGATGTGGTCCCCGGCTCATGCCTGGCACCTCTGGGTCCCTAGGACCTTGCCACCTGTGCAGAGACGGGTGTCTCAGCCAGTGGCTGTGTGAATGCCTTCTTAGCTCTGAGCCTGTGCATTTGCTTTCCCACGAATTTCCCCATCTCCAGCTTTCCTGATGGTTCTGCGTTGGGCTGTGTGGTTTTGTGAGGCTGAGCTTGCGCTGACTGTGCAGTGCTCTGGGGGCGGCTACAGGCTTGGGCTGCCTCCTGGGGCTCCTCCTTGTGGGTCCTGAGTGCTGATGTTTGACTCCGGTTCTGTGAGACTGTGTGTGCAGGGTCTCTGTCTGGCCGTGGGCTCAGGGCCATGAGTGGGGAGGTCGTCCCTCCTCTCTTTTCTGGAAGAGTCTGTGGAGGCATCAGGGTTCTCCTCTCCCGGGGTAGCCTGACCATGCCATCTGGCAGAGGGGCTTTCCTGGGGGATTGACAGACTCAGGGCCACAGTCCTTTTTTTGTGTGGTTTCCCTTGTTCCCTCTGTCCTCTGTCCTTGACTGGCATGTTTGTATTTCTCTCCTGGCGTGTCTCAGTTTTATGAATCGTTTTCAAAGAACCAACTTTGGGTGTTGATTTTCTTTATTGTTTTCTGTTTTATTTTTATTTCCTTTTTATTTACTTTGGGTATATTTTGTGTTTTTTTTTTTCTAGTGTTTACAATGGAGACAAGCAGTTGCTTTTGGCCTTTTTCCTAACAGAAACACTGAAGCTGTGAATTTCCTCAAGCCCTGCTTCAGGGGCAGGTCACGGATCTCCACAAGCGTCTTTCCATGACCATTGGGATCTGCTGTAGCAGTTCCACTTTGTTTTAATTTGGACATGTGTGTTGCTTAACTTCTAGGTGTTGAGAGGGCTTGTGGATCCGCTGCTGGGGTTGATTTCTGTTTTAGTGTCGTCATCGTTGGGGGACGTAGTCTCGTACAGGCATTGAGATTCATTTTCTGGTGGAACATGTACTCTGTCTGTCCTGGTGAGTTTCCCATGAGTGCTTGAGGAGGATTTAAATTCTGCAGGTGATGGTATAGTGTTGCATAAATGTCAGTTAGGGGGAGAGGTTCGAATGTTTGTCGAATCTTCTACGTCTTTATTGATTGTTTTCTACTCATTCTTTTAATTATTTTAATGAAGGCATTAAAACCTCTAACTTCAGAAAAATTGTGAATCTTTCTATTCCTTCATTTGTTTATTTTTTTAAAAAATTTATTGTGTGTATTTGAGGCTCACATGTGATTCTGTGGATATGTATAGATGGTGAAATAGTCACTATGGTGAAGCAGATTTACATATCTGTCACTCACACGTTGACTTCCTCGTGACAAGAGCAGCTGAAGTGTGCTTATTTGGGAGAAGTCCCTGACACAACGCAGTCCTGGCAGTGTGCCCTCATGTTGTACGCCACATGAACTCCTCACACCTGCCACGCTCTCCTTCCCATGTGTCCTGCCAGCTGACATGCAGAGAACTGTAAACAGTGCAGGGAACATGGACGCAGGTGTCCTTATAAGGGGGTGAGCTTCCCTCCTGGGGTGTGTGCCTGGCGGAGGGATGATATATTTCTCATTTCTCTGGGACCCCCATCCTGTTTTCCATAATGCTTTCCCAGCATTCCCTTCTGTGGAACATCAGGGTTCCCTCTTCTCACACACCCATCAACACCATGATATTGGAAGATCAGTATAGTTTTTTTTTTTCCTCCCCTGCACCAAGGATTGAACTCAGGGGCATGTAACCACTGAGTCACATCCCCAGCCCGTTTTGGAATTTATTTAGAGAAAGGATCTTGTTGAGTTGCTTAGGGCCTTGCTAAGTTGCCGAGGCTGGCTTTGAACTCAGCATCCTCCTGCCTCAGCTTCCTGAGCTGCTGGGATTACAGGCATGTGCAACTGTGCCTGGCAATAGTGCTCTTATAAAGGCAATTCAGATTTTAACTATGGTTTCCATTTCTGTAAGTGAAAGTGCCAGAATTGATTTTGAAAATACAACTTCAGATTGCATCAAGACATATCTGGACTTTTCCCGCTGTATACTTATCTTTTCTTTGTCCTTAGTTTTTATTTTCTCTCAGGTTTAGAAAAAAGATGTACTTCTTTCTCCTTTTTCTATTCTCTACCTGTTGGGGACACTGTGACTGACTTAACACAAACATGGTTGTCTCAGATTATTACTTAGAAGAAACAAGAATAAACTGTGAAATCATGGTGCACTGGTTTTCACGACAGTGTCAACTCTTGAAATGCCAAATGGCTTGCATATTGTTTACGGTCAGAAGTTAGCTGACCATATTTTCTGCTTCCACAAAGAACAGTATGTATTAGGTGACAACTATTTTTCATTAAAAATGGTCTTTTGTCTGTGTGAATTCTTTAATTTCTGGCATGGAAATAAATAGCTCTCAGAGGCATTAGGTGCTCTAATTTGAATGAAATCATTGTTGGACACTCTGATCAAAATGAAATGAGGTTTATTGATTTTTAGTGAAATAAATTAAGGAACCATCGCCTCCCACTGACTAAATCCTGTGCTTTGAGAATGTTAAGGTTTATCAAAGTTTCACTCCAGCTGAGAGTGTGGACAGATGTTAGCAGCCCCAGGACTTGGTGCTCTTTTACTGGTGCAGTGGTGACAGTGGTACCCGTGGTCAGGCCTCATTTGTTGGGAAGGAAGACCCCCTCAACTCTCTTCCTCTTTGTGCCCTTGAGAAGATCATCTCATTTCCTCAGGCCCCTAAAACAATATTTCCAGGAAGCAGTTTGAAATAAAATGGTGTAAAGAATAATGAAACAATTTCCTATGTACCAGCTACCCGGGTTCAGTGGTCCTTGAGCATTGCATATATTTACTTCACTTTTTTTTTTAACTTGCTGGATTATTTTAAAGAATGTTATTTCATATCTTCTTACTTTAGTATGCATTTCTGAAAAATGAACATTTTCTTATAGAATCACGATGTTAATATTATGTTTAAAATTACAAATTTTTTGGTAGTGTTCAATGCCATTCTATAATCAAATTTCAAAGAGTTCCCCTTAGTTAATTTTTATTATCTTTCAAGGTAATAATAATGCCTTTCCCTTCCCCTGGCAGAAATTTTGTGGGAAGGTATTATGTATCAATTTTGAATCAGAAAATATTGAGGTCCTCTTTTATACCAGGATACCTTGCTGAATAACTTTGTATAGTATTTGGCACACAGAAGTGAGTATTTGGCCCAGAGAATATGAGTAATGACAAGACACTCTTCCCTTGAAGGTGCTGGCAGTACAAAATGCTTCATGGTTAGTCCTCAAAATTTAAAAAAAATTTAAAGTAAAAATCACTTCTCCTGTCAGCACTTGAAGGCCTAGAGACACAGTGGGAATCCAGTAACTTGCACCTGGCTTCTGGGTTCTGTTCTCTGAACACTGCTTTCCATGGGAGGGAATCAGGGCTTCTTGGACAAGTGGTTGGATCCTGGGTCTGTGGCTGGAATGAAGGAGAGATGTCAGAGAGCACTGGGGCCTTAACCATAGGACCCGGGAGCCAACCTGAATAGACTCCCACTGGCCAAAGAGGGACACTTAGAACATCAAAAAGAATGTGACACAATTAATAAATGGGAAAATAAATTAAACAGATGTTTCTTAGAAGAATAAACACAATTGGCCAACAAATATATGAAAAAATGTTCAACATCATTAGCAATCAGGGAAATGCCAATCACAATTACACTGAGATTTTATCTCACACACCAGTCAGAATGGCTGGAGAGTATGTGGAGGAAAAGGAACACTTTTACACTGTTGGTGGGACTGTAAATTAGTACAACCACTGTGGAAATCAGTATGGAGGCTGCTCAAAAGACTAGGAGTGGAACGACCCAGCTGTCCCACTCCTTGGTATCTACCCTGAAGAACTGAAGTCATCTTACTACAGTGGTACACGCAAGCCCATGTTTGTAACAGCACAATCACCCAAGAGCCAGCGTGTGGAACCAGCCCACGTGTCCATTAATGGATGAATGGGTAGAGAAAATGTGGTACACATATTACACAATGGAGTTTTATTCAGACAGCTATGTTAAGTGAAATGAGGCAAACTCAGGAGCTCAAAGGCTGTGTTTTCTCTTACAAGTAAGTGGAAGCTAAAGAGGCAAACGGAAAGGAAAGGTGGGAAGGTGGGGGGTCTCAGGAAAACCAGAGGGAGATCAGTGGAGGGAAGTGCTCGAGGGACTGAAGGCAGGAGGCTGGGGAGGTGCTGGGGGTGCTAATAGCCAAATGTACATTGTTACAGTATATATATAGCCACAAGCCCCGTGCATGTGCATCTACAACGACCAATAAAACTGTGGTGCTAGGACTGGGCTCAGCAGTAGAGTGCTCACCTAGTGCGTGCGAGGCCCTGGGTTCAATCCTCAAGACCATATAAAAATAAATAAATAAATAAAGGTATTGTGTCCAATTAGAACTACAAGTAAATAAGAAATTACAACAATAAATTACAACTATACAGCACAATTACACAACAATTACAACTATAAAAAAAGTAAAGCGGTCCATTGACAACTAAAAAAATATATATATTTATATAAAAAACAAATGTGCCAGCAACTAACTATTGGTGGTGGGACTGAGCAAGGCACAACTCACTGGCCATCCCTGGCTGCACAGGCACTGTTCTCCACCCGGAACCACGGCAAGGCCTCCACCACTTGCTGGCCTCCTGCTGGTATCGTCTGTGTTTTAGGATAAACAAATGGTTGATGAAGGAACCTTCTTTTTCCAAGACAAATCCTGAGTAATAAGTACAGAGAAATGAGAAAAATGGAGAGCCACCTTCGGGTTTCCCCAGTGAAGAAGTTGATCTGGGCAACGACATTTTAGCTGATGCTTGCAACAGGAGAAAGGCCAGTGGGACTTGAAGGTGAACAGGCCATGCTGGTGGTCACACACCAGCACCTCAATCTGGAAACCTCACAGAAATGACCACAGAGACCCAGAGTCGTATGGAAAAGGAAGCCAAGAAGCACCCCTCTGTCCTGAGGAGGCCTCGAAAGGCAGTCCTGGCTTCTGGGGATTGGATCGGCCTCTGAATGGAAGAGCAGTGACAGCCAGGAAGAGTGGACACTTCACTGAAGATTGTTGTGAGAGTTGGCCCTGACCCTGACCTCCTCTGTTCTCGAGGCAGGGGCTTCTCCCTTCTCTACCCCAGCAGATGGCTAGTATTTGGTCATGTTGCTGTAATGAACACTGTAGACCGAGTATTTTATAAAGCATGTTTTTCTCACAGTTCTGGAGTCTGGAAGTTCAAGATCAAGGCACTGGCATCTGCTGGTTCCTCGAATACTCTGTTCTCAGGTGGTAGAAGACAGAAGGGTCAAACTCCTTCCCAGCGAACCCTTTCAAATGGCACGGGTCTGTTTCCAAGGGTGAAGTCCACAGGACTTAAATGCTTCCTCGAGACCCAACCCAGACGCTGTTCCACGGGGATGCGGTTCCTAATATGTGAATTTGGACGATGCACTCTGAGCACAGCAGTGGGTGAAACAAAATGTGCTTGGCAGGGCATCACCAGGCCGCTGGAGCCGTGTGCCCTGCTGCACCCATGGGGAAGGTTAGACTCTTGAGCCCACCCAGGGGCCTCCGTTGGAGGAAGACACAAGTGAGCAGAAGCACCAAGTTCCCTGCTGGCTAGGCCGCATGCTGAGCCTCACCCTTGCTGCCTGCTCCCCTCTAGCCAGGTCCCTGTCCCTTCTCAGGCCCTGTGCAGGGCTGACTTCCTGGGTAGCACTGGGCTTCCTCTGTCCATTTACTTCCTTCTGCATTTTGGCAGCGTCCCTCAGCATGTGCGTGGAGCTGGATAATGCAGCCTGATCAAGATACCGGAACCACAAGTGCTCTGCCCACCATTAGGCACATTAGATGATTTGCAAAGTATCAGCGGGAGCCTTTGGGGCCATATATCATCTATAAATCGAAAATGATTTGATTATTTGAAGAATTTCTTTCATGTGTGGATGAGCACTACTGCGTTGTATTCAAAAGTAATTCTGCTTCCTTTCCCGCCTCCTGCTTCCTGGAGAAAACCACCTGGACAGAAAATCAGAGAGGCTTTCCTGTCCGTCTGTGCTGAGGTCTGGGAGTTCCCACCTTAACCCTCACTGTGGCTCCCAGCCCTGGTGGAGCCCTTGGGCTTACCGCACAGCCTTCTGCCTCTTTGCCTGCTGGCTAGCCTGTCCCTACATGCAGCCGGATGCTAGTGACGCAGACAACAGCGGTCACCATTTCAGCTGATCCAGTGCTCTTGTCTGCAGCTCACTGTTCCTGGGTGCAGTCTCTCAGTTGGCCCTGGGTGCTTCCTTCTAAGGGCACTGCTCTTTCTGCAGGGGACCGAGTCTCAGAAAGGCTCAGTGCTTCCCCTCCAGTGGACAGGGCAGGGAAGGCTGTCACTCACTCAAACCTGGGCCCCACGTCACTGTTCCGATGGTGCCCTCTGCCTCCATTCTCTTCTAGTCCCCGTCCTTCTCTTCCACAATGGCAGCGGGCATGAACCCCCATATCCAAACCCATCGTCCAGTCTTTATTTTCTTAATTTTTATTGTTTTTGTTGTACCAGGGATTGAACTCAGAAGTGCTCTACCACTAACTCACACCCCCAGCCCTTTTTATTTACTATTTTGAGACAGGGTCTTGCTAAGTTGCCCAGCTGGCCTCCAACTTGTGATCCTCCTGCCTCAGCCTCCTGAGTCACTGGGTCTATAGGCATGCACCACTATACTTGACCTTTTCTTAATTCTTTATGATATTGCAGTGAGAAGAGCACAGACTTAGGGCCAAGTTCATGATCTCAGACAAGCTATACCCTTTGCTTGGCTGCTGTCCCAAGTCATCATGTGGAGGGCTCTCAGCCTCACAGTGCTGGAGATGTTGCAGAGTCTGAGCATGTGTCCAGAGTATTGCCTGGACAGTGAGCAGATATTGTTGTCACTGTTCATACTTGCTCTTCTTCTCTCCTAGAGAAAAGTATGGGCTGAGGCAGAAGAACAGTCTTAACTACAATTGCTCTGTTGGCATAAAAATGTCAATCTGTGATTATTTGCCTAAAAGTCTGTCTTCTAAACAGACTGTGGACTCTCTGGGGATGGGTCCTGGCATTGTCCTTGTTACCTGATAATTGCTGAGATGTGCTGACTCTGCGGGCCTGCCTGACTTTCCTGGAGTTTGGTAAGGACTTGTTCTCCTGGACAGCAGCATGAGTCCTGCAAGGAGCAGCTGCCCAGGATGATGTATGTAGGTCAGATGAAGGGTCTGCTTAGTGCTCGTCTCTGGTGGTCACCATTCCTTATTTCTGCTGGAAGATTGGACTCCTTGGACTGGTGTGTATTGCAACAAATAAAAGAAATGAAAGCCCCCAGTTTTGCTTTTGTCTAATGAACTTTTATCTTGTTTATATTTCATCTTCAGAGAAAAAAGACGTGACTCAAAGCCTGGAAAGCTACACATCCAAGTGCCCTGGCACCATGGAGCCCATCACTCTCCCCGATGGCCTCACCTTGCCCCCGGTGCCCTTCACCAAGCTGCCCATTGTCAGGTGAGCCGGCCCTGGGCCCAGGCAGCAGGGCGTGCCTTGTGCCCGATCCTTCCCGGGTCTGGTTGTGCGTGGAGATCGTGAGGGGAGCTCCGTGTTTGCTGGCTGCAGATCTAGTTTATCACCTGGTGATTGGTGCTGGCAGTCTTGGGAGAGTGGGTGTCTTACATGAGAAAATCCAATGGCATCATGTGATTGCTGTGGCCCCCTGCCTGTCAGATGGCTGAGCTGCCTGCACACAGGTCTCCTGTGTCCCTGGCTGCACTGTGACCACTGGACTGTGATGGAAACCGGCCTGTTGTGTGCCTCTCCTGCTTCCCGGCATCTCTGTTCTTGGCCTGCGTCCTGCTGACAACAGTGGGTGGCCTTCTCCTGCCCTGGTGCCTTTGCCAACTTTAGGCTCTATTCCCCAGGTTTTGGGGCCCTGTCCTGCTGCTGCTGTGATTTGAAGTCCACCACTGCTCACTGTCACTGTGTGCTGTCCTGGGGTCCCCTTTCTGGGGTCCCCTTCCTGTGCCATTGTCTCTCTGTGGGCTGTGAGATTTTGGAAACAGAGGAGTGGAAGTGCCATGGCACAGGGCTCCTCAGGAGGAAGGCACTGAGCCCCTTGGAAGTGCTGCTTGCTGCTCTTCCCTGGGTCCCCTTGGCTTTGCCCTACAGTGGGGCAGGGGGGCTGAGCTGACTCACAGGCCTCCTGCCTAGTGACCAAAGCCCCTGGTCTCTCTGGGTTTCAGTTTGAATATCCCCCTCCTCCCCCATTGAGAACTAAAATCAGTCAGGCTGGGCTGTGGTGACACTGTACTCTGGATGCCATCTCCATGTCAGAGGGCCTCATAGTGCCACGTGTGCAGCCCCAGGCAGGGAGCCCCACTCTGTGACCATGCTGCTTCCTCCTCCTTGATGTGGACAGGAAAGGAGAGGGTCCCTTTTGGGCTTTCCTATGAGCAAGACTTAAAGTGGTATGTGTTTGATTTGGGATTAAGGTCATGATTCATTTTAAAAAAATAAAAGGCTAGAAAAGCCTTTCTTAATAATTTTTTATCTGCATTATGACTTAGATCTTTTTTCAATTCATAAAGCCTTGCATAATAGGACATTCTGAACTTCCTAGAACATTCTGGGCTTCTGATGCTGATCTCAGTGTTCTAGCACCCAGGCCTCTTTGTCAGTGAAACTGGGGAAGATTGGTCCTGGTAGGGTTTTGGAGCTTGTCCTGTAGAGGCCCAGAGGACACAGGGCTGGGCACCAAGGCAGCTGCACAGTTGGGGTGTGTTCCCCAGCAGCCTCATCTCCCTCATCTGTAGAGTGGGCCTGAAGGTCTCTTGCAGGGCCGCTAGGCTTTGTTCCATTTGAGTGACGTTCATGCAGCGTGGAGTATGTTATATGTGCACACAAAGACCCAGTGGACCTTTGTTTCTTCTGGGGACACTGCTATACCCACATTTCAAACACTACCTTGTCTAAAAATACTGTCATGTTAACATTTCCTCCCTGAGCTGTTTAAAAACCAGGCAGAAGAGTAGTAGTTATATTTAGGCAAATGCCAGTGGGTGAGTCTGCTCTAGTCCCCTTCCTTGGCTACCAGGGTCTTCCAGCCCTGGTGGAGAGCTCTCCTGCCAGCAGCTGGGTCTGCCGGCCTTCTTGTGCCATTTTGCCACCTGAAGTGGCCATAGACTGCTTTCTCAGTATGCTACCCCCTGTCAGTGTAAGCCTGTCTTTACGATTTTCAGAGACCTTTAGCTGGGTAAGTCAGTTTGGTTGTCCTGGTGACAGGTTCATGTAGCGTCATCTGTGCCAGGACCCATGAAGGACCAGGGAGAGCCAGTGTTTGAGCCGTGGTGCAGCAGTGCAGGGCACAGACCTTCTGCCCAGGGAGCACAGCTGCCCTGTTGTGGGAGGGAGCGCTGGGAAGTCAGGAAAGCCGCAGCCGCAGCCTGCGCACTGCCTTCTCCTGGTTTCAGTGCCTTTGGGGGCCTCTGGGGTCACCCTGCCTCTGGCCTTGATCGTGAGCCCCTTGTTCACTTGGTCCGACCATTCCCTGCTCCCTTGTAGAGATCCGTAGAAAAGGTCAGGTGTGTGATGGGCCCGGAGCATGGCTTCTTCTCTCACTCTGCCTGGTGGTGCTTTGTCTTTTGAGATTAAGCTCAAGCATTACGTCTTCTGTGAGGTTTTTCTGATGGTGCTCAGGTAGCAATGACTGTGCCTTCTGTATAAGTTAGGTGTTGCTTCAGCTGAGAAGAGCTTTAAACGCAGTCATGGCTCGGAGTCCAAAAGGAGGTTATTTTTCTTATTTATGAGGAAGGAACCTGGGAACAAGTGGCCTCTCCATGACTCTGCCTTCACCTCCTGATTACCAGATGACTTCAGCTGCTCTAGATAGCACATGTGCGTCCAGGGCAGGAGGAAGGGGGAGGCGGCAGGTTCAGGGATGTCTCTCTTTTGTTAATGGGTTCCTGCCCCAGTCTCACTGAGTAGCAGTATGTCTCTAGAAGGTGACAAAGTCTGCATGTGGGTCTTCTCACTGTGCAGCACAGGTGGCCGAGGAGGGGGGACAGGATAGCACTTGCTGAGCCAGCAGGCGTCTCTGCCCCAGTACCTGCTGTGTCTTCTGGCCAGCACTCAGGGAACTTCATCACCTGTCTCTGTTGGTGCCCCATCTTTCTTTCAAGAGCACTGGGAAGAGCTCTTTGTCTTCTCTGGCTCCGGCCATGCCATGGAGCATGCCCACTGAGCAGGCAGAAGTATCCATTCAAGTTCTTTTGTAGCAATCAGTAGAAAACCTGGCTTACACCATGTAGGCAGAGAGGATTTAGGGCATGTGTACCCGAAAAGCCCAGGGGAATGAGGCAGGCAGAACCCAGTACTCACGCCGCCCGGGGACTTGGGTTCCCTCCCTTGGCTGAGCCCCTGCCCTGTGTGGGGCATTCGTTTTCAGCCCCAGGAGGCATCAGAGTGGCAGCAGCAGTTCTAGACCTTGCATTCTCTTCCTATAGTGTCCAAGAAAAGAGAGAGGTAGCCTTTGGGGACATCCATGAAGGAGTCTGGGTCCCCTTGTTTCCCATTGCCTCTCATTGGGACTCGGACTGCCGGGAGAGTACCTGTGGTATCCTAAAGTAAAGCCCAAGAACTGGGGCCCAGGAGGAGGGGAGCAGAGCAGTGAGGGCCGAGTGGGCGGTGCCCAAGTCCCCTCCCCACCGTGCTGCCCTGGACAGGAAGTGCAGGCTTGGCCTCCGCATGGTGACATGGAGCCACAGAGACATGGTGCTGAGTGGCAGCTGCCTCCCTGGGGAACCCTGACAGAAGTCTCTGGGAGCTGGGCGTGAGCCTGGCTACGGGCTGCCCTCGTCCTCCCTGGACCTGGCTCTTCTGACCCAGAGGGCTGGCCACATGTTCCTGCAGATAGGTCTGTTTTATCCCAGATGCATTTTTCACCAGAGAGAATGCCCACGTTCCTGGGTGTTCCAGGTTTATTTTTGGGCTGTCCTCCTGAGTCTTTGCCATTTGGAAATAGAAAGAATTGGAATGAGTGTGATGTTCTTGTCCCATGGTCCCTCAGCCTCACACTTCTCTTTTCCTTGCCAAAGCAGGGTCCTTTTCCTCCACAGGGGTGCTGTGGCTCTTCTGTGAACAGGCTGGACCCTGCGTGTCCTTTTCTGTTTCCCTGTGGTGACTTGGGAGGGGCGCTGCGTGCTGAAGGTTCAGGGAGAGTGCGGCAGCCTCGTGGTGTCGGGCGTCCCTTTGTGCCTGACATCAGCACATCCCTTTCTGTAACAGGAGAGATGCACCGTTCATTTCACAGTCCGCGTCTAGGTCCTGCGTGCGCAGTAATCCTGTGCCCTTCTCGGAGCCCCGTTTCCTCTGCCCTAACTGGGACTGAGGGTCCCTCCTTCCCTTCCTCCCACAGGCGAGTGCTGAATGCTTTCAAGGTGCTCCTGAGCTGCAGAGCTCTCCTCTCCACGGGCGTGGTTTCCTGTGGGAGCCTGGGGAGCTTTGCCTTGCTTTAGAGGTCTCTCCACTCTTCCCTCTGAGTTATTCCATCTTTGTACATTTAGATTAAATTAACTGGATGAGGTTCAGAGGTCTCCCAGGAATGCTGAAAGGTAGCTTTACTTATTTTTGGAAGTTCATATTATCTAAAACCAGAAAGCGATGGCCAGAAATGGGAAAAGGTGTGATTCGATATTACCAGCAAGAAGGAAAACTGGTTGGTTATGAGGTCCTCTGTCCCTCGTGAGCAGACGTGGACCCTTCACACTGAGGATGTGCAGTTCGCCCAGAGGATGAGGGACGTGGTCCTCAGGCATCTGGCTTGCTCAGCCACATGGTGGAACATGCAGAGCAGTGGGCGCACGGGCCGCAGCAGGCCTTCCTCCAGGAATGTGCTGCCCATGGGTGAGCCTTTGGCAGGAGTTGGGCAGCAGAGTTCGGAGCCTTACTCTGAGGCGTCAGAAGAGGGCAGGTCACTGACGGGGCGCCTCTCAGTGCTGGTGCCCAGCAGGCCTCCCGTAAGCCGTGGGGACTGTTAAGGACTGGGGCTGCAGGTGGGGTTGTCTAACTCCACCATAGAGAGGCCAGGCGGAAGCTGTGGGTGGGGCGAGGTCTTCCCTTAGAAACAGGTCTGGGACGGTTGGAATGTATTAAACCAGTGTCTCCAAGTCCAGTGTCCAGGAAGGTGGGCTTTGCCAGTTTAATTTGAAAAATTCAAGACAGGCATCGCAAGTTCCTCCTATAGATGCAGGGAGAGTGTTTGAGGGCTATAGCTCCTGCTTGCATTACAGAATAAATTGGTTAAAAATGTCTAAAATTGTTAGATACAAGCTAATTTACTGTTGGAGATGTCCCAAACTGTGATTTTTCTTTGTTTGTTTGGTTTTTTTTTAACAATAGATATTTGGAGCCATTTTCTTTTCTGTTGAGGTCTTCCTTAGTTTTTGACAATAAAACCATCTTAGCAAGTTATAGGAAGAGCTCACCTGCCCTCCAAGGCCTGGAAACATGAACTAGGCTCACCCCAAAGTGTTTTTGTGTAATTATGATGCAGATTAATAAGGAAAATAAGCCAAAATACAGCACTGTTTAATTCTATTCCCAAATTCACTTCATCAAATGTGCCTTGAGAACTCAAAGTGGGCCTGGCCTCAGCTGACTGTTGTGGGCTCAGCAGTGGTCAAGTGTGACCTCAGCTACCAAGAGGCTGCCAGGTCTATTGCCAGTTACAGCAGCTGGCAGACAGTTAAGGTCCCAAGTGGTCTTAGTTTATTCCTTATAGGAGTCTCCACAAAGAGAGGAAGTATGTATACGAGAGTCAAGAGGAACATTTTTTGTGTTCCAGAGTATTTTGTTGTGGATTTTTTTGGAGACTGTTTAATATGTTTATTGCTTCTTTTTATGGAAAAGTTCATTTGCCCTCTCATAGTTTTTTTTTTTTCTCTTATGTTGTGGATTATTAAAGAAGAAATTGGAATTGAGTTTAGGTTTCATTTTCAGTTAACCAATGAGTCTTTAATTGAGGAATGGAAATGAGGGGGACTGGGGACTCATCAATTGTTTTTTTGATGAACATTGATTTCCCACAACCTGGAAAAGAGCTCTGGAGTTAATGAAGGCATTTAAATTAATAAAGATCCAGCCAAGCAGCCAGAGTGAGTTTTGAGTTGCTTGGGTGCATTTAAACTTAAACTTTTTAGGTTAATTTTACCATCTGGGGAAGCAGTCTAGGCATTTATTCAAAAGAGGCTAAGAGCTGATTAGGGTGGTACATGCCTATCATCCCAGCAACTCTGGGGGCTGAGGCAGGAGGATTGTGAGTTTGAGACCAGCCTGGGTAACTTAGTGAGTCCCTGTTTCAAAATAAAAAATAAGAAGAGCTGGGGGTGTAGCTCAGTTGCTTTAGGTGTCTGAGACCTTCCAGCTGAGAGAGGGGGTCATCTCTGGACCCTGTAAGGTGGTGTCTATTAGCCAGAGGTCAGGCTCTGCTGAGGCAGGAAAGCTGACTCCAACGCCTCACTGACTGACTGCACAAAACTGTCCACTCACACAGGCTGGTGTGAGTCACGCTGTTGTCTAGGCGTTTGACCTCGTGGGTTGCCTAGTGACCTAGGCCGTGCTGCCTTGGTCTCCATCGTCTTAACACTTGGCCTCCAGGACTGCCACGTGGCAGGAGAGCGCTGGGGCTGGTGCATGGCTTCAGAATGCTGCATCCAGGTGTGGCTTCTGCTCAGCCCACGGCCCGGGCTGCACAGGTGGCTTCACCTTCCTGCAGAGAGGTGGGGAGGCGGGGTGGGGAGGGCATGCTGCCACCTCAGTCAGTAAGTGTCCTCACCAGACCTCCCAGTGCCCCCATGTCTACCCCTTGTCCTTTCATTCTCAGGCCTAGGAATGTTCCAGATCTTAACTACCATCTTGTCTTACTGTTTATAAAGGAGGTTTATATGCAGTGTCTCTCGTCCTCATCAATTCCAGGCGTGGTGTCTTGAGCAGCGGAGGTCACCTCCCTTGGTCAGTTTCCCAGTTGGTAATGTGGAGACAGAGTCAGTACTGAAGCCACAAAAATGGTTGTGATGTTTAATTGAGATTGTTCCTATGATAGTGCCTGTGAATGTGCACACTACTGGTAAGACCTCAGTAGATGCTGGGCTCTTGGGGTGGGACACTTACCTCTGCAGGCGTGAGCAGTCCCTCATGTGGACAAAGCAGGGGTGCTTTTAGTCTGCAGACCAGGCTCTTTCCTACTTGTTCTGGGCTGGCTGTCAGGAGAGGGAGACGTGAGAGAAGAGAGCTTTCCAGTCCTCACCCTAGTTCCACGTGTGAGGTGCTGGCCCCATCTGCATCCTATAGACAGGAACCCACTTTGGAGAAGGCAAGGCCGTGTCCAGAGGTGTGCCGTTGGAGAGCAGGGGTGGGGGCTGCAGCCTGGCCCTTCTCATTGTGAACTGTGCTTAAGCCCAGGCACAGTGGGGCAGCCCTGAGCAGAGTCCAGCTGCCTGTCCTGCTGGCATGAGTGCCCTCCCTTCCACTAGTGGGCCTTGGTTTTCTTTCCTGTGGTAAGGTCTGTCCTGTGTAAGGTCTGTCCTGAAACCAAGCCACCGAGGCCATGATGCATTTGTGCTGTGTTTGAAACGACAGGTGTGTGAAGCTGCTGAGCCTTCCTACCAGCCTTCGGCCCCAGAAGATGAAGAGCTTGCTGGGCCAGAGCGTGTCGACCAAGAGCCCCTTCATCTATTCACCAATCATTGCACACAACCGTGGAGAGGAACGGAGCAAGAAGATAGGTAGGATCTTTTGTTCCCACCTTCTCACTGTGCCCGGCTCTTGGTTTTTAGTGGATTTCTGGAATTTTAGGGCAGAATTTCAGACTGGCTCACCTGTGTGTGCATGTGTGCATGTGTATGTACATTTTAGGGTGGGCTTCTCTGTGTACACATGTGTGTGCATCCATGCATGTGGGCCTGGTCACGTCTGTGCCCACTTTAAGGCTGGCTTATCTGTGTGCTCATAGATCCAATATTTGAAAATCTATTTTATTAAAGGTGATTTTGTGGAAGTTCTAGAAACCAGAAAGACCCAGGTCATCACAGAGAGTCAGTGAGCACATGATATGCATCTCTTCTGGACTCTGTCTCTCTGACAAAGTGACTAGGATGCAACCATGGGACCACCCTCCTGACCTTATCTGAGCCTAGTCACCTCCTGAAGGCCCAGCCTTGAAACGCCACTGGATTCAGTTTCCATTCCCTTAATACTTCATCCAGCACTGGATTCAGTTTCCATTCCCTTAATACTTCATAGTGGAGGTCAAGTTTTACCCACGAACCCTTGGACCCCTGCCACCCGTGTCCAAACCACGGCAGTACTTCGTGAATTATATGAGCTAGTCCACTTTTTTATGGAGCAGGCTTTGTGTTGGGTGATTTTGTCCTGCTGGAGGCCAAGGTGGGTGCTGGTGCGGCTAGGCTGTGATGGTTGGTAGGTGAGGGCACAGAGGCACTTTGGACTTAGGAAGAGCTTGTGGGGATGTGAGATGAGAAGCTGTGTCACAAAGTCCCTGCCCTGGACAGCTCCTCCCATTCAGTTCGTGCAGGCGGGACACAGGACAGGGTGCTGAAGGGTGAGGCAGTGTGGATGGAGGTTCTTGAGAGCTGTGGCCCTGGCAGCCCTCTGCCAGCACCTGGTTACCTATTGCTGAACTCAGGCGAGCAGCGAGTGCCATTCCCTGGGAGCAGGATCCCTGCAGACGCTGGGCCACCGTGAAGAGGAGTGCCCTGGCTCAGCCCATGCCAGCGTTCCCTGTTGAAGCCAGAGGAAAGTGAAGGGAGAGTCGAGGGGCAATGCCTTGAAGAGCGCAGCCGGTGCCAGCATGGGAGGGTTTCTGAAGACATGACCCCACTTGTTGGCAGCTTTCCCTTGGTGTGTGTCATGTGTGTACCATGTGTGTGCGCCATGTGCGTGCCATGTGTGTGTGCCATGTGTGTGTGTGCACACGCATTCTGGAAATTCCATCTTGAGTCTTTGATTTTGAAAGACTGTGCCAGCCTCTCAACCCCTACCTCTGCTTCTCTGCTCCAAAAAACATGTGCAGGTAACCGGAAGCTGAAGAGCCCAATGGGCAGCATCCTGGGCAGGTGGTATGCCTCAGACCCCGTCCAGTATGCATCCCAGGGAGAGGAGAGAGGTGGGGTGTCCCTGCACGGCCTCTGGGAGCTACTTCCGCCACCTCCTTGGAGGCAGAGGACTGGAGCCCTGCCGTAGTGGGGCGTCTTGCTGGCTCTGTGACTCGTCCCTCCTGTGTGGACCTATACAGTTGTTGGACTCTTCTTCTGGCCTTCCGGGACTCTCTGCCTGTTTTCTTGGTCCTCAGTATGCTTTTTCCCCTAAAGAACTTTTAAGGAGAGCCTCACTTCTTTCATTCAGAGGAAAACTTGGGAGGTGACTTAGAGTTGCGTGGGGTGAGACATCCCCCAGGGCAGCAGTACGTTCATGGGGTCCAGTGCAGAACAAAAACATAGGCCCTTTATTGAGAAAGTATTAAGAATTTGTATACAACAAGAGCCAAGCATACAGCACATACGGGGCCTGCAAACATGGGCCTGGTGCCACTATCTGCTGGATTGCAGGTCCCTGAGGCCAGCCCAGTCCCTTTATTTTTCCTCTTCCATTCCAGGAATTGTTGAGGCTTCGTATTATGAAAATCCTTGTGTTTGTGTAAGAGGCTGGAGCAGACTGGACCCTCAGATTCTCACAGCTGCTTGGTGCTGATGCAGCCAGTGCTGCTCTCTACCTGTGTACAGGTGGGGAGGTTTAGACTGGATGCAAATTACCTGCCCTGGGCCAGAGAGCCAGTAGGTGGCAGAGCCCAGTCTCCATCCCATGACTTGATGCCCAGGGAGTTTTCCCACTATGAGGTGGCTCCTCATAGGACCAATAAGCACCTGCTCACTTGGTTGGAGGATGAATTTATGGTTGATATAAGAGTGTTTTTCTGAGCTATCAGAAAAACGTTTTTTGCTATTCAGCAAAAAATGCACATTATTTGTTGAATATCCATAGGAAAAATTAATTTGTGTTCTATAGCTTCTAATATCTTTTGGGCAATAGCCTGACCAGAGAGTACCTGCCTGGAGGCTTGAAGAATCACCCATCTTTAATCTGAATTCCTAATTCTGTACCCGAGTCTGTGTAGCTACTGGGGATGTTACCATTACAGCAGGGCATGTAGATGCAAGAAATAGAGAGCTTCTCCAGGGAGACTCTTGCGGCCATTTCCCACTCCGCCAAGGGGTTATTTATTGGTCTTTGTATCTGCAACATGGCCAGTGTGGCCACCTTCTAATTCCACTCTGCAGTGCTGCGGTGAGGGTCACCTGTCATTTGTGATTGGAATGCCAGGGTTTTTGGTAAGGTTGGCAGCTGCCCAGATGCCATGTTGTCCCTGGTCAGCTGGGGCTGCCAGGTGGCCCTGACGCAGCCTGGCCCCCAGCTCTCACTTCCCATCATGTGACCTTGGACTGTGGTGGTGCTTCCTGGTCTGCAGTTGTGCTGTCTACAGAATGAGGACGTTAGGAGTTAGGAGTTGACTCGAGAGTTGTTCCGAGATCCAGTGAGACAAGTACTGGAAGTCCTGGCGCCCACTCAGAGGGTCTTCAGGAGCAGCTGTGTGTGGTGCGGGGTATCCAGATGCCGTGATGATTGGGAACTCTTCCTGCCAAGCAGGTCCACACGGTATGGCGGACAGAGATGAGCTTGTCAACAGTAGAACTGCCGGGTGCTGCTGGTCCTGGTGTGCCAACATGGAGCAGGGAGGGCTGGCAGAGGGTGTTTAGTAGCTACTACTTCCTGTGCCCTCCTGATCTATCTGTGACAAAGTATGAGGAAGGGGCTTGTGCTTTGACACATGGGAGGTTGGACCACCTTCTTTCAGACAAAAGCAACTTATCACATAAATGTAAATGATTCCTTCTAGTATCTCAGAGCACGATTTTAAAAAATGATTATATTTTGACTGCAGAGAAAACAATCCCTTAGCCACAGGCACAGTGACTTATTTAAAAAAGCAGTGGCTTTCTCATCTGCAGGGAGGAGCAGGCAGGTTGCTAGCTCCCTGCAGACGCCAGCAGGCTGGGGTACTTGTCACCCAGTTGACAAGGTGGTTGTCAACTGGGACTGCTGTCCACTTCTAGAGGCCACCCTACATACACCCTGGCAAGGAGGATCTCATCTCCATTAGGGACTCATCTCCATTAGGGGCTGGGCTGTGCTCTGGTTGGTCGTGTGTGCAAGGAGGGAGGGTGAACCCCATACTGAAGCTTCACCGGGGGTCGTAGGCTTGTGCAGGTGGGTCAGGGCAGGTGTGGTGAAGGAGAGACATGGCCTGAGTGTCTGTAGCCGTTGAGGGGTGTGTCGTGAGGGAAAGTGTTTGGGTTTAGAGCCAGAAGGACTTGAATCTGGACTGCAGCCCTTGTATTTATCACAGCCATAGGTGGGCAGACAGTTCAGCAGTCAGGAGTTTTCCGTTTTGTAGAATGAGGATAATGTGCTTCACTGACCAAGCAGAGTGTGGGCGTTCTCTGTGCTGTCCAGAGCTCAGGTGTGTGCACAGCTCCAGCAGTGTTTGTGAGCTAACTCCCTGGTGGCCTTGTCATTGGTTCATGCAGTTGCAGATGCCCGATCTGGCCAGGTGTCACAGATTTGGGGGGGCTGGTCTTAATCTCTGTGCAGGGTCCCTGGTCCAGAGTGGGTCAAAAGCTGTGTCTTGAAAATGGGAGGTGAAAGCTCCATGAAAGTTGGTGGATTCTGCTCAGTGAACCTACCTCTGCTCTAGGAACACCTTCACTGGCTTGAGCCCCCTGTGCCTGGGCTAGATACTGCTTTGACTTCCCAGTCCTGGCCACATCACTGTGGCTGCCCTTGTCAGCAGTGGGCTTCCTAGGCGAGCTCGCTACCTGTTTGGCTTGTGAGTGCCCGCCTTGTACTGCTGTGGCCTTGACACCACGTCACGAGGCAGGTCACAGAGTAAGGAGGTGGCCTCCCACCTGACACTTGCCAGCATGCCCCTTGGTCCTGAACTCCCTTGGCCGCCTGATGCCGAGCCTCAGGGGTGGAGGGGCAATGGAGATGGGGATGGGAGCTCTACTGGTTTTCAATAGCTTTGTGACAAATTTCTGAAGCTGACCTATGGCTCAGAACAACGTCAGCACTTTTCTCACTACATGGGTCAGGAGTTTGAGTCTGTCTTGCTGAGTCCAGGTGTCACCTGGTCCCCTTCTGAAGGCTCCACTGGGAGCGGTTTATTTCCCAGGTTCCTCAGGTTGGTCCTCTTTTATTGTCTCAAGGTGGTTGTCAACTGGGACTGCTGTCCACTTCTAGAGGCCACCCTACATACACCCTGGCAAGAAGGATCTCATCTCCATTAGGGACTCAGCTGGTTGGATCAGCCTGTCTGGGAAAGTGTCCCATTCGGTCATCTCAGAGGTGACTGACGGGGATCTGAGTTACACCTGCACAACCCCGCAGTGCCGTTACAGGACATTACCTAGTGTGGACCTGTCCTCCAGGGAGGGGCTGCACAGGGCACATGTGCTGGGCCTTGGGGTAGGGTCATTGCCTCTGCACTGCGTGGGCCTGGGAGTTAAGAGGAGGAGAAACCACCCTCTTCCCTCTCAGTCTCAGGGGCACAGGGCGGTCATGGAGTTCAGCTGTGCACCAGTGCGGCCTGCAGAATGCCGCGGGAAAAGTCCTAAACGTTGCATTAAAGTGGCGGTGATGACAGGCTTGACTGTGTTTCAGAGAGCTGGTGTCACAGCCAGCTGTGAATTGCTCTCTCAAGGTGATCGTGAGGTCCACTGCTTTGCCGGACAAGTGTGTTGCCAGACGAATCACCTGATACCGTGAGAAGGTGCAGAGGTGCTGACTAACGTGGATTCTTTTGTGCTCTGTAGATTTCCAGTGGGTTCAAGGAGACGTGTGTGAGGTTCAGCTGATGGTGTACAACCCAATGCCATTCGAACTCCGCGTTGAGAACATGGTACGCACTGCCAACTAGTTGGTCTTTTGGGTTAAAAATACCAATTTATCATTAAAATACAAATTTTTACTTAATATTTGACACATACAATCTGTGACATATTTTTTTTTTCCATTTTGCTAGAGATGAGCTTGTTGTGAGTCATTCTTTTTTTGCATTTTGCATTCTTTCTTTTGGCGTTTTGTCATTCTTGTGTCTTTATGCCTGGTACTCAGGAAATGTTTGAATCCATGAACAGAGCACAGATTTGCACACAAACTGAGCTTAGCTGACGGGATGTGAGATTTGACGTGCTCATTTTGAAGGTTACCCAAGACCAGCACAGATTCCAGCGTCTGCACTCCTCCTGCTCGTAACACCAGCAGCGTCCCCTGGCTGCAGGGTGACTGGAGGATCAGGGCGCAGGGCAGAATGAGCAGACTGTTGACTGTGCGGGGTCCAGGCTTGCCATCCTGACGTGCTCCCAGGCCCAGCGTAGCTCTCCGAGACTCGCTTGCAGTCGTGCGTCCCCGGGAACTGCTCGGCCACCTTCGTGGTTGGGAGGAGGTCCATGGGGGGACCCCCTCCTGGTCCTCCCCACCTGCGTTCCACCCTCAACCTTTGCTGTGTTGCCTGCAGTGCTGCTGTCTGGTGGTGACATGGAAAGGGTGTGTGGAGCTGAGGAGCGGTCCCGCCTGGCACTGGGTAGGCTGCGGCTCTCCAAAAAGCATCTGTGCCATGCAGTAGGCCTGGGGCCTAGGTGGAGGGTTGTGCCTGGCTTGGAGTCGGGACTTCCTGGAGACTGTTTGGTAGTCATGCTTCCTGCCTGAGTGCTGAGAGACCCCCGCGGCCTCAGCCTTGCTCTGGGCCTTCTGCTCCCCACCTCCTGGCCAGGACAGGCTGCCTTGGGAAGTGGCTCTTGGGTGAGGCCTCTCCAGTGTGTCCTGCTCCTGGCCTGGACAGGGAAATGAAGTGCTGATTTTGAAGTTTACCTGAGACCAGCACAGATTCCAACACCTGCGTTCTGCCTACTTGTGACACCCGCAGTCAGTGTGTACAGAATTCCCCTAGTGATTAGAGCATCACAGCCACGCTACTCTTCCTCACTTTTTTTAAAAAAAGTATCTTTCACTTTTATCTGGCTTAAAAGTAATATATGCTATTATAAACATTTAGGAAGAATAAAGAATAAAATAAAAAGCTCTATTTGGAGATGGCCCACAAATCATGGTCAAAATTTCAAAACTGAATCATGAAATATTTTGACCATATGAAACATTCCAGGGAGTCCCAACACGCTCATGTCCACCATCCACATTAACAAATGCTAATAGTTGGCCATACTGCTTTAGCTGTGTGGAAAGGAAATAAAAGAAGCCAGGAACAGTGCTGAATACCTAATCCCAGTGGCTCAGGTGCCTGAGGCAGGAGGATCACAAACCAGCCTCAGCAACTTTGTGAGGCTCTAAGCAACTTGGTGAGACCATGTCTCAAATTAAAAAATAAAATGGGCTGGGCATGTGACTCAGTGGTTAAGCCCCTGAGTTAAAAAAAAAAAAAGACAAAGGAAATGCTAAAATAAGATATTTTGCCTAGGGTCAGTCTAACTGCTTCCACCCCTGCCCACAACATCTAACCACACATGGATCATCTGACAGCGCTGGTCAAACTCCAGGCACGAGGTGCACTCAGTCTTTCAGAGCATCCTTGCTTCTGGGTGCTGTCTGTGAACAGAGTTGGAAAGGTGTGCATGCACACATACGCTCACATTTGTACACACATACTCTACGTGCATGTACAAACACACACACACACTAATATCTGTATCTGCACACTCACCTCTGCACTCACATACTTGTTTGCACATGCACCTCTGGGCACACACACTTACACATGTATCCACACCTCTGCACACTCTCACTTGTTTGCACATTCTCCTCTGCACACACTGTACTTACATGTGTCCACACACCTCTGCACACACACACTTAGGTTTGCACACACTACACTCACCTCTGCACACACTACACTCACATGTGTATCCACACACATTTGTGCACACACACCTCTGCACACACTATGTTTACATCTGTATCTGAACATGCACCTCTGTGTGCATACACACTCACTTTTACACTTCTGTTTGTACACACTGTCTCTAAAGCTCTCTGGGTCTTTTGAGACCATCAGTCTTGTCTTCCTGACAGTCCTAGGTGTGCCTGCAGTGCATGCCTCAAGGATCGGATAGAACTGATCGTCCATGATGGGTTTGGGTTGAGCCTGCTCATGATGCCCCTTCACTTGCTTCAGGGGCTCCTCACCAGTGGCGTGGAGTTCGAGTCTCTCCCTGCTGCGCTTTCCCTTCCTGCAGAATCTGGTCTGTACCCGGTGACACTTGTTGGGGTGCCGCAGACAACCGGAACGATCACTGTGAACGGTAAGGAGAATCCCTTTCTGGTTCTGCTTGCAAAATGTTGCTGAGCGTTTATATCGCTTTGTTGAGGTCTAGAGCTAATCACCTGTCCTCTAGTCCCGACCATGAAAAGATGAGGACGAGGCTGCGATGGCATTTCTTTGGGATGAGACCTGGGAAAACTGGGTTTGAGTGTGTGATGTGGCTGCAGTGGCTGTGTCCTGTTGTGGCAGGTCGTCACGTTCCCTCCCCACCGCACCATCTTCCTTTGTGTGGTCCTCTGGAAGTCTCCAGACACGTGCCCAGCTTCTCCCTGCCCTTCGGCTGCCATGACTTGTCCTTGCTGTGGTGCTTTGTTTGCTCCTGGAGGTGTGTGCACATGCTGGGGCCACTCTCCACCTCTCAGCCTCCAGCTGATCCCTCAGTGTCCATCCTTGGTGCCAGCTTGTGTGCACTTCTCCTGCCCCTCAGATGTGGCCAGAAGGGCTGACTGTGTTATCAGATATTCCTCACATTCTGCATCCCAGATCCAGCCCCGATCACCTCACCGTTCCAGAATGCCTAACCCCAGGTCACTAGTGATTTTTAGTATTTCCCGGACGAATCCAGGGCCTGCTTTTCATTTTTTTTCCCCTAACCTGACTCTCAGAGCCCATCCTTCCCGCATGGAGAGCTGTCCTCGGCGGCCTTCGTGACCCACACCCTCTGGGTTTGGTTACTGTAATGGTGCACGCCAGGCAAGTGCTCCACCGCTGAGCTGCGTCCCAGCCTCCCTTAGGTCTTCTGCTGCCTCTCTGGCTCTTGCTTCTGGGTCTCTTTACACACCGCACGTGAAACCAGAACCACTGCCTCTCCTCCCAAAGTGGCACCTCCCCCTGTGGCCGCAGCCGAGTGATGATGCCACCATGAGTCAGTTGCCCTCGCCAGCTTCTTGGGAGTCGTCCCCAGTTGCTCCACTTCTGTAACTCCCTAGGACACCTCACTGTCTCCCCAATAGGTGAGACTGGCCACTTCCTGTCTTGCAGACGGCAGTTCCCTTGCAGGGTGGTCTTTCTGGCCACGGGCCTGCTTGCTACCAAGTCTGTCTTGCAGGCTGCAGCTGGGCCTTTTGCAGTGTGTGTCGTGCCTTCCTGTGCTTTATTCCCCATGTGGCCCGCCCCTCTGTGGACTCCTCTTTTCCCTTCCCTCCTGTGGAGCGGCACTTGAGTCTCATGGCGCCTCCTGGGCGGGGCACTGTTTCCTAAGCTCTCCTGGATCCTCTCCACCCAGGGCTTGCTCGCTGCCTGCAGCTCTCAGTGAGGCTTCCCTTCTCAGGTGGCCCAAGCCTCCTCTGGCTCCCCTGGGCTCCGCACACCTTTCTCCTCCTTGTCACTTGTGGATGTGCTCCCTGCTGGCCTTTCTTGGTGGCCAGGCCTGTCTCACTCTGGAGCACCTCAGTGTCTGGTGCAGAGCCCCTCACACCAGAGGTCTTTGTCATTTCCTCCCCGAGAAAGGTGCAGACTTTGGGGCCAGTGAGGTGAGGGCAGGCGTAACCCCAGGTTGTGTGTGTTGTGGAAGTACCAAGATGGAGGCCAGCGTGTGGAGGTGGGACTCGGGGAGGAGGAAGGTCAACAAAGGCCTGTCATAGCAAGTGACCTGAGTTTTGAAGGCCCCTGGGAGTTGTCCAAATGAATGGAGTGGGAGTGGGGAAGCAGGGGTGGGAAGCAGAGTGTAGAAAGGGCTCTTGAGCAGAGCAGCACCTGGTCGGAGATTGGTGGTGGGAGAGACCAGTGGTGTGCTCAGGGAACCAGGGTGGCCGGAGGAGGTGGTCCAGCGAAGGGGTGGTGATGATGGGGCTGGAAGGCAGGTAGAGGGCAGTCCTAGGGGACCTTGGGAATCACCCTAAGGATACTGACTGCTGCCTTGAACAGGGGCAGGGTGCGGTGGCAGGAGTGTGGGGGCCGGGGCGGGGGGGATAATTAGGCCTGGAGACCTCTGTGGAGGAGGAGAGCTGGGGCTGATGTGTAATGGTGACCTTGGGGGCCCCCTTGCTGTGACCCCTGGGTGTCTGTGACAGTGAGCCTGGGGGCCTCCAGCTGATCCCTCAGTGTCCATCCTTGGTGCCAACTTGCGTGCATTTCTCCTGCCCCTCAGATGTGCCAGAAGGGCTGGCTGTGTTATCAGACATCCTCGTGCTCATGCTAAATAGTTGTCATCAGACTTGGGGTTTTATAAGGTAGTTGTTTTAAACAATAGGTAAGAGAAGGAAAATTATTTTCATCAGGAATTGTAAAATAATGGTTGCTTAGCAGACAAAACCACACCATGATAAGATCTAGAGAGAGAAGAGTGTGGGGGCATTAGTGGCAAGGGGGGTTTTGGGGAGGAAAATGTTTGCCAGTGAAGGAAGCCTTCCAGGACTTACTCTAGAGAGCAGCGAGCACAGGGAGCATGGCTGGGAGTCCTATGAGCTGGGAGAGAGCCTGAAGCTGCAGGGGCGGTGGGGGGGAGGATGTGGGGGAGGGCTGCTGGGGGAGGGCAGATATCAACAGGGATGGCCTGGTTTGTTGGTTTCTCCCTTTGGAGATCTGTGTATCCCAACATGGATGCGCAGAGAAGGTGGTGCCCTGGGCCTTGGGCATTAGGTGCTATTTAATCTCATTGCACAGTGAATATTGTTTATGATAGCTATCTCTTGAAATTTCAAGGGCCATTTTAAAGCTTTGCTTAAACAATTTTGTGTGCTTATCTAACCAACATATTTTTTTTGGCTTGGGAAATTTGATAATCTTAAATGATAGTACTTGTACACATATGGCAGATTGGCCGTATCACATAGCAGCTATAATAACAATAATTGGCTCTTGAACTTTCATCCTCATCAGAAGGTTTTGAAGCATTTTTTTCAGGTACTCTTTCAGATACATTATGTCCTGCAAAGGAATATTAACTACCATTTTCATTTTGGAGATGGAGAAATCTGAAAAGCAAATTAGTAAAGGGATGAGATACTGATTATCAGGTGCTGCAGATTTGTAGTTTGCAGGGACCTTTACATCTGCCCTTTATTTGGACCTGGTCAGCATGTGAAATAGGATAGTGCCACTACCAGCTGCGTCAACATGAAGATACCGTGGGTTCTAGTTGGAGGGGCAGTGTGGGGAGCTGGTGGGTGGCAGGCCAGGCCTCAGGCCCAGGATGCCTGTGCTCTTCTCACTGCTGCTCTGGGTGGGACGTGGGCCTTGCCAGGAGGTGTGAGTTCTGCCTTGCATTCCAGGCTACCGTACCACTGTCTTTGGTGTCTTCAGTGACTGTCTGCTAGATAACCTCCCGGGAATCAAAACCAGTGGCTCTACCGTTGAAGTCATTCCCGCCTTGCCAAGACTACAGATCAGCACGTCTCTACCCAGGTAGTGTTTCCAAGGAGTGGCTACTAATTGTTGACAAGACATGGTCTTATGGATATTTTTTCAAAATATTTTTTTTAGTTGTAAGTGGACTTAATGCCTTTATTTTTATTTATTTATTTTTATGTGGTGCTGAGGATTGAACCCAGTGCCTCGCCCTTGCTAGGTGAGCGTTCCACCACTGAGCCACAACCTCAGCCCTCTTATGGATATTTTTTAGTTATACATGTTTCAGAATATCTAAAGAATCTGAGTTAATTTGAAATTCTTTGATCAGAATGTGGCTGAGATTTTTTGTTCTTTTTAATTTTATTGTGGTTTTAAAAATTAGTTCTAATCAGGTATACATGACAGAGAAAGCTCTTTGATTCATTGTACACAAATGAAGCACATTTTTTTGCTTCTTGGTTGTACATGAAGTAGAGTCACACCATTCATGCAGTCATACATGTATCTAGGGTAATGATGTCCATGTCATTCCACCATCTTTCCTGCCCTCGTGCCCCACCCCTTTGACCCATCCAAAGGTCCTCCACTCATCCCATGCCCCCCCACCCCCATTATGTATTAGCATCCACTTATCAGAGAAAACATTGACCCCTATTTTTTTGGGATTGGATTACTTTGCTTAGCATGATATTTTCCAACTCCATCCATTTACCTGCAAATGCCGTAATTTTACTCTCTTTTAATGCTGAGTAATATTCCACTGTGAATATATATATACCATAGTTTTTTAATCCATTCGTCTTTTGAAGGGCATCTAGATTGGTTCCATAGTTTAGCTATAATGAATTGATGCCAATAGTTAATATGATTTGCTGAACATGAATCAGAACAAAGTTGAAATGTTTCTTACAAGAACTAAATGTGGAGTTAGCCTTTGGAATCCTTGCTATTGGGATTTGTGATATTTTAAACTTTTGCTGTTATGAATAATGAGTGTCCTTTTGGCCATTTTAATAAAAGGTGTCCTGGGATTTTATGAAGTGTTTTAAAAACCACCTCATATGTTCAACAGGCCCTTTTCATCTGCCAGGCGCTGTGCTAGGTGCTAGGGCTATGACAGTGAGCATGTAGTCCTGTCCCTTGCCCACAGGAGTCCTGTCAGAGGCAGAGACTGACAAGCATCCATGCTGTGACTGGAGTGCTAATGGAGCCCCTGCACTGGGAAGGGCTCTTCCAGGAGGCCTCTGCAGTGACCAGGTGGGGCCGGAAGAGGCGTGAGCTGTGTGAGTGGGCAGGTGGAGCAGCTTCTGGTGGAGGAAGCACCATGTGACTGAGGAGAAACATGAAGCAGAAGAAACTAACTCAGATGAAGCACAGACCTGATAGTAAGAGTTGAAAAGTCCAAAACTTTTAGAAGAAAACAGGAGAAAGAATGTTTATGATCTTGGGTTGGGCAAAGATTCTTTGATGTGATGCCAGAAGTAGGGTCCATAAAATAAAATGTTGATGAATTGGGCTTCATCAGTATTAAAGACCTTTGTACTTCCAAAGACACCATCAGGAAAATGAAAACTCACAGGCTGGGGGAAAGTATTTGCACATCATATGTCTGATAAAGAGCTTGTATTCACATAAAGAGCTTTATAAAACTCAGTAATAAGAAGACAAACAACTTAATTAAAAAATTGGCAAAGGATTCAAATAGCTGTTTCAACCAGAAGAGGTCCATGCAGCCCAGAAGCAACCTGGAAGAGGGCTCAGATCATTAGTCTCTGGAGCTGGCGTCATCTGAGATTCCAGTTGCAGGGTGACTGGACACAGTCACCAGCCGTGGTGGTGAGGCGGGGAGGAGCTGGACCTACACTTAGTGCTGAGGGGAGCAGAAAGTGGCATATCCCTTTCAAAGACACTTTCCTAAAAAGTTAGCATAAGGCTACCTGTGACCCAATAATTGCAAGTCAGTCTCAACACATTGACACAAAAAATTGAGCATGAACATTCGTAGGAGCATTGCTCATAATAGTCAAAAGAGCAGAAGATACCCAAATGACCATCATTTGATAAACAAAACTTGTCAATCTGTACCATGGACTATCACTCAGCAATAACAACAAGCCAGCTCTTGATAATGCTTCAGCATACACGCACCTCAGAAACGTGCCATGCAAAAGAAGCAGACACAAAGAGGAATCAGCTGGGTGGTTGCCTTAGGCAGCCATGGGAGCAGGGCTTGACTGCACGCACCAGGGCATGTCCTCTGAGGTGCCGGAAGTGTTTTCAAACTGGGTATCAGGGATGGTTGAACAACTTTGTAGGCTTATTAAATATGATTGTAGACCTAAAAGGGTGAACGTGATGGCCATAAGTTATGCTCAGATAGATCATTTTGCTTTGTCTTCAGTGTAGGGCAGACACCTGGTCTCAGTAGAGGCCTTGGCAGCCTCAGGAGGATAGCCTTGTCCTTGTTGTCCTGGGCAGAACTGCCTTAAGCCCTGTTACTTCAGCAGCGGAGCCTGCAGACTCCCATCAGGCCTTGCTCGCCCTGACCCACTACTTTTCCTGCTACTGTGGCAGCTGGCAGGTACCTGGTCAGGTACCTGGTCGGGCCTTAGCAGGTGGCTCCTGGGTTGTGCAGAGATTCTAGGCGACTGTGGAGGCTGCTCACACTTGCTAGCCCCCACCTGGAACCCAGCTGAAGGGTGGGCAGTGGAAGGTGAAAAGGCTCCCAGGCAAAGGCTGTTACCAGGAAGGGAGAGGATTCCAGGAAAAGGAACTGTGAGCTCCCTGCTCAAAGACCATCCCTCCAGCTGCACGAGAGGTGACGAAAATGGGTGTGCTAGCTGTGGCTTTGTCTCCCTCATTTTTCTCTTGCTCTTAGAATAGTTGTCAAAGATACTTTGTGCCCACCTGCTCCATTTTCATGGTCCCATGGATGGGCACACACACTCTCAGGTATTGGTTGCCTCGCCTGGCCTGCCCAGGGGGCACCTGGGGCTCTGGGAGTGCACTCCAGAGTGTGCGTCCTCACCTGGGGAGAGAGACTAGATGTTGGCAGGGGGAGTTTAACTCCAATTTGGAGTTAAAGTGCTGTTTTTTATTTTTAAGAATGTGTATATTTTTCTAAGGTGATTTTTCCACTTTAGGTGAGTGTTGATAATATTCTAAAATCAACATACCTGAGACGGATGCAGCAAATCTGCTCATGTTTATTGACACCTCTGGTATGCGTTTGGCCTGGTGGGATGGGACTGACGTTTAGGAAGAACTCCCTTGACCTGTGCCTGTCCCCTGTGTGAGCTCAGTCTAGAGGGAGGATCAGATTGACTGCAGCCAAGAGTTCCAGCTGCTCCTGCAGTGGACACCAGTGAGAGAGTTCTCCTCCCGGGGGCTCAGGAGCGCTTTAAGGCACGATGGTGTACAGGCTCCCAGGGCTTGTGGAAGTCAGTCAGGTCCTGCAGCAAGGAAAACGTGCAGGAAGAGGGACCAGCAGTCACAGATGCAGACCACAGTGGAGCAGAGTTAGATGCAGAGGAAACATAGGCGGGGTCGCCTATATATCATTGTTGCCAGCAGACCTTGGTTCCAGCTGTGTTTCTTGGGGTCCTGGTTACCTCCTAGGCAGAAGTCTGTTTGCTCCTGTGGCCTGGGAGAGAGAGACTGGGATAGTGAGTAGTGTAGAACTTGGGCAGAGCTCACAGACTACAGGCCTTGGACAGGGTGTTGGTGCAGGAGCCTTAGCGAGGAGGCCCCAGATGCTGGGCTGTGCTTGTATGTAGGGCTGGCCATCGGGGCTTGTCCTGCGGTGCAGGGCCTCACTTGAGTGGCAGGAGGACAGAGCCCCACCGTTGCTTCCCTCTGTTGCCTGGGTCTTTGTGGGCGTGGCTCCTGGCTTGCACTTGGGAGACCAGGTTGGCCCTGTGCACTCCTTTATCTCCCTGGCTCCAGTTCCAGTAGGAATTGTTCTTAGAAGTTTCTCTTTAAGTCCATGATGTCCCCCTTCTCAGCATGAGCAACACCTCAACCCCCCCCCGCCCCCCGCCCCGTGTGCTGCTGCGTGTGCATTAATTCGTTGCTTAATTTGTGTCCTCCACAATGCAGTAATTAAGTAGTCTTGCCCTTCACACACACACACACACACACACACACACACACACACGAGCCATGAAGCCTGAGTGAGGGTGACCAGTTCGCAACACGCAAAGCCCAGGCGGGTCTGCGTGTGGGAAACCCTGGAGGCGGCAGCTGGCCCTGGCTCTGAGGCCCATGAGTGAGGCAGGCTGCTGACCTGATGTGAGTGAACAGGAATGCTGTCCGCTCTGCCCTCTCCTTTCCCCCTTGCGCTCACGGTGGTTATTACTCTTATTTAGATCCGCACATTCGCTGCAGCCCTCATCTGGTGATGAGATATCTACTAACGTGTCCGTCCAGCTGTACAATGGAGAAACTCAGCCACTCATCATTACACTGGAAAATATTGGAACGGAGCCACTGGAGAAACTGGAAGTCACCTCGAAAATTCTCACCACCAAGGGTAGGTACTGGGAGGAAGGGCTGTGTTGCCTCCTGGCAGAAGATACACTTTGAATGACCAACACTATTGGCTTAAAGTGGATCTTAGACTGGGAAATTTAATGATATTATTTAATTTCACCTCCTCTTCCATTTTGAGGACCAAATATATGCAGTAGACAGAAATTCTCTCTTTAGTGCAGGATACCTTCATGTGCTACTTGGAATTTAAGTTAATTGGTTTTAGGGTTTGGTTGATGTTTGCCCAAGCAAGCTAACATTGAATGACAGAAAATTACAGCCTATATGGTAAAATTCTTTCACATCTGTCTTGCTTTTACAGTTTAGCAACTGGGAAATATTTTTTTCCTTCTCTCAAATAAACCTAAATTGTAGATTGTGTGATCATTATTCCTCGTGAGCTGTCTCTCTTTCTGAAGCGTGACTCTACCTGTCTCTCCCCTGGGAAGTCCTTGACGGGCTCCCTGTTGTCCCTGGTGCCCAGAGCCCTGTGTGACCAGGCCTCCCCACAGTGCTTCAGCTTCATCCTCACCCCCTCCCCTGGATCCCATTGGTGTCAGTCCTCAGGAGCCAATTTCCACTTAACATCTGCTCTCTCTTCTCCACCTTAGGATACACCATTTCCTCTGCCTCGAACTCAGCTTGCGAACTCCTGCTACTACCCCTTTTGCTTCCTCAGTGTTGATTAATTTGTCCTTTGGTGTCACCTGCTCTCCCGAAAGCTTTCCTAGACTGTGTTATTGGGTCCTTCTTTCTTGCTCGGAGTACCCTAAATTACCACCGCAGTAGTCCTGTCTCCACGCTACATGGTGACTGCTTGCGTCCGGTCCCTCTGTCTAGCAGGCTGAGTCTCGCAGAGGCACTGACTAGCACGTGTGACAGGGTGGGTGTCCACTACTGAGGGGTTGTGGATGGAAAGCCATTTTCATATTTCCAGAATGAGGCTTATAGAACGACCGTCTTGTGTGTTGGTCCGGAGTGACAGTAAATGTGGGAGCCATCGTGACATTTTGATAAGACGCCCCCCCGCCCCCGTGTGCTGCGTGTGCTGCTGTCTTTGCATTCTGGCTGTCCTCCTTGCACTCTGGCTGCCCTCAGCTGCTTCTGTGCCTCCAGGCTCTGCCTCTGCTGGGGCTGTCTCAGCACCCGCCTCCCAGGACACCTTGGCATGGGTGCTCCGTGGGCCTCTGAACTCTTCCAGAGCTTTTTCTTGGGTCCGCCTTCCCTCCTTCCCACTCTGATTAACACAGAAGAGTTGAGGGATTCGTAGTGACCCTGGCCCTGCCGTCTAGGCTCTGCAGTGAACGTTTTGTTCCTCACAGGTCCATCCAGCCTGCTTGTCATCCATTAACCTGTCTTATTTCTTAAAATACTGTTTAAGGACTTGCAGGTGTCAGGACATTTTATTCTCCAATGCTGCAGCGTGCCTCTCACTGGAATTCAGTTATGTTTGTAAAGTGTGTGTGCAGTGAAGTGCACACGTCTCTAGTGTGCCGTTTGATGAATCCCAACTAACACATGCACCTGTCTAGCCCAAACCTGCAGAAGATCTTCATCTCAGGAGACAGTCCCTCGTGTTCCTTCCCAGGTAGTTCCTGTTCAGCCTGGGAGGCAGTCACTCTGTTTCATGTTCCTGGTCATCCTTAGTGAAAGCTTAACAAGGCAGGAGGTTGGGAACACCCATGGCAACCAGACAGAGTTCCAAGGGAGGTGCTGTGTGCAGTGCTCCACGTGGACACTGTGCATGCATTCACCTCTCTGCCCACAAGTTGGATTTTCCCATCATGCCTTGCACATGCCTGATCTGTTTTTGGTTGTCTTGCTTTTCTGTGCTGACATCTGGTTGATTCTGGCACGGATGGGGAGGGTGTTACTGCCTTCACTTGATGGACAGGGAGAGTAAAAGCGGAAGGGGTCAAGGACCTATCTCAGGTTCATAGGGAACCAGAGCGAGAGCCAGGGCTCCCCAGTCCTCTGCTCCGGTGTCCTCAATCTGCATCCTGAGGGAGGAAGGCAGACATGTAATATAGCAGGGTGTAGCCGTTTTCAGAGCAGTGGAGTTACAATGAAAAATTAAAGCTATCATTCTTTTTTTTTATTATTGTCCCAAGCTGCAGTACATTTACATGTGGAATTAAATTAATGAAAACAAACCATCTGCTTCCAAAATATACAAAGGGAATATTTCCTGTTGCTTGTGCTCTGCAGTCCCCGGAGGCTGTCAGCATTAATGCATGACCTGTCCTCCAAGGGGATGAGAAAATGTCTGCAGCGGGGAGCTGGAGCTGGTGGCCTGTGCTGGGAAGAGCGGGGAAGTTGTGGGACCCGGTGGAGGATGTTAGTGGCATCCCTTTCCATGTTAGCATCATTTTATCTGAAGCCCTTTGAGTTTCTCTTCTTTAGAGGTTTCTTAAATATCTGCTTGGATGCTTCAGCACGTGGAGTTACATGCTCCCTTCCCTGGGTTCCCATGCTGTTTTCTTGTGTGCAGTAAGTTGGCTTTACA
Source organism: Marmota marmota marmota (assembly GCF_001458135.2). Taxonomy (NCBI): domain Eukaryota; kingdom Metazoa; phylum Chordata; class Mammalia; order Rodentia; family Sciuridae; genus Marmota; species Marmota marmota. Next base: position 34,875,919 of record NW_025999949.1, on the reverse strand, counting down.
TCTCAGTAGTGACAACAGCCTTTCCTCTCTGGCTCTCCATGTGCCATGTGAGTGGCACTTCACCACGAAATGCACAGAACCACTTCCAGAGATCTTCTGGTGTGCATGCGGTGTGTGTCCTTTTGTCTCACTGCTGTGGCCTTGCCTAGGAGCTGAGGACAGTACTGGTGACAAGCCGGAGCTCATGAGCAGGAGCACTGGCATCCTCTGCCTGGGGCTGTCATCTGGGCGAGGCACTCTTTCAGAACGTGGAAAGCTCCTGGACATTCCTGCATACAGAAGCATGTCCCTGTTCACAGGTTCTGCCACAGAGATGAGTACTCATAATCTGCCCAGTTCCAAGATAAGGATCATCTATCATGTAATGCTGTCATGCTAATGACATACCACTTGGAAGCAGGTCTGTAGAGTGTGAAAAATGTAACTGCTTCCTTGCTTAAATAATTATAGATTTTGTTGTAATGAAGCCCAAATTAAGGAAAATTTATTAGCTTTTCCTCACATGTCCTGAGAATGTGTGTGTGTGTGTGTGTGTGTGTATGTGTGTGTACAGTCAGATATACCTACAGCACACACAGAATCACACACACACATCCCTTAGCTCTTCATTCTCCTCACTTACTTTTTTAACAAAAAAATGATGACTCCATTTCAGTATAATTAAAAATTTGTAAATGCTGTGGTTGGGATAGGATTCTCTTTATTGCTTATTACTTCTCTCACAAATGTCATAGTCCAGCATTCCTGCAATTGGCAAGTATTAATGGCTTCGTGGGTATTGAACATCGGCAGCAGTGACACTCTCTTTACTATTTTCAGAGTGACATAGCCAGTTTCACTTGATGGCACTGACCTGAACTACAGCATTAAGATAAGGACCATTATTTCAGATACTGAATTTTCCAGAGGAAACAGTGGCATAAGCATATGCTGTGCTCTGGATTGATGTTTCTTGTGCGATTCCTGTCGTGCTGTTGGGTTGTGGGAAGCTCCTTTAGGTGTCCTCTGCCTCACACAAAGTGCGGGGAGACAGAGAAAGAGGCCCGCTTGCAAGGCACAGGACTGCGGTAGGTCTGGCAATTGCACCTGCAGCTCCTGTGTTGCCATAGGCTGCCCGAGAGTCTGCACAGTTCTGTGCTGTTTCTAGATGCAAATACTTGGACTCTTTGGCCTTAGAAGGGAACGAGCCATTTCTCGATCAGTGGATTTGCCTGTTACTTGAATGTGTCACACATGAGCCTCAGAACTTAATACAGAAGTAAACAACACGGCGAGGCATTTTTCAAAGTGCTGAGTGCTGAGGCGCTCAGTCACAGAAATGGGTGTGTCTTGCTAAAGCCCCATGGGTGAAGCTATGCTCACCTGTTGCTTTATAATATAACCCCTTGCCCTGTTTAGGATACAGTCTTCCATGGAAGTGCCTTGTGTGTGTCCCCTCCTCTTCCTGTGCTCTTGGGTGTGGCCTACCCAGGTGTCAGTCAACCTGCTGACAGTGGACATCATGAAGATAGACTCAGCCCCCTGAAACCTGACCCCTTGCCTCATTTGAATAGCTTCTCCTCAATAAAAGGGGTCAGTGCGTGCTCTCACTCTCTCCCTCTTTCTGCGGACCCTTAAGGTCAGAGGAGCCGTCACAGCAACCCCAAAGAAAAAGGTATTTGTGTCTCTTGTGTGGTTATTTCGTGCAGCCCAGTTAGCGCAGTTTAACTAGAGTGACCCCTGAGCCTTTTAGTCGCGAGAGCAGAAACCCGGCAATTGGCGCCCAACGCGGGGCGAAAGGTCTGTGTCTTTAAGCCACTGGGACAAAAGCGACAAATGCTGGCTCCTAAGGGGACTCCAATTTAAATATTAAAGAAAGTTAGTGAAGTTGAAAGTTCTCTCCAGAAGTTAAGCATGCTTAGGATTGCAGAGTATTGTGGGCAGAATTGTAGAAAGTAAGTGAATTAGACAAAAGAAATTTTCTTTCAAGGCGTGTGGCCTCTTCCTCTTCCTGATTGCTGCTGGTGCCATAGGTGCGGTTCACCTGCTGCTCAGCGGCACCTGACTGGGCCTGAGCACGTCAGCTGACTGCTGATGACACAACACTCTCACCTGGGTGCTCTCCTGGCTGGGCCCAGCCGTCTCCTGTGCAGTGGTTCCAGAACCAGGATCAACGTCTTCAGAGGACCTAGCCCTGTGCCTGACACATGGCGGCTGAGGAGTGGCCACTTGGCTGCTCTCCTAGCACATGGGGAATGAGCTCATGATCTTGCTTTCCTGGCCTTCTGGGGCCTGGGAAACCAGACCATCAGGATTGTTAAGGCTGACTTTAAATAAGCAAATGTATGTCCCACTAATGAAGATGGTGTATTTGTCTAAATTTCCTCACTTGATCTTTCTCGTTTTCAATAAGATGTTTCAGAAATTACCTTAGCTTTCTCCCCCTTGTTTTCAGAGTTTCTGGAATGGTGTGTTAGCTATTCAGCGCTGTGACCAAAATACGGGATAGGAACAACTTAGAGGATGAAAAGTGTATTTAGGCTCACGGTTTCAGAGGTCTGACTGTGGAAGGCCTGCCCCGTTGATCTGGGCTCAAAGTGGGGTAGAACGTCATGACAGAAAGTTGTGGAGGAAAGTAGCCAGCAGGCCGAGGGAGAGGAGGAGGAGCCGGGGGATGAGACATAATCCCCAAGGGCACGCTCCAGTGACCTACTTCCCTCAGCACCCAACCTGCCTACGGTTCTACCCAGTTAATTAGTCCTTTTAAATTAGTCATCCATCAAATCCATTAGGTGGATTGATTCACTGATTAGACTATAACTCTCATAATCTAAATATTTTACCTCTGAACATTCCTACTTTAACAGGAGTTTCTGGGGGACACCTCATGTTCAGACCATGAGAAATGATGAAATTGAACAGTTCTCCAGGTAGACGAGGGTACGTTGCATTAAAACTAGTAAAACCCAAGCTGGAGACCCTATAGCAGTGTCAGCTGAGCCTGCCTATTACCAGGAGGAATCTACGAAGGAAGGGAGGGAGGGAGCAGCATCTTAGCCAGGCAGCTCTGCAGGAGGGAGTGGCTGACTCCTGGTCCCTGTCAACCCAGGGGAGCCTGGGGCCAGGGGCCCAGTGAAGAGGTGGCTGTGCCATGGGAGCATCCTAACCTTTTGGCCTGGACTATTTCTGAGTTATGCTCTTTTTATAGAATTATTGCTTTTAACATCATAGCAATACAGGGCAAAGTTTTAAGAATAAATGTTTAGAAAAATATTTCTACTTGGTATTGCTGAAGAGTGGGGCATCTGGGGGGACAGGAGAAGGGACTCAGTGTCTTCAGTTCTTCCTGTAGCTTCCACACCAAGTCCCACCTGCATTTGGGAATGGGAAGAGGTAGGACAGGAGCCAGGGGCCAGCCACCGCAGCTGGTGTTGGACTGATGGGAGACGGACTGGTTTAAACTAGTTATTACATCAGCCCAGCCCAGTCTGAGTCCTGGTTCTGGCACTTACCACCAGATGACTTGGACCAAGCCATTTGCTTCTCTTTGTGCCAGTCTCTTCCTGTGGTGGATACAGTTCTCTGTCCCTCTTCTGGTTGCTGTAATCATGGGAAGCACTTAGTACAGTCCCTGGTGTTAATAAGGATTCACTAATCAGAGTCTTCCTGTGAGCTGTAGTTAATATTGGTGCTGCTGCCACTGTTGTTTATTTATTTAGTTGCTTATTTTCAGTATGAGGGATGGAACCCAGGGCCTCCCACATGGCTAGGTGAGTGCTCTGCCACTAAGCTACATCCCCAGCTCTTTTTATTTGTCATTTTGAGGCAGAATCTTGCTCCATTGCCCAGGCTGGCCTTGAACTTGTGATGCTCCTGACTTGGCCTCCCGAGTAGCTGGAGTACAGGTTTACTACACTTCCCCAGGCTCTTTTTCCATCCCCCCACAGACACTTCCCTAGTACCTCTGTTTCGGATACTGTGTTCTGGGGAGCAGGGCCACAGTGATCATGTCCTCTTGGGGTTCAGATGTGGTCTGCAGAAGCCAAGGACAGGACTCGGGCTGTGCAGGATTGCACTCCCAGCTCCCCTTTGCCACCACTAGCCCCTTGCTTGTCCATCCGTCTGTTGTTGGCTACCAGCTGCCCGTCCCCTTGCTTGCCCTTTGGCAGAACTGTCCTGAGCACCTCCTCTGTGCTGCTGCTGTGCTGGGCACAGATGACCTCCAGCTGAGTCAGCTCTGGGCCTTCACTTGTGGGGTGCACTTGGTGCTTCCACAGCCTGTGAACACACTTCCCTGTGCTCAGAACTTTGCTCCCCTGTACCATCCCCAGTTCTGTCCTCCTCATAGCCAGTCCACATGTGCCTCCTGAAGGCTTCTCCGGTGCCTCCCAGTAGAATTGACTGCTGCTCCTGCTGCATGCTGCTCATACTCTCTTACAATAGCACTCACCTCACTTGGCTTTGCGTTCTTCAACAGTCAGACGTTTATATTACATTTATATGCAGCCACTGTGCCAGCACATGAATAATGCATGAGCACTGTCCTAAGGACTTCACAGTTTGGCGTGGGAGTCAGATGTGCTGAGCTGAGCTGAGCTCTGATTGCATATCCTGTGTCATTTCTGCTCTGTGTGACTGACCACAGTGAATGGACTTGCAGGTGCGCTCCTAGGAAGATGTCGGACTCTTGAATGAATGAAAGCCGTTCAACCTGATGCCTGTGGCCGCGCAGAATCGCGGTGCGTGTCTTGTACAGCTCAACGTTGACACAATGCCAAGTCAATGCGGAGAAGTTTGCAAAACAGGTTGATTTTTAGACCAAGTGACAGTCCTTTCAGTGCTGTGAGACTTGGTGTGTCCTGTGCTTTGGAACATGGATGGAAAGAAATGAGCAAGACGTGGAGCATGGGAGAAGTTGGGAGTTCTGAATATTAAATTCCTAGTTGTTGGGTTCCTGGTGCATCATGTTGTGTCAGCCAGCATTTTGTTGCTGTGACCAAAATTCCTGACAAGAACAACTTAGAGGAAGAAGGATTTATTTTAGCTCATTGTTTCAGTCCGTGGTTGGCTGGCTGAGGCGGAGATGTGGGTAGGGTGTGGCAGAGAAAAGCTGCTCTGCTCACAGTGGCCCAGAAACAGTGGGGGAGAGGTCAGGGGCCAGGGACAATATACAGTGTACAAGGGCCACCCTCAGTGACACACTTCCTCAGTCATGCCCCACCTGCCTACACTTCCTGTCACTTCCCAGTGGCCCATTCACAGTATTAGTCCATCAGAAGGACAAGTCCCCTGATGGGGTTAGAGCCTCGTGATCCAGTCCCTTCCCCAGAGCCCCACCTCTGAACCTAGCTGTGTTGGGGATCAGACCTTCCATGCGTGAACTTCTGAGGGACATTGCAGATCCAAGTCAGAACACATGGTACACAAGAGTAGAATGAGAAAAAAAGTACTCTTCCTAATTGACATTCAGGACCATTTCATGGGTTTGTTTTTAGGATGGAACAAGTGAACATGAGGGAGGGGATTGTTGGGGAAGGGTTGAACACTGGCCATCCCCACTTCTGGGTGGTCTTGAGCAGCCTCCTTAAGTGGGTACACTGGTGGGGCCTCTGAGAGAGTGGTGTGTGAATCGCTGAGGCAGCGCAGGCAAAGAGCTCAACATGGCCGGCTGGTGGACGTGCCCACCAGAGCAGCGTGTGGGCCTGGGGTGCTTGCTTTCTCCCGTTTTCTTCCTCTGGGCTGCAGTTGACAGGTGCCCCCACAGCCCAGCTGAAGTCTCAGTTGGTGGCATTTCTCCAAGTTCACACCTGTCTGGAAGACCATGACCTCCTGACCTCCTGACCTCCTGACCTCCTTGTTCCTGGGCATCCTGCAGTCAAGGCTGGGGGGAAACCTGGGGGACTTCCCAGAGTTAATTTTTACAGAGTCAGACTCTCAGTTGAAACACTCTTATGAAACAAAAAGCCATCCAAAGAGGCAAGAGTGGTGCTGTGGTTAGAGTGTTTGAATTTGGTATCCCTAACCAGCTGTAAATTTATGGTGGGCTAGACTGATAGCTGAATTGTTTTTTTGCTGCAGATCTGGGACCCTTCCAGGAAGGACAGCGAGTCTTATTTTAGTTTAGGCAATTAATTCAACAATTATTGAACTGTTCTCAGTGTAATTGGAGGTATAACTTCCTGAGAAATTTCTAGATTGAGGAAGACTTCATCTCCCATCTGGTCTAAGTCTGGGGGGCTTCTCCTATGCCTATGTCTTTCTACGATCAGAAATCTCCTTCAGACTCTGGCATTGTTCCTCTGTCCCCAGAAGCCAGCATACTGCTTGCCATGAGGATGTGGGTGGCGGTGCGATGGCTATTCACTGGGTGAGTGGACGGTGACAGAGGTCCGGAAAAGCACATATTTTTGGGCTCCGTGGTTTCTAGAGACGTTCATGTGCCTCCCCCACAGTTTCCACGTGCCCGTGCTGTGCTGAGTCCGTGTGGCACCTTGTCTGTCTTCACAGTGACTCCGCTGTTGTCTCCATTTACCACTGAGGCCTCTGGGGTGAGGGAGGACCTGGGGTGAGGGAGGACGCGTGGCTGCGTGTCGCACACATGCCTAGGGCAGGGTCTGGCCCCTGGTGTGTTCCTGCCTGCCTTCTCCTTTCAAGGAGCTTGGTCACATGTCCTTCACGAGGTCTTCCTGGAAACCTCTGGTTGAAGTGCTGGCCAGAGTAATGGTCTCTGGCAGAGGAGGGGACACAGGTGGACAGGATTCTGGAGAGAGCCCAGTCTTGGCCAGTCCCAGCTCTGATGCCTGCAGGTTGATGGCCTGGTGTGAATGCTGGCACTCTGATCTTCCGTTGTCTCTGTCTTGACTTGGGAATGATGTCGCTCTCGTGCGTGTTGGAAGATGGCACTTCACCAGTGCTGTTTCAGTTTTTGCCTTGGTTCGCTGGACGTGCTCCCTCCACCTTCCTTTGGAGGGCCCTGCGGGGCCAAGGCCATGCAGGAAGTGGAAAGGGAGGCAGAGCTGACCTGGGGAGTTGGGGCTCACTTTTCCTTAACCTGGTCGTACTCCTTTTAGGCATTTAACCACTTGCCAGTAGCATGGCTGCTGGAGTGAATCCATGGCTTCCGAGAGGTTTCCTAAGCTGGCAGGGTTGAGTCTGGAGACTCAGATGGTGCACACATGCCCCAGTAGATTGTCGTCCTTGTTGTCAGCTCCCATTATTGCCTGGCCCTGATATAGGGCACCATCAAAAGTGCCTGCCTCTCTCCTGTGGGGGGGCCATTCTCTGCCATTTCTCCCCAAAGTTTGCTGGAGCATTTGAATTTTTACCCTGTAATTTCAGTGGCTGATCTCTGATGTGACGCGCTTTCTTCTCTCTTAGGTTCCTTTTGTTGGACCGTTCCTCTCTCACCTCACTGAGACTTGGTTACTTTCCTCTAATTCTCTATTTCTGCGTCTGTGCCTAGATTCCATGAGAATCTCCTTTGACACCCACAGCCTCTGGAAACCATCCCAACCTAGGGCTACCAAGCCATTGCTGTCATTGCAGTTTTGCTCCCTGGGAACAGCCCTCTCAACAGTGCTGCCTTTTCCTCCCAGGGTCCACCCTCCCAGATGGTGCTGAGTGGGTCCTGACACCAGTTTGCACAACACCTGGAGACCTGGTTAAGGGGCAGAGTTGGTGCTGCTAATGTTCGTTGAGCACCTGTCAGGTGCCAGGTCTTCTGCTTACTTGGCAGGTGACCCGAGTCACGTGTGTCCACCACCTGGCTTTCAGCAGGGTGATAGTGGTGATCTCAGTGGTTAATGGGGTGAATAAGCATGGCACATGTGGAAAGTGTCTGGCGCGTTCGAGGTGTCCAGCGAATGGCTAAGTAAGCAAGAGAGTGTGGTGTGGTTTCTAAGCACCTTTCAGGGACTCCGTCCCTGGGTCTGCTCCCATTGGCGAGCACCTCTCTTCCAGGAGGCCAGGAAGAATGCCCATGGCTATTAGCTGAGCTGAACCCCAGCGTGGCCAGCTCTGGAGGACGTCACGATGGAGGTCCCCTCCTGCCTGGCAGACATGAGCTGGTTGTACATCGTGGCACCATTTGGCCTTGCGTTCTTGCAGTTAGCAGTGGACCTCACTGATCCTTCCTTCATGTGGACCTCCGAGCGCTCTGTCGTCTCCTGAATTCCTTCTACTGGATTAGCTTTAGGGCCCTAAGACCAAGACTTCTTTTTCTTTTTTGGTATTGGGGATTAAACTCAGAGGTGCTCTATTGCTGAACTACATTCCTAGCTCTTTTTAAAAAATTGTATATTTGAGACAGGATCTCTAAATTTCCTAGACTGGCCTTGAACTCCCTTTCCCCCTGCCTTAGCCTTTTGAGTTGCTGGGGTTACAGGCATGCACCACTGTGCCCAGCTAAAACCAGAACTTTCTATTTGAACTCTACCATGAAGTACCTTTGTCCAGGAAGTGAATGTAATGGCTTTGGATCATTTTCCCTAGTTTGTGAAGTTCCTTAGTCTCAGCCTCCATTTCCTTATTCAGACAAAGGAAATAGCATAGAGAATTTTTTCACAGAAAGGAGTGGTTAGGAATAGCAGCTAGCTGCCCCCCACTCCATGACTAGAGGGGCCACGGGAAGAGGGTAGTAGCAGGTCAGGAAACCAGGCCCTCTAGAGAGAGATGAGAAGATGGGCAGGGCCTGCTGGCTGTTGGTTCTGCCTTGGGGAGGATGGATTCTCGCCCCTGGCTGTGGGGGTGGCCCAACAGAGACACGCACCGTGGTGCAGAGGCGATTGATGGCAGTCTATCATCACAGGTACTCATGGGCTGACACTGAGGAAAGAGTGAACGGCCAACTCGGGCAGTGGAGCAGACCTTGTTAAGTGGGTGGGGTGCCCCATCCCTATGGGCTCATTTGATATTTCTGAGACTGGCAGGGAACTGGAGCCTACTTCTCAGGAACCTGCAGGAATGTGTGTAGATCTCTGAACAGAAGGGCTACTTGGCCGGGACCTCACCTATGGGAAGAGCCAGTAGGAAACTTGTGTGAGGCTGTTGGAGGCCATTCAAGGCCCCCAGGTCCCTTCCTGTTCTGCTTGGTGGGATGCAGCATGTGGACCAGGCCTTGATTTTTGGTCTTGTCTTATGTCCTCAATGGTTAGGGAAGGAGAGGCTGCGGGGAGCCGGGGGACCAGAGGTGATACGCTTTTCCCAGGGACACAGGTGGCCCCGTCTTCTCCTTCTCTCTCTCAGGATGTTTTGCTTTAGTGCTTCCATCTTCCCTTGGTCTGCAGAGGGTGTGTCTAATCTGCAAGTAGCACCTCAGGCCAGGGGTGGTTAACCTACTGGCTACACGGAGAGACCTTGTCAAGGGTGGCCACTTCAAGGCCTGTTCATCTAGTACCGAGATCTTGTAAGGCAGGCGGATTTGCAGTGAAGCCAGGGAAGCACTCTCCTCCACACGCCCCCGAGACTGCCCCCTTCAGGTCCCACTGCAACCGTGTCCTCTCTTTTTTCCAGAAGTTCCTCACTTGAGGATGCCTCCTCCACTAAGCTTAGGTCTGTTCCTCTTTAAAGCGATGTGTTACAGAAAATCTCATGTAGAAGTTTAGTTTAACTCTAGTTTATAGGATTAGAGACGATGTTTCCTTCATGGGTGAGAAGGAGCTGCTCATCAGGAGTGGAGGACTCAGCCTGAAGAGCCGAGTGGACCACCTCTTTCTCTGCTACCAGTCCTTTCCACAAACAGGGGCGACTGCCTCACAGCATCTCTTGATTCTGGAGTTTTCTTTGATCTCTTGTCTCTTAAGTGCTTTTATCTCTCATTACTTTTAAGAATGTGTCAGCATTTTCTAGGGGGATCAGCAAGTACCTTGCCTCCCGTGCTTCATCTGTACCATTGTTGTTATCCTAGAAAAGCTATACGGTGACTTCTTGAGCTGGAAGCTGGAAGAAACCCTGGCCCAGTTCCCGCTGCAGCCTGGGAAGGTGGCTACTTTCACCATCAGCATCAAGGCGAAGCTGGACTTTTCCTGCCAGGAGAATCTCCTCCAGGACCTCAGCGATGGTGAGTGCTTCCCACCAAGTTTAGCCGGCACATTCTGCTCCTGTGCAGTGCCCCATCCCCTGCTTGAGGCCCGCTGTGCTGTTTTGTGACTTGCTGGCCAGTTGCTTGCTGCAGCGACTGAGACTTCTCCTGGCACTTTGTTAGCAGAGTGAGTTACTGCATATGCCTAAAGTAATAAAAGTACATTTGAGCTAAATGGTTTCTTAATTCTCACTCTTTACCATTTTGTGCTCATTTGCCAGGAGGTCAGCCTAAATTAGTGGAATGTAGGAATTGCTGCATTTTTTCCAGTTAACTGCTGTGATCTTGCAGACTTCCAATTAACGGTGATGATCAAGTGCTTCCTCTGGGTCTGCTGATTTCTGCAAGGAGATGGAGTCTGGGGAAATGGGCATTTGTATTTGTTGCGATGTTAGGACTGGCAGACAAGGGCTAAGATTCTGCAGATCGCTTATGCCAAATGATGAAGCTGGGTCCCTGTGTTCATTGACAGCTTTGTGGGTATATTAGCCAGCCCAGTCTGCTCTAACGAATATGCCACAGACTGCATGGCTTAAACAATAGAAGTTTATTTCTTATAGTCTGGGGCCAAAGGTCTGAGATCATGGTGCATGGTGGGTTTCTGGTGAGGGTCTTCCTTCTGAATGGCAGGTATTATCTTCTCGTTGTTACCTCTCATGGAGGGTAGGGAGATTATTTCTCTGGTACCCGTTTCTCGTCTTAAAAGGGCCCCAGCCTATTACATTAGGGCCCCATTCCTGTCACCTCACAGGCCCTGTCACAAGATAAAGTTAGGTTGAGAGCTGGGGCTTCAACATTTGAGTTTTGGAGGGAGACGCAAACTTTCAGTCTGTAACGTGGCTGTTCTTGGAGACAGCCAGTGGATTCTGTCTCTAGAACTTACTGAGTATGTGACTTCGGGTAGCTTAACTTCTCTATACCCTAATCTCCAATTTAAGAAAGGATGTTAGCCCCATTTCTGGGTGATCATGTGGACTTGCACACCACCTGGAACACGGTGAGTTTGCAAGTGTTAGCTGTGTGAACGAGTCCTTGGAACACCTAGACTCACGAGTGTGCTTCTTCTGGAAGATCCCTGTGGGTTGATGATGTTTGTCTGGGGCCTGGGCCAGGAAGCTTCCTGGGTGACATGAAAAGAATTAGCTCTGCAGCCCTAGGGGCAGCAGATCCAGCGGCCTGGGCTTCTCTTTCCCAGCCAGTCTGTCCCAGCATCTTGCATGTGGGGAAACAGTGCTGTTCAGTGAATGCAAGACACTGCACGACCAGCTGTGGGTTTTGTTTTCATGTGACGGGAAATTCCCTTCCATACTCTTTCCCTCTGGGAGTCTCTGGCTTTGGGGTGACCTTGTTGCAGAAGTGCACCCTGCCATTTCTGCTGGGGCCTTCGCACTTGCCCTTTCCTCACCTGATGGCCCTGCTGCACAGCCTGCATGGCCTGCTCCTCATTCTGCAGCCCCTAGTCTAAACCTCCCCTTGGGGTGAAGCCACCTTGACCACTCGCGGCAGAAGTCTGTCCCGCTGCGTCCCTGCTGCTCTGTTCTTCACCTGCCCACTTCTAGTGCTCTTCCTGGAAGTGCCTCGTTGATTGGTTCTTTCCTACCTGTCTCCTTGCTTTAGAGTAGGGAAAAGGATCCCGACTGTCCTCTGTCACCGCACCTAGATAGGTTCTAAGGGTGTCCGCATTTGCAGAGCAGGTCACAAGTGAGGCTTCTTTCGCTGCTTCTCCCCTCAGTGGGGGGTTCCACGTTGTATTCCTGTTCGTTCTGGTGAGGATTTCCCCGCAAAAGATCTCTTCAGGGAGTTATTGAAAGTTTTGGCTTCCTGTGCAGATATATGGCAGTAAACTCCTGTGCTGGTTCCCTATAGTGTGGCTATGTCAAGATCCAGCAAGCTGCTCTGTCTTAGCTTGTGCTCCTGCAACAAGACACCACAGCCTACTGGACTGAGCGGCATGCTGACGTCTTATGTGTGTGGAAGCTTGGAAGTCCATGGTCAGGGTGCTGGCAGGTCTGGTTAACGGCAGGGGCTCTCCCCTGGTCTGCAGATGGCCATCTTCTTGCTGTGACCTCATGCAGTGCAGTGTGGGAGCTCTGCTGCCCCCTCTCTTCTTACAGGAGGAGGCTATCATCAGGAGGTGGTACTCAAAACTTTGTCCTACCTGCTTCCTGATTGCCCACCTCCTGATGCCATCCCACTGCGGGCCAGGACTTCATTACATAATCCAGTCCATATACCCCTCATAGAAGTCACCTTCTGTATTCTCTGCAGTGTTTAAGAACCATTGTGCAATCTGCATAAAATGCTAGTTCTTAATGAAATATTAATTTTACAATATAGTAAAGGTAGGAAAAAAGTTTAGTGTTGCAACATGTTAGAAACTGAAAAACTCATGTGGATTGAACATTATATCAGCACTTAAAGATATCAGATGAAGCAGATGCCCTCAGCCCCCATTTGTAAACTGCCCTTTGCCACTGAGCTGCAGTCTTCTGTCAGTGGACAGAGGGTTGCCTGGGTTCGGACTTCTTTGTCCCAAGAAGGGAGTATGGCAGCATAGATGGTGTCCAGGCCTGGGAACCTATCCAGACACCTCTCCTGCAGATGCTAGGGCATCATCCCCGGTGCTCTTGGGAAGTAGAGTTCTGGCTGGGACTTCTGGCATGTGAGCAGTCAGAGGCTGGGGACCGGGCCTCCACTCCAGGCTGCCTGCGTCATGTTATTCTTGAGGAAGGATCTAGAAGGCCTCAGGTGGAGACCTCAGCTGTTTGTGTTGGGTTGGCCGTTTGAATGTACATGCCCAGTGCTGCCTTGTTTATTATGTTTCTGTATTTCTTTCTGCCTTTGGCAGAGAGTAGTCTCTGCTCTTCTAAGTTGAGAGTGAGGTTGCAATTTAGGATTTGTAGTCAGGCAATGCCTTCTTCTAAATTTTAAGATAAAACCAAACCAGAACCAGAATTATGGTTATTAAATGGCTTGAGATGGAAGGCAGGTCAAATTCCTGGTCAGTTAGTCACGTGAAACAGAACATGGTCATTGGATGCCCTCTTTATCACTAGAGTTTAGCAGAAGCTTTGGCCAGTTGTAGCTTGCAGTACAATTTGCTATGTAAACAGATAATCTTAATGGGCAAATTTTATAGGGGAAGAAGTTGGACACAAGAACCCATAGAGAGTGTGGTCCCTGGATGGTGCCTTGTTACTCCTAGTTCAGTCTGAATATTCAGTGGCAGGGGCTCACTGTGGCCTCCTGAAGCTGGGAGATGACCCCTCTGTGGCTCTCAGTCTGACCATCTCAGAAGCATTGAAAAAGACCCAAGTTTTCAGGTGTGAACATATTAAGTATGATTATTAAAATTAGATGCCACTTTAAAGATGTATTGCAATAAGTAGAGCTGTCACATAAAACTAGGATACTGGCTTCAGTGTGTGCTTTCAGCAGATGGGAGGGAATTAGTATTTGTTGAGCATTTTCAGATAGTGTGTATGCAGGTGGGCTGGCCACTTATTTGTATTATTTTTATTTAATCTTCCCGACAACTCTATGAAGTAAATGTCAATGTTACAATTCCCACTTTGTAAAACAAGTGGGAGGACTGTTCTAACTAAAGGAGATTGAAGAAATATGACCATCAGATGCTCTGCATAGTCCTTAATTATATCCTGGATTGAAAAGCTAAAGACATTTTTGGAACGATTGGGAAAACTGAATATGTGCTATACATTAGATAATGTTATTATAACAATGAAATTAAAATTATAGCAGAATGTTTTTATTCTTAGGAAATTCATTCAGAAGTACTCAAGTATGAAAGATAATTATGCCTGCACTGTCTTTGATATGGTTGGGGAGTCTGAGAATGTGAATGTAGAGAGAAATAGAATAAATGTGTCAAGTTATTAAAACTTTAGATGACTTTTAGATGAAGGGCATATGGGCGTCCATTTCTATTCTTGTAACTTTTCTGTAGGTTTGATATTTTCAAAATAAAAAAGGAGAAAAGATGCCTTTGTAGAGCACTGCTTTGATTTATTATGTTTGATTTCTAAGTGATTCTTAGCAAGCAAATGTTTTCCTGGATCTTCCAATTTTTGGGGCAGCATCTGTCTTCCTCTAGGGTAAGACAAATCAACCTTTCACTTAGAAGAAGGTGTATGTTTTCTTATCATTACAATATGCAGGAATCTTGATTTCTTGGAATTTTATATTTAAGACTAGAAATCTTGGGAGATGGTGAGAAACTTTCATAGGCCTTGTCTATCTTTGAAATATCCAGGAAGTCAGCCTGGGCAACTCAGGAAAATCTACTCCTGTAGGCAAAATGTACAGCTAAGCCAGACACGAGGGTATTGCCATGGTCTTCAGAATATAAGCTACATGGCCTCAGCAGCATGCAGAGGAGACAGGGAAAGTCACTGTGACAGACTAGGGATCCCCGACAGCCAGTGGGTCCTCACTGGGCAGTTCAGTGTGGTCGAGAGCAGCAGCTGAGGAGCTGGGGGCATCTTGCACATTTCAGCTGATGATAAAGAACTGTTCTAGAGGGAGGACCACTGTGGGCAGCTACCAGGAGTGGACTTGGGAGTGCAGAGCAAAGGAAGGCGCAGCTGCACACCAGGAGGAGCACGGTGCTGGGCCGCGTGGGGACCACGGCTGCACACTAGGAGGAGCATGGTGCTGGGCCGCGTGGGGACCATGGCTGCACACCAGGAGGAGCACGGTGCTGGGCCGCGTGGGGAACCATCCCGGGTGCAGAAGCACAGAGTCAGAACAGCCAACCCTCATCCCCTCTCCTAGAAGTTCACATAAACTGGTTTCCTGTGAAGATGGTCTTAGTAGGAGAGGGCCCAGGTCCAACCTCAGGAAGTTACATTGAAATCATAATGAACACAGTGGCACAGCAGCACACCAGGAGAGCAGGCCACAGGCGTGTGCTCATAGCCCTGGGACACCACAGAAGGGAACAGTAACAAGAGAACCCTGACATTCTAGAATCTGTGATTCAAGAAAACTTCCTTCATCCCAGATCTGCCGCATTATGCAGAAAAAGCATTCAACAAAACAGAGCACCGTTCATGTTCAGAACACTAGAAAAACCAGGCTAACAGGGACATACCTCAACATCGTAAAAGCTCCCTACGCTAAGCCCCAGGCCAGCATCATTCTAAATGGAGAAAAATTGAAAGCATTCCCTCTAAAAACTGGAACAAGACAGGGATGCCCTCTGTCACCACTTCTATTTAACATAGTTCTTGAAACACTGGCCAGAGCAATTAGACAGATGAAAGAAATTAAAGGGATACGGATAGGAAAAGAAGAACTCAAATTAGCACTATTTGCCGACGATGTGATTCTATACCTAGAAGAACCAAAGAATTCTACCAGAAAACTTCTAGAACTAGTAAATTCAGCAAAGTAGTAGGATACAAAATCAACACCCATAAATCAAAGGCATTTCTGTACATCAGTGACAAATCCTCTGAAAGGCAAATGAGGAAAACTACCCCATTTACAATGGCATAAAAAAAATACTTGGAAATCAACTTAACAAAAGAGGTAAAAGATCCCTACAATGAAAACTACAGAACACTAAAGAAAAAAATTAAAGAAGACCTTAGAAGATGGAAAGATCTACCTTGTTCTTGGATAGACAGAATTAATGCTGTCAAAATGACCATACTACCAAAGGCACTATACAAATTTAATGCAATTCCAATCAAAATCCCAATGAAATTCCTCACAGAAGTAGAAAAAGCAGTCATGAAATTCATCTGGAAAAATAAGAGACCCAGAATAGCTAAAGCAATTCTTAGCAAGAAGAGTGAAGCAGGTGACATCACTATACCAGACATAAACTATACTACAGAGCAATAGTAACAAAAACAGCATGGTTTTGGCACCAAAATAGACTAGTGGACCAATGGTACAGAATAGAGGACACAGAGGCTAACCCACACAGTTATAGTTATCTTATATTTGACAAAGGTGCCAAAAATCTACATTGGAGAAAAGATAGCCTCTTCAACAAAGGGTGCTGGGAAAATTGGAAATCCATATGCAACAAAATGAAATTAAATCCCTATCTCTCACCATGCACAAAACTCATCTCAAAGTGGATCAAGGACATAGGAATTAAACCAGAGACACTGCGTCTATTACAAGAAAAAGTAGGCCCAAATCTCCATCATGTTGGATTAGGCCCCAACTTCCTTAAAAAGACTCCTATAGTGCAAGAATTAATAGTAAGAATCAATAAATGGGGTGGATTCAAACTATAAAGCTTCGTTTTAACAAAAGAAACAATCATTGAGGTGAATAGAGAGCCTACTAATTGGGAACAAATTCTTACCATATGCCCGTCAGATCGAGCACTAATCTCCAGGATCTATAAAGAACTCAAAAATCTTAACACCAAAAAACCCCAAATAACCCAATCAATAAATGGTCCAAGGAATTGAATAGACACTTCTCAGAAGAAGATATACACAATCAACAAATATATGAAAAAATGTTCAGCATCTCTAGCAATTAGGGAAATGCAAATCAAAACTCCTCTAAGATTTCATCTCACTCCAGTCAGAATGGCAGCTATTAAGACCACAAACACCACAAGTGTTGGCGAGGATGTGGGGGAAAAGGCACACTCATACATTGCTGGTGGGACTGCAAATTGGTGCAGCCAATATGGAAAGCAGTATGGAGATTCCTTGGAAAACTGGAAATGGAACCACCTTTTGGCCCAGCTATCCCTCTCCTTGGACTATACCCAAAGGACTTAAAAACAGCATACTACAGGGACACAGCCACATCAATGTTTATAGCAGCACAATTCACAATAGCTAAACTGTGGAACCAACCTTCAGTAGATGAATGGATAAAGAAAATGTGGTATATATACACAATGGAATATTACTCAGCAGTAAAAGAGAATAAAATCATGGCATTTGCGGGTAAATGGATGGAGTTGGAGAATATAATTCTAAGTGAAATTAGCCAATCCCCAAAAACCAAATGCCGAATGATTTCTCTGACTTAAGGATGCTGATTCATAATATGCTGTGGACAGGGGGTGGTGGTGGTGGTAGTGGTGGGAAGATTAGATGAACTCTAGATAGGGCAAAGGGGAAAAGGGGAGGGAGGCGAATGGAGGAGGCATAGGGGTAAGAAAGATGGTGGAAAAACGTGATGGTCATCATTACAGTAAGTACATGTATGAAGACACACAGGATGTGACTCTACTTTGTGTATAAACAGAGATATGAGAACTTGTGCTCTATATGTGTAATATGAATTGTAATGCATTCTGTTGTCATATAACAAATTAAAAAAAAAAACTTCCTAAAAAAAAAAAAGAAAAACAACCTTGAAACTATTGAGTGGCACATTGTGTACATGAAAACACTGACCCAGAAAGACCAAGACATCTTCTAATAAAATTGTTAGAGTTGGGTCTGGGCGCGGTGGTGCATGCCTGTAATTCCAGCGGCTCAGGGGGCCAAGGCAGGAGGATCATGAGTTCAAAGCAGCCTTAGAAAAAGTGAGGCCTTAAGCAGCTCAGTGAGACCCTGTTTCTAAATAAAATACAAAATAGGGTTGGGGGTGTGGGTCGGTGGTCAAGTGCCCCTGAGTTCAATCCCTGGTACTAAAAAAAAAAAAAAAGTTAGATTTGGAAAATCCGTCTTTCTTTTGGGTGTTCAGATCAAAATAGCAAATTATTTCAGGCTGTAGAACAGTATGTGTGAGATGCTCATGGGATGAAGATGTAAGCCCGAAGTCCTTAGGCTCAGCTGTGTGCGCTTCCAGGTGTCAGGGACCCAGACGAGTGGCTGTCAACGTGAGGACACAAAGATTATGCTCTTGTGGTACCTTCTCAGGGATCTACTAGGAAAGGGCTTCCAGAACAGCTGGAGAGACATTGCGCTGAGGACTGTGGTGAGCATCACACACACGGCAGTTGTGTGCTGACACCCAGTGACGTCAGCGGGACAGTGCCATGTCCTGGCCATCTGCCCCTGTGGTGCCTCAGATTGGAAGGGAGCGAGGGACCATCATCTGTGGCTGTTTTGGTTGAGATATCGTCAGCTTTGGTGTCAATGTGGTGAAAGAGTGTGTTAATATGAATTAACATATGAATGACTCATTTGGTGATAAGCTAATCCTATCATGGATTGAACTAGCCTTCTTTTGTGTTTTGGTACTGGGGATTGAACTCAGGGGCACTCAGCCACTGAACCGCATCTCCAGCTCTGTTTTGTATTTTATTTAGAGACAGGGTCTCATTGAATTGCTTAGCGCCTCACTTTGGCTGAGGCTGGCTTTGAACTCGTGATCCTCCTGCCTCAACCTCCCCAGATGCTGGGATTATAGGCATGTGCCACTGTGCCTGGCTGAACTAGGCTTCTTATGTGGAAGACAGGAGGTAGCTGATCTAAGTAAGATAGGAGGTCAAGTGAAGATTGTGTGTCCTAGAGTTTCCATTAAAAATATCAGCAAGCAGTCACAAGATGTTTAAGAACCAGTCAGTCTGTCAGCCAGCCAGCCAGTCTCCAAGTCTTGTTTCCCACCAGAGCTGGAGGTGGTGCAGCACAGCTCATGGTGAAGCCTTCTTTCCTGCTCAGAGGGACCAGTCCTTCTTGCAGGATTGGTTGACTCCAGGTCTGGAGCAGGAATTAGAGCAGTGAGATTGTCTGGGAACACCTGTTGGTGCAGCCTGCAGCAGGGGGGTAACTGGAGAGAACCGAGGAGGTTTGGAAGGACCCTGTCTGAAGAGGCTGCCACTGGCAGTTTAAGTGTCAATAAGAAGAATAACTGTGTTTCAGCCCTTGAGTTCTTAGTGCTACTAAAAAGAGTGCTTCACCTTTGGAATGTGGTGGGGAACCAATTTATTATTTTGAAAGTGATAAGTAATGAGCATTTATTCTACTTTTTGTACAGTCTGACACTGGACAATCTAATAGTCGGTGAGGGGTTTTCTCCTAACAGAAGTTCTCCAGGTAACTAGTGGAGAAGGGGCGAGGGAAGCAGAAGGGCATGTTTTGTCCTCCCTAGTGGAGGGTGGCTTGAGGCCATGAGCACCCTCAGGAACTAAGAGGTGCTTTGCAGTACGCCCTCCTGCTGGTGGGACAGCACCTCCTGAGCCCCAGGCCCCACCTGAGGCTGCATGTGCTCTGGCTCTGAGTGTGGCTTACAGCACCTGGGGAACAGGGACACTTGATAAGTCACACTATGGGGGTGCAGCTGCAGTGCAGACTTGTGGAAACCCTGACGTCAGACAAAGAGTAAATGATAAGTGGGGAGGAGGAAGGAGGTGCTGGAGACGGGGTGGTGATGGTGGGACGACATCATGAACATGCTTTATGCTGCTGAGCCGCACTCCTGGGTTAACTCCTGAGAACGCCTGTGTTATGCATGGTTTTTACGCTCCCCCCAAAGGAGGGAGTGGCTGCCCAGGAGACAGGGGCTGGCCACGGGGAGGCAGGAAGGTAGGGTGGGATAAGGCACAGAGCCTCTGGGTGTCTGGTGAAATTCTGTTTCTTGACCTGGGTGGTGGTTTCCGGACTGTTTGCTTCTTAAGAATTCATTAAGTCACACACTTATTATATGCAGTTTTGTCTGTGTTATGTTTCACCATAAAATGTTTCTCAAAGAAAAGTTAGAAACATCTTGGCTTTTGCCTCACAGACGCTTTCTCATCTGATCAAATTGAAAAGTTATTTTTACCCGAGAAATCTTTCATCAAGGCGTCGTCTGAAAGACCCAGCCATGCTGCCCGTGGCCGTCTGCGTCCGAGGGTCGTGTCTGTGCACAGGGAGCTTTCAGGGGATCGATGCGCTGTGTTTTGATCTCATTGGGATTGATGCTTTGGATGAGAATGGCCTTCAGGGTCTGTTGTCCCTGACAGCGGGATGGGAATGTTGCCTGCTTTGGTTTCCTTTCCAATTAATTCATTATTTAATTTGATTTTCCTTTTCTCTGTACTTTTTGGCTCTCAGTTTCATAAGAGAAATGTCAGCTTTCCCTGCAGACAGTTTCTGTTGGACCCGATAATTAGATGTGGCATTTCAATTTCAGTATGGGAAGGAGTGGTCCTCAAGCCTGGCAGACCCGGGCGGACTGAAGACGGCATCCCGTGTAATCAGTTTGTTTTATAGAGCAGGAGGCTGAGTCCTAGGAAGGAAAAGGAATGCTGAGTTTCTGTGTGTAGTGCCAGCACCCCCCACACCAGGGGGTCTTAATGTCCCCCACTGCTTCCTTCCCGCAGGGAGTGACAGTCCGCTACAGCCTCTGTCTGCTGTGCCTGTTAGAGCTTCCTGGGTATGCAGGGCCCTCGCTTTCAGGGGGGCTGTGACCTGGTACCTGTGGGCACCTCGCACCATGGGTGGAGAGGGGGTGAGCCTGTGCTGTGACTTGTCTGCCCTGTGTGTCTTGGGAAGGTGGTAACTCTGCCAGTCACGAGTGTACTCTCTGGAGTCGCCATGCTGCTGGGGCAAGTGGGCATTCAGTAGCCTCTTGGACCTCCTGCTCTTCCACACGCGTTTGCTCACACAGAACTCACGGAGCAGCGTGTTCCACCTTCTCAGGCCGCTCCCACCCTGCCCCTTTCCTGGCAGACGGTTTCTTTCCACGGATAGATGGAGGTCCTCTTGGCCTCTTCTCCATGAGGACTGCATTACATTTCCGTCCAGTTGTCCTGGAAGACGTGTCTGACCTTTCTTTTCTCTTGAAGTCTCGTGTGCTCTCCTCATTGCTGTGGATGCGCTGTGAACACCTTTTACTTGAATAGTCACAGGAACTCCTCTGGGTCACAGCCTTGCCTCTCAAATCCACCTTCTGTTATATCCTAGCTTTTCCTCAAAAACTAGGCCATGCAGGCTGGTTGCAGCCTCTCTCCTTGCTCTTGCTGTCCCTCTGTCCCTCTCCCTCTTGCTGGGACCCTTTCAGGCCACGCTGCAGCTGCTCTGAAACCCTGCTTTGCTTGTCTAGTGCTGTGCCACACCTGCAAACCCTCCTGGCCTTGGAATGCCATCTGGCCTCCGCCTGCTGAGCCCAACTTCAGCCCCCTCTTGGTTATTTGCTTATTTGTCTGGTATTGGGAGTTGAACTCAGGAGCACTCTCCCACTGAGCTACACCCCTGGCCTTTTTTATTTCTCATGTAGAGACAGTGTCTCTCTGCATTGCCCAGTCTGGCCTCCAACTTGCTGTCCTCCTGCCTCAGCCTCCTACATAGCTGGGATGACAGGCACGTTCATTGCACACAGCAGCTTGTCACCTCCTCTTTTAAGCTTTTGAAGGTCTTGTCCCTAGCGTTCCCTGCTGGCAAAGGTGGCTCTTTCCTGTGTGTCACCGTGGCACCTTGGATTATCACTCTAGTTTGTCCACACTGCCTCCCTGCTGCCTCGTTTTGTCAAAGGACAGACCACCTGCTGAAGGTCCAGCCAGGTTGGTTCTTGCTCCACAACTGGAGGCCACTTCGAGAATCAGTTACGTGTGGCCTTTCATTGTATGTTGTTTCTTCACAACTTAAAGCCCACAGAAGCTGCTATTTACTACTGCAGCCAGGGATGGATCCGACTTGAGTCACTGTCCAATACGCTGTCTTCACTTTGATAACCGTCCTTGCCCCGACTCTCCTCTGA
The DNA here is from genome assembly GCF_001458135.2 of Marmota marmota marmota. Taxonomy (NCBI): domain Eukaryota; kingdom Metazoa; phylum Chordata; class Mammalia; order Rodentia; family Sciuridae; genus Marmota; species Marmota marmota. The sequence continues at coordinate 34,854,228 of NW_025999949.1, read as the reverse complement.
AATTGGGGCGCTTGTTCTGTGTCTCTGTCCTAGTCTGCTGCCCCCCCTTGAAAAGAAACATTAAGTTCTGGAATTCTCATTCTTACTTTTTAAAGAACAGTGACTCATCCTGAATTATCCAGAAGCCAAAGACGAACGTGACTAGAATTTTAATGCCATGATTTCTCTTTTTCTTTGTGGTTCCTAGATGCCTGAGTCTTTCACAGACGTGTTTTTTGAAGGTGGCTAGGGATATTTTTGAGACTTGGGTTTTATCCTGAGGCCAGAGAGTGTAGGGACAGAAAGAATGACTAGTCCCTGGGTGCTCACCATGCCTGGCTGCTGCTCAGACAGTGGCCCTGCCCTGCAGCAGGAGAGGGGTCGCACTGTGCTGTCTTCGGCCTGGCCTCTGCACCCGCTGTGCCAGCTCAGTGACCACTCCGGTGCTTGTCTGCACGCGGTCTCGCTGCTTCTGCTGGGAGGTCTTGAGGGCAGGCCAGCATGGGCGAGGAGGCTTCCTTGCTCCTGCGTCTCTTGGGCCTTTGGTACTTCCGTCAGCATCGTGTGGAGCACCTTCCATTTTCTCTTTTCATTAGGGACCCCCATCCCAAGTCTTCTTGACCTCATTCTGGCTCTGTCTCTGAAGATTTTTGTTTGCCACCTAGGTTCTGAACCCCTGCCCCTCAGGGGACCTGGGGGAAGACACGGGTGGCTTTCCCTCCCTGCTGGGTTTCCATTTTCCCTCCCACTTCCTGGTGCTTTGCTCCTGCCACCCCAGCCAGGGCTAGGAGTGGCGCTCTGAGGGCCTCCCTCTGCTGCCCACGAGCTCCTTGCCCAGAGCCTGTGCGGGCGCAGGTTGCCTCCCGCCCCAGGTCTTCACCTGGTCTTCACGCTCTGGCAGCCATGCTGGGCTCCAGTGGTAGGCCACTGAGCCACCCCACAGAGGTGGGGCCAGGCCTGCCCCCTGCAGACGTCCCTCTTGAAGTTCAGGCTATTTTCCCCGTGCCCTCTTCCCCCGAGCCGTCGGGGAAAGTGGATCTCTAGTTCATCCTGTCTGTTGTCATCACGAGGGTGGGACCAGTGCCTCTGTCCACGCTCTCAACCTCAAGCTGAAATCGAAGCTGACATCTTACACTTTAGTCCAGACCTGCCGTCGTTTTCGCACCGAGTGGGCTGCTGGCCACATCAGGTGCGGGTGTGTTGTGATGAGGGGTATCTGCTTGCTCTGGAGGAGAAGCCAGTGGGCACGGGACGGCCTGCCTGCCGTTGTGTTTAGCCGGGCCACCTCCCAGCCTTCGGCCAAGGGAAAGGTCAGCCTGCTTCTGCCACCCTGTTCCTGCCACCCTGCTGCTCTTGGGGCACATCTCTGAGCACTGGCCTTGCATAGATACAGAGCCTCACGGCACCCCAAGCTGGATTCCTGCCCAAGACTCCTGTTAGTGACCTGTGAAGTGCACTTATCCCCTACGCACCATTTGCCCTTCAGCTGGGAAGGGTGACTCAGCCTTTTTTAAAAAAAAAATTTATTTTTTTAGTTGTAGTTGTACACAATACCTTTATTTTATCTATTTTTATGTAGTGCTGAGGATCAAACCCAGGGCCTCACACATGCTAGGTGAACGCTCTATTGCTGAGCCACAACAACCCCCGCCCCTTGACTCAGCCTTTTGATTTAAATTTGAGTTGCAGAATAACCTCCTACCCATCAGGGTGGCGTGGAGATCCAGGTGTTTGTCATTCATCGGCAACGGGTGGTCCTCTTGCAGGCGGCCAGGGCGGAAGTCCTTTGGCCATTCATCTTGCTGTTCTTACTGTAGCCCTTTCCAATTAAGCTGGTGGTGCTCGTCATGAGGTGATTAGGGAGGTGTTGGGGAGCAAGGATTTGAGAGCCTTGTATCCAGAGAGGAGGGGGTGAAGCCTGGGCACCAGTGCAGGTCAGCTCCCCGACGGCTCGGTTCAGATTGCACCGAGGTGGGCCCTTCTGCTTTCCGGGGACCGCCGCCCTTCTCCCTGTACCTGCTGCCTCTGCTCTGACTGCAGCTCAGCTTCCTGTGGCCATTGTCTGACTACTTCCAGCTGCTGCCTTTACTCTTGCCACTGTCTTCAGTACGGTGGCCACGGTCGTATTTCTTTTTTTTTTAAGATTTTTTTTCAGTTGTAGATGGACATAATACCTTATATTTATTTACTTTATCTTTATGTGGTGCTGAGGATGAAGCCAGTGCCTGGCACATGCTAGGCCAGTGCTCTGCCTACCACTGAGCACCCCCAGCCTCTCCTGAGGTGGAATCTGATTCGGCCCCTCTTTCTAGCCCTTGCCATGGGTCTCCACTGCTCTCAGGACAGAGTCTCTCATGTGGCTCACATGGTCTCTCTCCCGACCATTTGGCCTCGTTGTCCCGCCCTTCCCTCATTCTTTGTATCTTCCAGAAGAACTGAATCAATGCTTCACCACTCCCTCTCGTTTACTGCGGGTGTAGACTGTAGGCACTCTTACCTTTCTGGATACTGGGATCAGCTGGGGTCTTCACAATGCTTGCCTGGCTCCCAGCATAGACATTGTGATTTAATTTGCTTTCAGTATCCCAAAGGATTCTAACGCAGCACAGTACAGTTTGGGAACCCCTGGTGGAGACTGTCTTCCTCTTACTCATTCTCACATCCCTGGACTTCTGCCAGCAGGGCCAGGGGCCATTTAGTCCCCATTCCCTGTGATGATGAGCTCTGAAGTCTGTTAGGGCAAGTCTCCTGACTAGGTGATTGATGTGGTACCTTCTGGATATTCTTTGCTCTTTGATTTTCCTTAAGAGTTTCAGAATCAGTTTGTCAAAGTGGTCTATTAGAGTATTATTTTGGACTGCATGGAATCAATAGTTGAGTTTTTGGACATTTGGTCATGAAAAATGACATTTTCATGATACACGGTCTTCCTATCTATGAATATTGTATGTCCCTTATTTGTCTTTCAGTATTTTCTATTGTCTCTATAAAGGTTTTATAGTACTTTACCAGGTTTATTTCTAGATATTTTAGTTATATTATAAACATTTTTTACAATATTTACAGCTAAGTGGTGTTAAAAGTGGCTCTTCTCCTCCTCCTCCTCTCTCCTCCCCAACCATGTGTGTGAGCTGTCCTCCCTCAGCTCATCACCACTGCCCGGTGCTGCCAGACTCCCCAGGTGCTGCGCTCCTGGTCCATGCATCTGATAGGCAAGTGCCCTACTACTGAGCTGTACCCTAGCCTGCATCCTGAAGTTTTAAGTTAATAATTATTTGTGTTCTCTTCCAATCTGGAAAAGGATTTAGCATAGTCTCCTCCCCTTTTGTGTGGGTTTTAGAAAGCAGGCTAATTCAGCAAATTAAGCAGTCTTGTTCCCTGTGCTCCGCTGCTCTTGGAATTGTGCTGAGGAGCACAGTGAGTCACTGGTCCCCAAGCCCAGTATCCTGCCTATGCAGTGCCCTCCCATGGAGCTCCCTTGACTGCAGGAATGACCACTAATGACCAGTGCAGAATGTGACTGGCTACATGTGACCTTGGCACTTGAGATGTGGATGGTGCTTCTAATACACTGATCATTAATTTTATGTGATTTTAATTACTCTAAGTTTTAATGCATTTCTCTGGTGGCTCCTGTATCAATTAGATCACACAAGGCTCCTGGGAGAGAGAAACAGCTGCCCAAGTGAGCGCCCAGTGCTGGCTGTGAGGCATGTGACGCTGGGCTGAGCACAGGGCCGAGCCGAAGGTGGGGTGAGCAGTACAGGAGGGGCAGGACTCAACAGGGTTCCTTTATTTATTGACTTCTGAGTAGTGCTTTCTGTACATACATGAAAGTGAAATTCCCTTTAGTACATTTATATATGCATATAACACGATCTTGTTAAATTTAGTACTTCTTTTCTTTTCTTCTTCTTTTTTTTGTAGTTGTAGATAGATAGAATGCCTTTATTTTATTTTATTTTTTTAATGTTGTGGTGAGGATCGAACCCAGTGCCTCCTGCAGGCTAGGCAAGCACTTTGCCACTGAACCCCAGCCCCAGCCTAGAACTTATTTTCTCCTGCTTCCCTTCCTTCTCCTTCCTTATAGGTCTCCTACTCCAGTGATCTTCCTTTTATCTTTGTGATATCCAGACACCCCCACCCCGCCTTCTTTTGCTTGAGCTTCTACATATGAGAGAAAACTTTTGATGCTTTATTTTGGGGGCCTCTCTTATTTCACTAAGCATGATGTTCTCTTGAACTATGTGCTTTCTCTGGTGCCACACATTTATTGGCAAATAACATTGTTTTCTTCTTCTTTCTGGCTGAGGAGAACTCCATTGTGTAGATACACCACATTTTCTTGACCCGTTCATCTGTAGAAGGGCATCTGGGCTGTAAGTTGGCTACTGTGAATTGTGCTGCCATAAACATTGAAGTGGTTGCATCCCTATAGTAAGCTGATTTTAGATCTTTAAGATAAACCAAAGACTGGGACAGCTGGGTCCTCTGGTGGTTCCATTCCTAGTCTTTTGAGGAATCTCCTTACTGCTTTCAAGAGGGATTGCACTAATTTTCAGTCCCACTGGTAATGTATAAGTGCACCTTTTTTCCCCACATCCTCTTGGCTGATTGCTTAATGAAGAAGTAATGACTTTTCTTTCTTAGGGATAGCAGTGCTCAGTACTGCTGTGCAGAGAACATTTAGCCTGTCCTTTGAATTTCTGGTTTCTAAAAGGAGAGCAAGCAAGTGTCACTGTTAGGCATGACACCACTGTGCCCCTTTATTATCATATGAAAGAAGCATTGGACTTTAATCTCAAACTGACAGTGCTCTGGTTTTGTTTCCCTGATTTTTATCCCAAAATAACACATGCTAATTGAGCTATTTCTGCGGCTTCCTTTGGAGAGTTGATGCAGTTAGTCCTATGAGCCATCTTGAATTAATTTTGTGGAATTGATGCTCATTTGTTTGTGTTTCTCTTCTAGTAAGAATGGAGTAACACATATAAACAAGATAGAGAGCAAGGAAACCCAGAGGGGAAACGTGTGAGGAACAGGGTTGGTGCTGCTGAGATCCTTGTGAGGAAGATCGAGGAGGGTGTGGGCAGTCAGGGAAGATGGCAGGTGAGGAGGTCGGGGCAGGGCCAGAACAAAGGGGCATGGAAAGGATCTTCTGAGGAGGTCAGCTTCCTGCTTGACCAAAGTGCTCATGGAGGGCTGGGTTTGTAGCTCAGTGGTAGAGTGCTTACCTAGCATGTGGGGCACTGGGTTCGATCCACATTAAAATGATAAAATAAGTAGGTTAATACATAAAATAAAGGTAGTTAAAAAAAAGTGCTAAAGGACACAAGCAGGGGACCTAGTCAGACAGACACTTTTGTACTCATGTTCCTTTCTAGGGGACCCAATAGATAAACTAACACAGATTTGTGGACAGAGGGGGCACTAATCAATACAGTGAGAAGCGTGTGGACAGGAAGGGGATAAGGAAAGGAAGAAATTGCAGAGACAATAAAAGAACAGGCCCAAACTCTCCCACCAGACTCCCAGCCCTGGGGCCTTCTCTTCTGAGAAGTCTGTTTGTGTGTCTCTGTCTCCTTGCAGTAAGCCTACTTCTTGCTTGCCATTTCTGTTCCTCTTCTTCAGTTCTTTGCTGAAATGGAGACAGTGAAGGCAGCACTCCTAGACAGTAACACTTGCTGTCTGTACTTAGTGGCATCTGTTGCATCCCAAGACCAGAGGGGCAGGGTTGGTGAAACCGGGCCCCTCATCCTACGCCTAGGTCTCCCTCCTGCAGGTTGCTTGGGCATATCTGGGATTGGAACTCAGGCCTCTTGTCTTTTGACCCTTCAGGACCTCAGGCAGTGACTGACTGCATGTCTTTGCATAAGCAGGGAGAGGCCTGGCTAGGGATGTCAGTGCTGTGGATGACTGGTGGCTTTCAGCTGGAGACAAAAGGATGAAAGCAATCCAGTCTACCTTGGGTGTGGGCCTGTTCTCCTTCCTGTAAGTTCTTGGTCAAGAAGTCATCTTCCTCCTGACCAGTCAGTTCTAGTGTCAAGGAGCTCATTACTTGCCAAAGCAATCCATTCAGATTCCACAAATACAAGATCTATATTAGTGGTTTTTTTTAAAAAAAAGAATCCTTGGATTGGAAGCCTAGAAATGACCCACCTTTCTCTCTTTATCAGAAAGATGGTCACAGTTGGTTCCTGGTCATTCATTCACAAAATCATTCATTCCTCTGTTTTTCATTAGGTGCTTTTCTATCAATGTGTACAGTTCTATGCTGTCACATTATATGACTTCAGGGAGAATCTGGGCATCACCATCCCTGTGAATGATGGCCCAGGAGGTGTGCCTGGTCACCTTTGTGTCAGGAGACACTTGTCATTACATGGCAACTAGCAAATGACATTAGGTTATTCATTTACCGGGCAAATCCTGTTTTCCTTATTTGCTATGTGCTAGGTGCTTTGAGAGATTGCTCGGGTGCCAGCTTTAAGTGCAGAATTCCTGCCCCCAACACACACAGTTTAGTAAAAATACCAGAAAAGGGCATCTTTTGTAAGTGCCTGGGTCAGTTTGAGCTGCCCTTCTTGGTCAGGTGGACCTCGAGACCACCACTTCCCTGAAGGTTTCTGCAGAAGAGAAAGCAGTGCTTTTGTTGGGCCTGTGCCACAGCTGTCCTCTCTGGCTGAGTCCGGCTGAGTGCTCGTGCAGTCCTCACTGAGTCAGATTTTGTCTTGATCATCTGAGAAGGGGAGGAATTCCCAGTACTGTCCTTCTGCTGACAGGCTATTGAGTGGTTTGAATGTGCTTTTTGGTTGGTTTCCTGTACAGCCGTTTACTCAGATGGTCACTGTCCAACAGAAGTGCCGTCTTAATTGGAAATTGGCTCTTGGAGTGCATCTTACCCTGTGTCTATTTTGAGAGGGCCTGGCTTCAGAGTGAGTTTTCTTATTTTCCCTTGGAGGGGGCAGGCTGGACTCCCTGTGAGATCACCATGTGGAGGTGGACATCCATGCACGTGGCCACATGGACTCTTACCTTCACATTCTCTCTGTTATTGGGGACACCAGATAGAGGTCTGCTCTCAGGTTTTAGGGCTACACCTTTACAAAACTTTTCCTGCTTATGTGATGTTGCCTTGTACTTTGCAGATGCTAGTGGTGTTGGGAACGTGTTGAATTGGCCCAAGCTCATGTGTACATGCCATTTTCTGTGTTTATCTTTTCTGTTTACATGTCTGACCTTCTTTCTGAAACTATTTATTATGTTCTTGAAGTCTTTCATCTTGAAGAACCAGAGCTTCCTGGTGAAGGTGTTTGGTGTTGAGTTCTCTCAGTGCTGTCTGAAGAGTCTCTAGGTCTCCATCTCTCTTACACAGTAGTCCCACTGTGCACAGGAGTCTCGCTTAGCAGTTCAATTTTCTTAAATACTTGGAAGATGAATTTGTGCCATCTCATGACTTCCATTGGGAAATTAGCTCTTGGTCTGATGGAAGTTCATTTGGATATTTCCCCTTTCCCCACTCCTCCAGACCCCTGAGATGTGTTTGTATCCTAAGGAACTCGAACTGTCCTGTAACTTTCAAAATGTCTTCATTGAGTGGAATTCACTCCCATCAGCTGAGTGGTTTGTGTGTGTGTGTGTGTGTGTGTGTGTATTCAAGAGATGTGCAGGCATCACCGTGATCTGAGTTTAGAACAAGCTGGGAACCCCAAAACATTGCATCTCTTCAGGTGGTTGGCCTTCACGCCCAGCAGCGGGGCAGAGGACGCCATGTTTGATCCCATCACAGCATGTGCCCAACACAAGGAGGGAGTCTCTGGGTGAGGCTGCCCCTGGGGGATGGGAACTGTCCATTAAGGGCCACTGTTTCTATAGACAATATTTTTTCTTCCTTAAGCATATTCCAGAGTTTCCAGAGAATGAGTGAGCATGCTGCTTTCTCTGTGGAACTTCAGGATGAGTGTAGGCTAATTTTCCTAGCCAACTGCTTCTTTTGCTTTGGTTCTCTTGAGACTATTTTATGATAGACACATGGCCTTTTTTGGGCACCCATGGATTTCATGAATAAATGAGAAAGCATCTTTGAAGTACATTCTACCTGGAACAGCATACTCTGACAGACTCCCACTGAGAGATTGTTGCCTCCTTTTGCCTTTGTAAATGTATTTTATTCTCATTTATTTAGGTACCTGTCACAAAAGAGAAAAAGGTATACTCATGCTTATTCATTAGTGACTCTTGAGGAAGTGTGCAAAAATGGACGCGGTCCCCAGGTGGATGGTTGCCAAGCCATAGCGGGGTCCTGAGCAGGCTTGGTGGGGTGTTTACTGTGCAGTCCTGACCCCATGATGTACTGAGGAGCAACCTGGACTGGGAGCTCTTCAGGTGCTCAGTGCTGGGGTGGTTGTGCTGTGTCATAGCAGAGCCGACGGTCATGAGTTCTGGTTTTGGCCGTGCCTCAGAGAGACTGTAGTATTGAGCAGGTGCCTCATCTTTTCGGAGCCTCCACTTTCCCTTCTATGGCGTTGTTAAGAGGCTGTGTGCCTCACAGGGAGTGAGGAGTGAGAGGCCGGGCACCTAGTGCCCCATGCCGCCAAGCTAAGGGCATCCGAGTCACCATGTAAGTAGAAGAACTGGAGAGGATTTCCAGAGGCTGAGGAGTCCCCCAGCAGCCATCTGCACACTGGACACGGGAAGCAGGAGTGTGACTCAGCCCAAGTTCAAAGACCTCAGGACCCTGGAAGCTGATGGGGTCACTCCAATCCAGAGCTAAAGGCCTGTGAACACAGAGGGCCACTGGCTCAAGTCCTGGAGTCCCAAGTCCAGAGAGCCCACGGTTCTGAACTCCAAGGGCAGGAGGAAGAGTGTCCCAGCTCTGAGAGAGCGTGAAACCTCCTTTCCCCTGCTTTGTTTGTTCTGCCCAGGCCCCAGGCTGATTGGATGGTAGCCGCCCACGCCAGGTCACATTCATGCCAATCTCCAGACACCCCCAGAAGTGAGGGCTTGCCAGTTTTGGGTTTTCCTTAGTTTGTTTGAGTTGACACAACATTAGCTGTCCCCGTGGTCACCCCTTCCAGTGTGGCTGCTTTTATTGTGACCCTGTATTTTCTTTTCACTGCGTGTTCCTGCTTTCAGCTGTCATTCTTCTCCCTTGTCATCATGGCTGTGACATGGCTGAATTCAAGAGAAAACTATGAATTCAGCATTCAAAATGGTATTTCTGAATTGCCAAGAGGTGCTGTTAATAGGAAAATGGAGCACCATAGTGGTAACTCTGAAACTCTCTAAAATCTCACTTCATTCTTGCTGCTCCACAGGGCTCATACCGTCCACACGCACCCGCCATTCTGGTAAGCCCACAAATGCTTTGGTCCTTCCGCAGGTGCCTTCATCTGCTTTACCTTTCTTGGTCCTGTTTTCCCATTAGTTGGCAGCCCAACCTCTTCTCTATGCTGTTTGTGACATCCCAGGTTGGCAGAAAAAGTGGCCAAATGATTGAGTGTCAGCCCTGTCCCAGCTGGAGGGGCTCTGCCCCGGTATTCCCAGCGAGTTGTTTCCTGTCACACATCCTTCTAACTGATCACTCACCCTCCTTTTGCTGCCCTGTCCTACTCCACGTGGCTCTCCTGTGGGCTGAAGGCTCATGCTGGCTTCTGCCCGCACCTGAGCAGGACCCTGCCCAGTTCACAGTTCCCACGCTCCTCATCCTTCCATCTCCATTTGGATCAGAGAGCAGAATTCTGGTGTATGAGAAGGACAGAATGGTTTCTTAGTGTTTTTTTCTGAGCTTGAAGACAGATATTTGAGTTTCTTTGAGATTTCAAGGTCTGTGCCCAAATGGAGGCAATTTTCTGATGTAAATCTAACTTTTTCGCAAAATGCCCATGTTCCAGACCCTTCCAGCTGCCGGGCACTGCAGATCTGTCTTTCCAAAGGTGCTTTTGCAGCGCTGATGGAGTCCCTAGAGGTGGCTCCCTATGCTCAGCCTGCCTGTGTGTGGAGCAGAGAGCAGCAGGGCGTGGCTCTCAGCACAGAGAGGTGCTGGAATGCAGGGGAAGGAGGACCTGCTTCAGTTAGGGCAGCTAGAGAGGCTCTGAGGAAGAGCTGCATCTGGATTGAGATGGAGATTCAGGGACATCTGGGTGAGCAAGGATGGTTGCCACAAAAGTGACAAAACATGGGGCAGAACAGGGAGTGACAAGGAACGCATTTGGGCGCAGGAATTGTGAATTCCTGTTGCAGGGGCTGAGGGCTGTCAGAGCTGGCTGCAGCACTGTGGGAGCTGCCTTGTCTCTGGTCTGCTCTTCACTTAGTGTGCTGTTCTTGGGATCCCAGCAGGACTTCTGCATTCTTCCCTTTCCATCCTTCATCTCCATGATTGACAGTTTTTTTTTTTTTTTTTAAATTCACGATTGCCCTGTGAATATGTCAGAACCTGTGCTCAGACTCTCAGGCTCTTGGTTAATCTCCTGGAATTTGCAGATACCTGTAGAGGGAAGTCCCTGCCAAGGTCTTGTCTTGGTCTTTCACCTCTTGTGCTAGATCTTTAGCCCTGAGATTCTCCACTGCCTCGTGAGCGCTTTCCTGCTTGGACAGATTTCAGGATGACTTTGCCTGTGTTTTCCAGTTGGTCTCTGTGCCCAGTGGGTCCGAATTGCCTGAACTGTTGGTTTCAGGAGTAGGATCTCCTGAAGTGTGAGCTGCCGTGGGACATCAAATGGGCCACAGTTGCTCACATTTGATGCTTGAATAAAGGCCTGCGAGGCAGCTACATTTTCTTTGAACTTTCTCACGTGCTCACTCAGTCTTCCCGGTCATCTTCCATGGGCACTTCTGGAGGGAACAGATCAATTTGTAATTTTCTTTATGGATGCTCAATGTTTGATTTCTGCATTCTATTTTGAATATAAGGTCTAATAAACCTTTCAAAAAGACTGTTTTTAATTTGTTAAATGTAATTTAGCATTAGAAGATTTGAAGGCTCTAAACAGAGAGTTATTTAATTTTCCTTACTTCAGATGAATATTGTTTGACATCCTGAAAATTGAATTACTTACGGGAATATATATTAGCAAATGATGTTTAAGAGAAGTTTTTTTTTTTTTTTTAATCACGAGCCATTTCTGTTATGCTTGGTTAGTTATAAGTTTTTCAAATACATTTTAGGCATAAGTCTTGGGTCTAAGTGATTGGGAATTTGGAAATATCTGTTTTATATGAATTAAATGTAAATGCCCTTCATCTTATAGAAACTTTACTTTCTTTTTAAATTTTTTTTTTTTTTTAGTTGTAGTTGGACACAGTACTTTTATTTATTTTTATGTGGTGCTGAGGATTGAACCCAGCATCTTCATGTGCTAGGCAAGCGCTCTACCGCTCAGCCACAACCCCAGCCCCAAGAAAGTTTACTTTCTTAATAGGAAGTTACTTAGGGGTTTGTTTAAGACAAGTAACATTTAAAAATTGTCATCTTACCATCTCTTTCTACCGTATGCTCTTTGATCTCTGCTGTTTGCCTGCTTCTTAAGTCAGAATTAGTGTTAATGTTCAACTCCTGCACAGGCTGCCTTGGGCTGTCTGTCCTTGGAGCCTTGCTGGGCTACAAGTCTAGCATGCTTGGCGCACTCACAGGTGTCCTTGCCAGCTGGTTATTGTTAGGGAGCTCTGGCTACTTGAAAGTAATGTATTAGAAAATAATCTCTTTATGTTATTTTTTAAAATATTTTTTTTAGTAGTAGATGGACACAATGCTTTTATTTAATTTTTTAATTTTTTATGTGGTGCTGAGGATCGAACCCAGGGCTTCACATTTGCTAGGCAAGCGTTCTACCGCAGAGCTACAACCCCAGTCCGTCTCCTTATAGTCTTGAAAATAATAAAACTATAATTAAAATCTCACCAATTCAGCTGGGCTCCTCTCTTCAGTAGTTGGAATGAGAGGGCCTTGTCATGGCCTTGGAGACCTGTGCAGTCTGTGGCATTTTCTCCTGAGTAAGTGGGAACTTTGTAGAATAGTAAGGACAGAAATTAGAGTGCTCTTCCTGTTGTTAGCATTTTTGAAGAAACAAAAACCAAAAAACCCCCTACATTAAAAAACAAAAGCCAAAAACAAGCTTGAGCTCAGGTCCGACTTGTGACGTTTGTTCTTGTTTCCTAGATGGAAGCAGTGTGAGCGGCTTCCCCCTGTCCAGTCCTTTCCGACAAGTCGTCCGTCCCCGAATGGAGAGCAGGCCCTCCAACGCCCCCGAGGGCAGCAAGACTGGGGACCTCAGCCACCTGAAGGTGAGTGTGCCCAGGACAGCCTGCCAGCCTGGGGCCTGCAAAGCCTTCCCAGGGTAGCCTGGCTGTGCTGCTCCAAGAGGAGAGGCCGTGTGTGGCTGGAAGTGGTTTCTGTGTTTTCTGTCATGTGGAATGCTTTGGAAAGTGGTCTGGAGGAAGCTTGGCACCTTTTTTTTTTTTTTTTTTTTTTGGTGCTGCAAAGCCTTGTTTCTATGTGAGGGGATTTTGGTGGAATGAAGGAGGACAGTGGTGAGTGGACCATTTCCTGCCTCACTGGTCAGCATTGGAAAATGCATCATGGCGTCATCATTGTGCATGGGTGTTCATCCCGGCTGTGGTGGTGCCTTCCATTTGTTGGTTTATAAGTACATGGGAACAGCTTGACTGTCCCTATAAAGTTGAGATGCTTGGGACTGGCAGGCCAGCCTGAGCAGAGACTGCAGGCTGTCAGGAAGGTGTGAATGGGAGCCATCGTCCCAGAGCCCACCCTGGAGAGCGAGCAGTTGGGGAACTGCAGGACTTGGAGCTGCTGCTGCTGGAGTTCGAGTGAGCGTGTACTCCGGCCCAGCCTTTGGGGCTGCTGTTTACGGTCCTCATGCCAAAGTGTCAGGGCACGCTGACTGATGGGGCTGTTGGAGGAGCTTGACTGAGAGATGCTTGGATTAGTCACAAGGAACTGCACTGCAGGGCTGCCCCAGCAGGGCAGCATGGGTGGGGGAGGTGTTGTCTGAAGCAAGGTCTTGGCAGGAGGGACCCAGCCAATGATGTTGGTGGAGGTAGAATTGGCACCTCCTGCAGGAGGACCCGTAGTGAAGGCAGTTTGCTGCTCTGCATTGCTGTGCCCATTTCTGGTCCTCACCCAGGGGCCTGGGCATGAGGACAAGATTCCCTCCAGCAGCAGGGAGCAGAATCACACAAGCAAGAAGCTGGTCTGCTGCTGGGGGAGGCCTCAGGGTGCTGTGCCCAGTTCTCTACCTGCAGCCGCGCAGTCCTCACCACCAACCTGCGAGGCAGGGGCCATGTCAGCATTCTGTATTTTAGAGGGACACGGTGGCTTGGGCATGATAGATAGGAATCAGCCCAGGAATTTAGTGGCATAGGTATGACAGGCACCTGGCTATCCAGTACATTCCTGTGCCACCCTCCAATATGCTGGCATGCTCAGGGATGGCACGCCCTTGAGGAGCTGAGGCCAGAGAGAAGTGCCATACAGGAGGCTCTCATGTTCCACTGGGAGATTTAGCACCTTTCAAGCAGCATTTTCAGGTTGCTTTCCTCATGATGGCAAGTGTGCATTATTCAAGTAGAAATTACTGAGTAGCTCAGAGAGATTAACTAATATGCCCAAGGTCAAGCAGTTACTAAGTTGAAGTTAAAACTCAGACCCAGGTGTGTCTGAATCCAAAGCTTGTGCTTTTTCCACAATACCATGCTGTCTCTTTACATATAATTTCCTAAGTTTCTAAACATTGTGGGATACAAAATCTCTATTGATTCAAACTATATTTATAGAGCGGTTGTGTATAAGCTTTTTGGCCTATCTGCCCTCAGTTTCCATTCTGTGAAAAGCAGATAATACAGCTCCTCCTGGGCTATTGTAAGGAGTTAAGTGTCTGCTATTAGCCCTGGTAGATAAGAAAAGCTTACAAAATGGCAAATCCAATTCGCTTCCAAATTATTTCTAATCTGTCCCAGTGATAGTTATAGAGACAGGGGATTTCTTCCTGCAAAGTTTAAGCATAAAAGCTTCAAAGGAATCCTTTAATCTGCTCAACAATTTCAAAACTTAATAAGAAATTTAGAAGTAAGCGATGTGGAGAGAGCCTGCTGCCTGTGGAATTCTAATCTCACACTGATGTTTGAGGCGCTAGGCCAAAGGAATGTTCCTTGAGGTTCCATGACGTGTTAGAACTTGTGCCTCTGTGATCAACATGTTCATCCGAGCCTCTGCAGCATTTCATCCAGTTTGTTCCTTCTAGTAAGCAACTGTTTCATGCCTATTCTGGATGCTGGGGCCATAAGAGAGAACAGAGTCCCAGAGCCACGTTCTGGCAGAAGAAACTGACAGCGAAGATAAATATCAGACTGTGCTAATGCGAGATGGATAAGCAGAGAAGAAACAGGGGCGACTGCCACTTGCTGTTTCAGGGAAAGGGTCTCCAGATGCCTCAGCACTGGCCCTCTGTGAGAGGAGGCAGCCCCTTTCCAGTCTATGTGACACTCTGCTGTCCTGAGGTCAGTGCATTATTTGAGTAACAGCATCACTGCCAAGTTGCCAGTTTTCCCCACTGTATTGTTAGTTTATTAAGGCTAAGGATGAGGCCTACCAGTCTCTGCATTGCCAGCCTATTGTGTGTGTGTGCATGTTGCGGGGACACACACACACACACACACACACACACATTTTCATAGGACTTTCAGAAAATGTTGAATGACTGAATAAGAAAGAAAACTGAAGCCTTCTGAAGACTTGCCCTTCTTTCCTAGTGAGAGTAGCAGAGGGTGAGTCACATGTTACAGCTTATCCCATGGTGCCAAGGGCAGAGCTGTAAAGGGTAGCCTGCATTAGAATCTCCTGGCAGGCCTGGAAGCCAGCTTGCCAGGCCATCCCCACAGCCTGTAGTCCTGCAGGTCCAGTGGGGCCTGGAGCTACATCTCCAGCAGGTCCCCAGGCAATGCTGATGCTGTGGGGTGGGGAGCTTTCCCCAAGGTCACTTCTCAAGAGAGCAAGCAGTTGACTTTGATCTTTTGTGAGACTGGCCTGTAGTGTCCTTAAGAAGACTTCTGGGCCTTTCTGATATTCCTCACAGAGACGGGCACATGGTAAGCTCTCTCTAGGTGCCCCAGTGGCAGATTTGCAGTACCTTGATTCCTGAGAAGGAGTTTTCATAAACATCTGTGATACAATTAAAATTAAATCTAGGAGGGCTGGCGACGTAGCTCGGTGGTACAGAGCTTGCCTAGCGTGGGCAAGGCCTTGGGTTCAATCCCTAGCACCCAAAACAAAACCAACAAAACAGAACAACAAAAAAATCTAGGCATTAAAATGCTTATTTGGGGGCAAGTCTAGAAATACCTGTGTGGGGAATCCATAAACCTGTCAGCCCTGCCCATCCAGAAATTTCCCCAGGCTAGGGGGTAGTCAGCACAGCGCCAGGATTCTCAGAAACCCTCACGTCTTTGGAGTTTGTGACCCTGTTGCTGAGAAGTACCTGGTGGTTCATTTTCGGGATCTCCAGGGATTCTGAGGCACCTTCTTAGCGCCAGGCAGGTCTTGGGAACTGTCATTACAAACCATTTTGTGCCTTTGCATTCAGCATGATTGATCTGCAGACAGTGGGGGAAGAACCAGACGGTAGGAGAAAATGTGTACTTTTATTGCATTCTTGCCAAATAGGAAAATTGAGTTAGATCTGCTATTCAGAATGACTGACAGAAAACAAATATGTTTGCTTTGAGTAAGGACATTTAGGTGACATTATTAGTTCCTACAAAATCCAAAGCAGTTTAGAGACTACATCAAACAAAATGATTCTATCTCTCGCTTCCAGAAATGTCACAATGGAAAAACCCCATGTTTGGCTTTAAGCAGACCTGGAATGACCCTTGCTTTTCCCCAGTGTTGCCACAGTGGATGAGTTACTTCAACGCATAAGTGAGCTGGAGGGGACCCTTGGTATACCCAGGGGACTTCCTACAGTGGGACAGGCCACACAGAACCCAGCATAGGAGCACGCCAGGCCTCCTGGAGCTAAGCAGACATAGGCCCTGTGTTCCCGCTCTGGTGTGCATGCTTCCTGGCACCTCAATGTCACATGATGGAGATGTTGGCCCACCAAAGCCCAGGCTTCACAAAAGCAGAAAATATTATCCTCTCATCTTTAACCATGCCTAGCAGAATGCCTGGCATATCCCAGATGTCCAGTAAGTGACTGTTACTACCAAAAGGTTGAAAGTTATCTTGCAAAGGAGGGGCCATCTACCCTCAGCTGACTGGTGGGAGGCACCTTGCAAAGAGCTGCGAGAGCCAACACCAGGGGGATGAGCTGCTTGTACGTGTTAAGAGGAATGTAGCCGAAGTGCGGCAATGACAGAAGAGGTCAGAGAGAGAAGGGGAGACCACAGTGAAGACTCCTGAGTGCAACTCAAAAGATCCAAGCCAGATAGCATGGCTGTGGGGCCATCTTGAGCCTGCAAGGGGCAGTAACCATCGCCTTCCCTGAGCCCAAGTTTATTGGCTTTGTCAGCCCAAACTTGAATATCCTGGGTTTTTTTCCTTGCTCTGTCAAGGAAGACACAAAACAGAATTACCTGATGTCCATCTCAGATTAGATAAAAGCTTTCCTAGGATATGGAAAATCATTACTTTATAAATAACAGCCCTGAAGAAAGATTGAAGACAAGAAATAGAAATAAGGAAGCAGATATGGGACTAGATGCATAAAAAGCATTAAAAGCTGTAGAAAAGGCTTTGGCCAACTTTGAAAACAGTTCCATAACTTTACAAGATAATTATTTTATATTCCTAGTTTGTTGAGTTTTTTTTTTTTTAAAACCAGGAATGAGTGTTAGATTTTCCTCAGTTGCTTTGTGTGTTTTGAGATGAGCATATGGACTTTCTATCTTAGTTTGTTAACATGATGACTTTCAAGGATTAATTGCAGCATGTCAAACCAACCTTGCATTCTTGGGATAACCCTTCCTGGTCATGATGTAGCATCCAGCCTCAAAGCATATGCAATGCTTAGGAATGAATCTGACAGAAGGTGTGAAGGATCTGAGATAGTCAGCAGGGAAGACGATCAGGGTCTGAAAAAAGACAGGAGGCTGTTTGTGGGGAGAAGAGTGGCTGCACTTCACTGGTGTCTCTGACGTGTTTCAGACAGTTGGTTCCCCCTCTCCTCCCTGCCCGCTGGGCACCGAGCTCTGCGTTCATGCATGCCCCAAACGTGCCTATCCTCCTGTCCCTGAGCTCCATCCTACCCCTGGCTGCTGTCCTTATTCTTCCCTTTTGATCAGTTCTAGGAAGATGATATCCAGAACATGGACTAGCACTAATTGAATAAAGCAAGTTACAAAACAATAGTTAGTTTTCAATTTTGATTTAGGAGAAAAACAATCTCACACACAGGTATTCACGTGCGCATGCTCATTATGAGGTCCAGCAAGATGCACCCCCATTCAGAGTACTGTTTTACACAATTCAACTGCACTCCAGAATGAGTCTCTGTCAACACCACTCCTGCAGTGGGACATGTCTGCCAACGGTCTGTGGGAAATGCCCTTGCCCTCCCAACTTCACAGGGCTGCTCAGCAAGAAGGCGACCATGGTCCTGCCAGGTGCCCATGCCTGGGGGTCGCATCATTGTGGCAGTGGGAAGCTGGGTCTGGGACTGGAGCCAAGGGCTGGCAACTACTGGTGAGCTGGATGGGTGCCAGGGATGGATAAAGGATGTCACGTGAGGCACAACATGAAGAAGCTTCAAGGACTAAAACCACAAAGAAAACCTGGAGACCTCATTGTACACCAAGCAGGAGACCACAGGGGCACCCAGAAGAGAACAGTATCCAGTGCTTCAAGTTTGGGGAAAAGATAAAAGGGAATGAGAGCAGTGAGAAAAACACCACTGGATTTCATCAAAAGAAGTTCACAGATGATCCCAGAGAAAATAATTTCACAAACGCTGAGGATCTGAGCCACCTCCTCTGCCCTTGTCTTTAGCCCGTGTAGGCTCCCTGACAAATCTTGATTTTTTTTTTTGGTTCTGGGCTCTTTTGTTTTATATTCTGTGCTCTTAAAGACGGGGCTATTTTAAAAAGCAACAAGAAACTCATTAAATGAAATATCCCTAAGGGTTGGATTGTGGCCTGAAGGTCAATACATATCTGGTAGAGAGAGAGGAAATTAAACCCCACATCACTGGGCTTCATGTGGATAGGTCTTGATAGCAAGGCAGGCGCTCCTAATAGCAAGACTGTGTGCAGCGCAAATAGCAGAAAGCCCCCTGGGCTGCCCCAGGTTCCACTCCCCTGTTCTGTTTCTGGAAAGACACTGCGTGGCTCTGGGCCTCGGTCTCTCCTTGCAGAACAACACTGCTTTCCTCACAGGCTTTTTAAGGGCATCAGAACAAAGTGTTGGTTATGTGTGTGGGGGTTAGACTGGAGGAGACTTCTAGTAACATTAGGTAACATTATATTATTGGTTCCAGAACTTATTCCCTGAATAGTGTCCTAAGTGTGCCCAAGCCTCTCTCCCCCCTTTCCCCTTTGCCTGCCCCTTCCTCCTGTGGGCCCCGCCTGCTGGGGCCCTGCTCCCTAGCTCCCCTGTGGAGCCCCCCTCAGCCAGCTCCCACAGGAGGCATGATGGATGCCTTCATTCATGCTCCATCTCGGGGTTACATTCGGGGCCTTCCTCCCTCCCTGGCAACTTAGCTTCTCCTTCTCCTTCAGTCTTTGAGATGAGCCTATTTTCTTGGCTGCTTCTGAATCTTTGGAGGGAAGAAAATGGGATCAAATGGTGTTTTGGTCGGCTTTTCTTCACTGTGACCAAATACCTGACAGGAACAACCTAGAGGAGGAAAAGTTTATGTGGGCTCATGGTTTCAGAGGTTTGGTGTATGGGGGCTGAGCACCGCACTGGGCCCACGGTGAGGCAGTGCATCATGGGGGAAGAGTGGCCAAGGGAAGCTGCTCAGCTCCTGGCCACCAGGAAGTAGAACGGAGAGATGGAGAAGGGGCTGCAGGGAAGATGCACTTTTGCAGGGCACACGTCCTGTCACCCACCTCCTGCAGCCACTCCCTTCCCCACTGCAGTGGCCACCCGGTCATCCCGTTCCAGCTAGGATGGACTGATTAAGTTACAACCCTCGAATTCCAATTGTCCCACATTTGAGCCTTCCTATGTTAATACAGGAACGTTTGGAGAACACCTCATATCCAAACTATAATCAACGAGAAGAGTCAAAGGAACCCAGAGAGTCTTCAGGTGTGGAGTGCTTAGGTCCTGATGCCTTGCTGCAGGGTGGGTGGGCAGGAGAGGGAGGCAGGGTCTCCTGTCACTTCAGGGACCTCATGCCTTGAAGGAAAATTGGGACATAGGCAAGGGATCCAAGGTCATATGGTAGCTACTATTCAGATTTCTGCAAGGGACTTGAGTGAAGAATTGGATTCTTTTCAGTGACCATTATGTCAAGAAGTGTGGTCCTGGGCTGAGTCTGAAAGTTGGGACCCTTGGCCTGCTGCAGCAACAGCTTCTCCGTGGACTGTCCCACAGAGATAAGCACAGTGAGCTTGGTATTAATGCAACCACACCTGCTGGCATAGCAGTAGTGTGTCACAGGTGTGGTTTTCTTTTCACATTGGCTTTAATAGTATTGACTTGCTTGATTCCATAAACAAAGGAATATTTTTAAATGTTGGGTTTAATTTTTAGTATTAAAAGTAATTATTAAAGTCTGATGAGACAGCACTTTAAGACAAATGTTTTACATCCATAAATTCTCACTCCTGTTGTCAAAATCTGATGATTTTTAGGATTTCTTTTTGGTACCTAATTCAGTTAAGAATAATGCAGGGACACAGAAACTACGTTTTTAATGAAGTATATGATCAAGAGGAAAAGGCAAGTATAAGCAATTATACTCTAAGCAACATGACTTATAAACACTACAGGTAAATGGAAGTACCCCAGCCACTTAATAACTTGTTAAAATTTTATTTTTAATTGACAAATCATAATTATATGTATTAATGAGATGCAAGGTGATATTTTAATACATGTACAGATTGTATAATGATCAAATCAGGGTAATTAACATATTCATCACCTTAAACATTTGTAATTTCTTTGTGCTAAGTATATTCAGAACCCTCATCTAGCTATTTTGAAATATACAACATGTGGTTATCAGCTGTTGTCACCATGCTGTTCTGTAACACTGGACCTCATTCCTCCTGTTGGTCTGCATCTCTGTGCCTCGCCCTCGCTCAGCCTCTGGTGACCACTCTGCTCCTGGTTTCTGCGAATGCGACTTAGTCCACATGTAAGTGAGGTCAGTGGCTATTTGTCTTTATGTGTCTGACTTATTTCACTTAACATGGTGTCCTCTGGTTTCATCCATGTTGTCACATGACCACATTTCTTTTTTTTTTTTAAATGACTGAATGCCATTCCATTTCCTTCCTTCCTTCCTTCCTTCCTTTCTTTCTTCCTTCCTTCCTTCCTTCCTTCCTTCCTTCCTTCTTTCCGTGCTGGGGATTGATCCCAGGTCTTTGTGCAGGCTAGGCAAGCACTTTACCACTGACCTATACTTTAGCCTACTATATATTGTATTTTAGAAATTTATTCTAAAGTGGATTGACACTTAGGAATGCTAAAGTTGTCTATGCCCGGTCTTATGCGCACTATTGCAGTGAACTTGGGAGTTCAGGAGTACGTACCTTCAACACACTTAGTTCAGTTCCTTTGCACATATATCCAGTAGTGGAATTGCTGGATCATATGGCAGTTGTTGTTGTTGTTGTTGTTGTTCTTCTTCTTCTTCTTTTTTAGGAATTTCCATTCTGTTTTCCAGAATGGTTGTACTAATTCATAATACACCAACAGTGTACAAGGGTTCCTTTTTTTCCCACATCCTCATCAACACTTGTTATCTTTACTTAATAGCCAATCATGCAGGTGTGAGATGACATCTTATTGTGATTTTAATTTGTATTTCTGTGATGATGAGTGTTTTTGAGCGTTTTTTTCATATATCTTGTCTATTTTATATTAGAAAGAAATGTCCATTCAAGTCTTCTGAGCATGTAAAAAAGTATTGTTTTCTTGTTGTTGAGTGGTTGAGTTCCTTATTATTTTAGATATTAGTCTCTTGTCTATCTGATGTGTGATTTGCAGATATTTCCTCCTGTCCTGTAGGTTGTCTCTGTACTCAGTTGATTGCTTTTTTCCTCTGTCAGAAACTTTGTAGTCTGATGTCATCCCATTTGTTGTTTTTGCTGTCATTATCTGTGCTTTGGGTGTCATATCCAAAAAATCACCGTCCATCTCAGTTTCATGGAGTTTGTGTTTTTCTTCTAGGTGTTTCATAGTTTTGGGACTTAAATTTACATTTTAGTCTATTTGGAGTTGATGTTTGCATATGGTGAGGCATGAGGGTCTAATTCTATTCTTCTGCCTGTGGTTGTCCAGTTTTTCCAGCCCCATTTCTTGAAGAGACTGACCTTTCTTTATTGTGTATTTAACATCTCTTCATGATAAAAACTATCTCAACAAATCAGGCATTTAAGGCATGTAACTCAACACAGTAAAGGCCAAATATGTCAAACCCACACCTAAAGTTGGAAATTTTTTCTCTAAGAACTGGAAAAAGACAAGGATGATTGCTTTTGCTACTTCTACTCAACACAGTACTGGAAACACTGTCCAGAGAAATTACGCAAGAAAAAGAAAAGGCATCCAAATTGGAAAGGACAAAGATAAATTGTCTCTGCAGATCTCATATAGAGAGAACCCTTGAGATTCCACAAAAAAACCATTAGAAGTAACCAATTCAATAATATTGCAGGATTCAGAATCAGCATACAAAAATCAGGAGCATTCATATATACCAATAGCAAACTATCTGAAAAAGAAATAAAAAAAGAAACAATCTCGTTTATAATAGCTACAAAAAGTAAAATACTTAGAAATAAAATCAATCAAGGAGGTATATCCTTGATATGCTGAAAACTACATATCATTAATGAAAGAAATTAAAGAAGGAAACTAGTGCAGTCTCTCTCTGCCCTCCTCCTCTCTCTCTGCCCTCTTCCTCTTCCTTCTCTCCTCTCCCTTTCTCTTTCTCTCTGCTCTCTTCCTCTGCTCTCTTTCTCTTTCTCTCTGCCTCTCCTTTCCTTCCCCTTTGGGTAGCCCCCCAATAAAATCTCTTGGTTGAAAAAAAAAAAACCAAGAAACTAGTGGAAAGACATCTTATGTTCACGGGTTGGGAGAATCAGTGTTGTTAAAATGACTGAACTACCCCAAGTGCTCTACAGATTCAGTGAGACGCCCATTGACATGTCAATGGCATTCTTTACAGAAGCAGATAAAACTATCCTCAAACACATGTGGAACTACAGAAGATTCCAAATAGCCAAAACAATCTTCAGAAAAAAAAGTGAAGCTGGGGGTATCACATTACCTGACATCCACATGTGTGTGAAACTGTATAATAAAACCGGCATGGCACTGGTGTAACAACGGGCAGACACATGGGCCAGCAGACAGAGCAGAGAGCCAGCAATGAACCCACGGATGGGCAGTCAACTGACATTTGATATTTAGTTACTTTTAAAAAGAATTCTGTTAAAAAGAAATAAAATAAGAAGGTTTATAAAAAGATAAGGTGACTGTTACCTGTGGTTATAAAAATCTTTAATGGGTTCTTTAAATTTGTTTTGTAAATTGGTCAAGTTAAATTTGAAGAAACGTTTGGCTTTGGAGTAGGTGTAGTGAATTATACTCTTCCCAGGCCTTTGATGTCCTTTGTGTTAGTTGACTATCTCTACAGCCTTGTGACAGTGGCTGTTGGGGACTGATTTACCTGCGCTGTAGACTGAGAGATGGTGACTCCGGGTGCCTTCTTTTGGAGTGTCCGCAGCCCTGTCTCCTTCAGCCCCTGGGTCAGGCCTTGACTGTCTTGGGTTCCATGGCGGTTGCTAGTTAGTCCCACGCTGTGGATTCTCTGCTGGAAAGCTGCTTGAGCAATCTCCTAGAATAGGATTTTGGGGGCCACTTTTCTTCCCAGTCTCCAATCAGTTTGGAGTGTGCCAGGTTTCTCAATGTGGCCCCCACAGGTTCCACAGTGTGGCCATCCTGCCACCCCTCCTGGGCAGAAGCTACTCTTGGCCCTCAGTGTGGCTGTGTGCCAACTGTGGACCGGCAACGCCCAGGGTGCAGGACTGTGAGTAGCATACGTCGTCTCTGCCCACTGGCTGGTCATGCCACAAGGCTGTGACCCGTCTTGCTCTCTGAGGATTAGGCCAAGTGAGAATGGCACAGCAGCAGGTTGGAGCATCCCCTCCTGGAGTTGCTTTAGCTGGGGCCGTTAGGGGAGAGGGAGCTAGAACTCGGTGGTCTTTCCGTCCTGGCACCTTGGTGTGGGATAGCACATGAGCCTCTGTCCTGGTCCTGGTCAGCCCCCTCCCAGCCTCCTGCTGTTCCCCTCTGCCTCTCTCCTCTGCGTGTCTTCACAAGGCCAGAGGTGCACCCATGACTTGGACTTGCACTGGAGTGTGTGTATGCACCCTGGAGCAGGAGGGCATTTGTCCTGCAGTGCACTGGTGGGGAGCCCCATCACCAGTACACTGGAGGGGAGCATCATCATTTTGGGGGCCACTTTTCTTCCCAGTCTCCAATCAGTTTGGAGTGTGCCAGGTTCCACACCCTCCACCAGGCCTGGTGCTCAGCATGGGTTGAGGTCTCTAACTGTGACACATGCAAATCCTGTAGTTGAACTGGGGGGCCAAATTTGAGAATATGGTGGACTGACAGCTCTTTCCCTGTTGTGGATGACAAGTACTGCGTGGGTGAGTGGTCTCTTTTGTGGAAAGCCTGACAATGAGCAGTTCTGTCGTGTTCAGTCATTGCTGCTGTGCAAATCTATAGTTCTGAGTTTGAGGTCAGGATTTGGGGAGGCCAAGCTTGGTGATGCAGTGTGGGCAGGATTGGGCCCTGGAGTGGCATGTTCTCTTGGAGCTGAGTGCTGGATTTAGATTTTTGCTTTGTGATAATTTATAATCTCATAGAGATGAGATTCTATACTTAGTTTTAATACTATTCATCTCTCTCCTGAGTTGGTTCCTTTGATTATGCCACTGGACTTGACAGTCTGGTCTCTGTCCCTCCCCTCAGTTGCTGTTCATCCATCTGCAGGTCCTTGAGGAGCTGGGGCTGTGAGGGGGACAGCGCTGTGTCTGCGGGCAGGTCTTCAGCAGCCCTCCCTGTTCCACAGCTGGGTTGTGAGCACTTCTAGGGAAGGTTTATTTTTTTCTGGTGTCTGACACAGTATCTGGCACATAGTAGGCTCAGCACATGCTTTTTGGAATCCAGAGTAAGTGAAAGCTAGAACTGGGAGAAGTATGATCAGTGTGGCATCATTTCTTCTCCTACATAAGTTTTGTGTGAGAAATGAGTGAGGAGATATACTGATGGAAGCTTCTAGTGTCTGCTGGGAGGCAGTATGAGGCTCTCTGAGTGACACAAAGCTTCCTCTGTGCTGGGAGGGCTGCTGGGCAACTCATGGCTGTGCTGTGGTCTGAAGGGGGCATGACGCAGGCTGGTGTGCATGACATGTGTGCAGCTGAGAGAAAAGGTCAAGGCCAGGTCAAGAGGGCTTGATTGCCAAGAAGTTGTATTTTTAGAATTTGAAATTTCTTAAGTAAGCTCTTAGGATTTAATAGTCAAATGGTACAAGGATTTGTTCTGCCAGCTTCTAATATTCTTTATTGGAGAATGAAATGGAAAGCCTGTGAGCATGAGGCTGGGAGTGCACTTAACAAAATGACACTTTTCAGTGGATCAATGTGCACTAAATCGTTCTAAAGTGAGCACAAAGGTAGAGCTGTGCAGTTAAGAATTAGTGCATCAATAGCGAAGCTGTTTCCTGTCTGTGGAGCAGTAGCCTGAGGGAAGCAGCCATTCTCAAGAATATTTGTGAAATTGAATTTAAAGTAATGGGCAGTTATTTCTGGAAGGCAACATTCTTACACCATGTTTCTTTTGATGTATTTGAAATATGTAGAAAATAAATTAATGCACCACATTCTTGGGGAAAGACAGGCTTCTGAAACTTGTCTACTTCAACCCAGAGACCATAATTTAAAGAATTTTTTGATGAATATATACACTAGAGACCTGGAGAGCAAGATTTCTAGGTTCCTAAAACAACAAGGAAGTTCAAAATTGCAATGATGAATGGAACCTGAAGCCAAAGTGCTTCCTCATGGTAGACTTCACCAACCCACGTGGGCTTCTGGGGTCGGTGTGGAGGAGGGAGTGGGACTGAAGGCCTCTGGCACTGCTCCACGAAGCTGGAAGGAAAGTCTGTGCCCAGATTCGGGAGCCTGGGAAGCATGCTTTGGTCTTCCCTGAAAATTGCAAGTAGCCATGCCATATAGAAGCTGCTCTGCAGAGACACTGGGCATTCCACATGAATAATTATTTGCTACAAACTGCCAGGAGACAAACTGTCACAATGTGGAATCCACAGGTACAGCGATGGGAGCATCTTGACATTTTAAGGAATCCTGTTTGAAGTGATCACCATAGTATTATGAGAAGTAAACCACAAGTATGAAACAAAAGCAGGCTGATTCAAAGAAGAGCTGCATGGACATCCTAGAATTAAAAAGAAAACATATATATATATACACCTACCCATACATCTAGCTGTTAAGGCAAAAATAATTTAAAATAGTGGTTGGGTTAAAGAGTGGCTTTGATGAATTGAAGACAGAGAGAATGAGTGAATTGGGAGATACATCTTAGTAACCTCCGTTGATGGGTTTTGGCTGGACAAGGAAAGACCCTGCAAGAGTGGTTAAGAGGATAGAATAAGAGTCTCCAGTATGTTTCTAGGAGGGGTTCCAGGAATACAAAGCAGAAAAAATATTGAAGAGGAAAATATTCAAAGAGACAATAACTAAGAATTAGCTTAAGAAATGCCAGAGGCATTAAATTAAACAAGTACATCAAGTTTTGGGATTTCACATTTAATTAGAATGATAAATCTTCAGATCCAAGAAGCTTAGCAAATCCCAGTCAGGATGAACACAAAGAAAATCACACCAAGATTCATTGTGATTAAAATGCTGAAAACCTGCAGTGTTAAGGAAAATCTTTACAACAGTTGGAGAAAAAGTACGTATTAATGGAAGCAAAGACAGTGGCTTTGGACACCTTGTCAAGAAAAATGCAGCTGGAGAACATTGGATTTCACTTTTCACTTGGTAAGAGAAAACAGCTGGCCAGGTGTGGTGGTGCATGCCTGTGATTCCAGAGGCTCAGGAGGCTGAGACAGCTCCCTGAAGTTTGGGTGGTAGCACCTTTTTGCTGAGGAGGATCACAAGCTCAAGGCCAGCCTCAGCAACTTAGCAAGATCCTATCTCAAAAGAAAAAAGAAAAAGGGCTGGGGATGTATCTCTGTGGCAATCCCTAAGACCCCCCCCAAACCCCAAAGAAAAATGAAAGAA
>NW_025999949.1:34695947-34827721 GCF_001458135.2 Marmota marmota marmota | reverse complement strand
CCCCCCCCCCCCCCCCCCCCCAAAAAAAAGAAAGAAAGAAAGAAAGAAAGAAAGAAAGAAAGAAAATATATGTAAGCCTAGGATTTTTTTTCTATATCCAGCAAAAGTATCCTTTAAAAAAAGCTAAAGGGCTGGGGCTGTGACTCAGTGGTGGAGCGGTTGCCGCACATGTGTGAAGCACTGGGTTCCATCTCAGCACCACATAAAAATAAATAAAGGTATTGTGTCCGTCTACAACTAAGAAAATATTTTAAAAAAGGTAAAGTACAGGAAACATACACAAAGCGAATTCATCTCCAGCAGATTTGCTCCATAATAGGCTTTAAGTATGTCCTCGAGGCAGAAGAAAACATGCCTTAGATCTTAAGCCATGTTGAAAATGGTAGAAATGTGGGTAAGGATAAGAATAATTAATGTACTTTTTAAAAAAATTTAAAGTTTCCTTAAAAGAAAAATGACTATACTTTAAGGAAAATATATTTGAAAAATAAAAAATATGACAGGCATATGGTGGGGAGGAGAAAATTCTTGTACTGTAGTCATATACTATATATGTTCTTATTCAAAGAGTGACTGTGGTAAGTTCAAGATGCATGTTATAATCAGAGAACAGTTATGAACAATGAGTTCAAAGCATTATATCTACTAAGTAGTGAAGGTCAAATAGAATCCTAAAAAAATATTTAATCACAAAGTAAGGTGGGAGAAGAGGGAAAAAAGAAAGCAAAAAGAGGAGGCATAAATGGCAAGGTTGTGGGCATTAAAGCACCACATCTATAGCTGTGTCCAGTGTAAGTGGTCTAGAAACTTCAATTTAATGGCAGACACAATCACATTGGACTGAAAATAAAATCGAGACTCAACTGTACCGTGTTTATAGCAGATGTGCCCTGGAAACCTTTCATAGGAAAGCAGGGGCATGTTAATGTAAGACGATGTACAACAGGAACATTACCAGGTTGATAGAGAGCAACATTTCATAATAGCAAAAGAGCAAATTCTTAAAGAAGATGTAGCATTCTTAAACATATATGCATTTAATAACAGAGCTTCAAAATACATGAGGCAAAGAATTGACATCATAGAAATGAACAATGGACAGATTTATAATTTTAATCAGAGATTTTACTGCTCCTTTCTTGGTAACTGATGGATCAAATAGAATATCAGTAAAGATATAGAAGACTTAATACAACCAACTTGATTTAGTTGACATAGATCACCTAACAACAAAATAATCTTCATTTTCTCCAAATAGATATCGAACATTTAGTAAGATAGACCATATACGGTGCCATAAGTCAAGTCTCAAAAAACCCAAAATATTTAAATCATTTAGAGTATGTTCTGTTACTGTAACAGAATTAAATTAAAAACCCATACCAATAAGATGTCTTGCTAAGCCCCAGATATTTGTAAATGAAGTAACATGCTTCTAAACTGCTCATGGGCTACAAAAAGAAATCAAAAGGGTAATTTGAAAATAGTATAGATTGAATAAAAATAAAAATACAGCATATCATAACCTCTGGAAGCAGCTAAAACATTCCCCAAAGGGAAATTTGTAGCTTCCAATACTTCCTTAGGAAAGGGAGATACTTTGAAATTAATGAACTGTGTTCCACCATAAAAAAACCAAAAAGGAAGGGGAAATTAAAGCCAAGGTAACCAGAAAGGAGAAAAAGCCAGAAATCCATGAGATTAATAGTAGACAACAGAGAAAAACCAATGAAACCAAGAGCTAGTTCTTTGAGATCAATAAAAGGAGTAAACATCTAGTTAGACTGATCCAGATAAGAAAGAGAAAATGTGAAGTACTGAGATCAGAAATGA
Source organism: Marmota marmota marmota (assembly GCF_001458135.2). Classification (NCBI taxonomy): domain Eukaryota; kingdom Metazoa; phylum Chordata; class Mammalia; order Rodentia; family Sciuridae; genus Marmota; species Marmota marmota. Next base: position 34,825,888 of record NW_025999949.1, on the reverse strand, counting down.
AGAAGGGACATTAATCTCTCCTACAGACATTAAAAGGATAACAAAGGATTTTTAATGGACTTCATATAGTTGATTTGTTACGTTAAATAAAAAGCAAAAACTTCATGAAAGGCACACACAGCTAAAATGTAATCAAGTGATATAGAATATTTTAATAAATAGCCCTTTATTAAAGAGAAAAGAGTTCATTCTTTAAAAATATTCCCCCCAATAAAATGCCAGCCAAACAGCTTCATCAGATTTTATCATATTATGAGAAGAAATACCAATTTTTATAAAACTCTCTCCAAAAATCAAGGAGAAAACATTACTAGTTTATGAGGCTAGCATTATCCTGACAGTGAAACCAGATAGACATTACAAGAAGACTGTTAACCAGAATCTGTCACACACACAGGAGTCAGGGTCCTTAGGAAGCAGCAAATGGAATGCAGGCCACCCGTGCTAAAAGAAGCCCAAGAACCCAGCAATATGGAGCATGGGCGCTGCCTCAAGGTGGGTCCAGTGGGCTTTAGTCCGAGAGTACAAGATCCACGACACTCTTGAGATTCAGCCAGTCTCATTCTCCATATTAACAGAATGATAAGAACCGTATTAACAGACAATAAAACCACGATATCACTAGGCACATAAAATGGCCGTGACAAAATATAACACTTTTATGATACAAAAACACGCAGTAAACTAGAAGTAGAAGGTCACCTGCTCTACTCCAATGGGCTTTGACAGAAAAATCTGTACTTAATTTTATAGTTCATGGTGAATGCTTACCTCCCAAAATTGGTAAGAAGGCAAGGTTTTCATCCTACCTCTATTTAACATTGTGCTGAGAAGTCTAGTTAATGCCAAGAAAGTGCCCAAATTAGAAAGGAAGAAACAAATTCTCTTTAGTTACCAAAATATTACCATTTACATAGAAAAATATTAAGGAATTTACTAAATGTCTACCAGAATAATTAAGTTTATTTACAAGGTTAATATACAGAAATCTAATTTCTATATGTTATCAATGGACACTTGGAAAAATAAATTAATACCATACTATTTACAAAAGATAGACAAAAAAATCATATACTTGGCGATACATTTAAGCAAAGTTATGCAAGAATTGTTCATTGAAAATTACAAGAGATTGTCTTGAGAAAATAAAGAACCAAATAAATAGAAACATGAAAAGGTACATGTGGTGGTGGGTGGTGATACCTAATATTAAGGTGGCGGTTGTTTCTGAATTGATCTGTAGATTGAGTGCAGTTCCGATAAAAATTCCAGCAGACTTATTTTTTTGTAAAACAAGCTAACTTCTTTTTTTTTCTAAAATTCGTATTGAAGTACACAGGATCTGAGCTACCCCAGATGAGAGAGCCACAGAAATAGGGGCCATGTGGTATCATCATAAGGATGAACACAGAGATCAGTGGGGACAACACAGGGAGTCCTGCAGGAGACCCACCTATGAGCAGTCGGCTATGCCAAGGTGATTGACAGGGACAGCACTGACCTCTCGACTGGTGATGCCAGAAGAACTGGACACCAGTATGCAGAAAATCAGCTTTGGGAGGCTGGGGTTGTGGCTCAGTGGCAGAGCACTTGCCTGGCATGTGTGAGGCACTGAGTTTGATCCTCAGCATCACATGCAAATAAAAAAAATAAAAAATAAAGGTACATCAACAACTAAAAAATATATATATAAAAAATCAGCCTTGGCCTTTACATGGCACACGCATCAGAGTTGGAGGGAATGGAGCAGGTCTCTGGATACACAAGACAGAACAGTGAAGTTCCTGAAAGATAGCACTCGAGAAAATGGTGTCAGCTTGGGGTGGGCAAAGCCTTCCTGAGACACAAAAACACAGGAAACAAACAAAATAATAAATTAGACTTCAACATTGGAACTTCTCTTCAGGAACTGGGACTGTAGCTCAGCAGTAGAGTGCTCTCCTAGTATGTATGAGGCACTGGGTTCCATCCTCAGCACCACATAAAAACAAATAAATAAAATAGAGATATTGTATCCATCCAGATGAAAAAACAGAAATTTGAAAACAATAATAACAACAACAAAACCAAAAAAACAAAAACAAAAAACCCCTTCCCTTTGAGGTCACTTTTAAGGACATGAGAAAGCCTTGGAGAAAATATTGACAAAACATAATTAGTAAAAGGATCTTCATCCATAATATACAACAAACAACAATAAAAGACTCTCACAATGCTAAGATAAAGAACCTGATTTTGAAAATAAGTAAAAGCTTTGACTAGTTAGTTCACCACAGAAGATACCTGGATGGTAAATATGCACGTGGAAGATGCTGAGCATCTTTTGTCAGTAGCAAACTAGACTGTAGTGAGGTGCCTTGTGCAGCCCACCAGGATGACCGAGGTTCAAGAGTGGTTGTTCCAGTGGTTGGCCAGGCTGTGGAGGTACTGTTGCTCTCCTGTGCTGTTAAGGAGAGTGTGAGGTAGCACAACTACTTTGGAGAACTGTGCAGCCATTCCTTGAGAGCTCAGGGCTCTCGGTTCCTCTCCTAATTGTTTGCCATAGAGAAGTGAAAGTGTAGGTTCACAGAAGCCTGTGGCAGCTTTGTGCACAGTAGCCCCAGCCTGGAAGCAGCTGAATGTCCTTGAGCAGGCAAATGGATGCAGGAGCTGCGTCTTTCTACAGTCAGTATCACTCAGCACCAGAAAGAAACGAAGCACTGCTGATAACACTCAGCAACACAAATGGCTCTCAAAAACGTGCCCTGCTGAAGAAGCTAGACACAACACATGCTGCATAGTCGAGTTCATGAGGAACTTGGAATGCATAGATCCAAACTGCAAGGCTAGGGAGAGGGTCATTTTGCTGGGGCTTCAGGTGGGGCAGACTCTGGCACTGGCAGGAGGAGCCACAGGGAACCTGTGGGGCTGTGGAGATCTCGTGCGTGCTTGTTGTGCTCATGGGTACACCAGGGAGCTAATTACTGAAGGTTGTTCTAGAGACAGTGCGCAGCATTTCAGTGCATGTTCATTTATTCCTCAGTGATGTGGATGAAAGCAACTTTTCTACACTTAGCACGGCCTTCCTTAACTGTCTTTCCTCATGTTCACCCTGCTGCCGTGCTCTGGGGCACCCCGTGCTTTCCCTTACCACAACACTTAGTGCATACGGAGATGATTGCTTCCTTCCCTGCCTCCCACAGCAGTCTCGCAGCTTCCCAAGAGCAAGGACTGTCTTTTATGTGTGTGTCCCCAGAGCACAGCCCAGGGTTTGGCATGGACCCTCGCTACATGATAGCCAGTTTATTGATAGTCTGCCGTGTGTCTGGGTTGGTGCTCGATGCCTCTCTGTAGTAGATGTTTGATGCACAATGAATTCCAGGGTCACAGTAGCATGGCCACACACCATCATGGAGTTGGAATGATGTAAACATTTGCACAAGGCCATTCCCCTGCTTTTGGCAGTGCCAGGATCGAAACCCCTGGAAGGCGCGGGCTTCTGCTTTTTCTTTTTTTCTTTTTTTTTTTTTTTAAAGAGAGAGTGAGAGAGATAGAGGTAGAGAGAGAGAGATTTTTTTTTTTTTAATATTTATTTTTTAGTATTTGGTGGACACAACATCTTTGTTTGTATGTGGTGCTGAGGATCGAACCCGGGCCGCACGCATGCCAGGCGAGCGCGCTACCGCTTGAGCCACATCCCAGCCCCTTCTGCTTTTTCTTATGGAGTTGTGTCTGTCTGTTCTGAAGACTTAGTTACCCTGCTGTTTCTCAAATTGATTTTGTTAGCAGGTGGAGTTTACTCTGGTGACATGGGCCTTGCGTTTTCTAACTCATTTGACAGCACTTCTTTAAGTTTGGGGAAAACGATTTAAAAGAGGGAACTACCCTGGAGCCACCTGTCTTCAGAACCTGGCCAAGCACTTACATTGAGCAGCACTGTTGCTGTCTAATTGCATAATAAACTAATTACTATGGGATGAGTGCCTAAAAACTCTTGTGGCAACTCAGATGCCAATTTCTGCTTGTTCCTTTTCCCTTAAAGAAAAAATGAATCTTTTACAACTGTCAGCAAATTGAAAGTTCATAATTCAAAAGCCAGTTATTTTGGGAACTAATGGATGAATTTTCTTTGGCATCCTTTTCTTGGTTAATTTTCCTGTGAGCTGTGTGTTTTCCATAGAAATGTGCTAAGTGGCTATCTGTTGGAGGGTCCATTATATTGAGTGGATTTAAACCAGGCTGCACCAGAACCACTACCTTTTATTTTCTATTAGATCCTAAAAATATTTTAAAAAATACCTTTGACTTTGGGTTATAGTAAATAACAAAACAAAAAACTGTTGGAAAGCAGTTTGGTATTTCTTCAAAAAATTAGGCATCGAGTTATCCTCTGACCCAGCAGTTCCACTCTGGGTTGTACTCCAGAGAGTTGAAAACATGGTCACTCAAAAACTTGTACATGAATGTCCATAGCAGCGTTGCTCTTGATAGTAGAGTAGAGCGAATACTTCACATGGCTCTTGAGTGGTGAACTATGAACAGAGCGCCGTGCAGTGTGTGTCCAGCTGGGAGAAGAAGGAGGAGGCTGATCAGCTACAGCACGAAGGCCTCGAGGGCAGTAGGCCCAGAGGAAGGAGCAGGCAGAATAGGTGATTCCACAGGGACAGAGGCAGCCGGTGGTGCTCTGGGTGCTTGGGGCTTGAGGGGTTGGGAGTGCCTGCTGGTGGGTGCTGATTCTCTTTGGAATGAAAGAAACATTCTGAAATTAGATGGCTGCATGATTCTGTGACTATACCGAAAGCCACTGAATTGTGCACCCTTCTAATGGTAGATTTTATGGTATTTGTGAGTTACATTTCAGTTAAAAAAATTCTTAAAGCAGACCTTTTTCTCTTCCCCCGCTTCTCTTCTTGCCCTCTATGGCTCCCAACTCATCTCCCGAATCCCAGCCAGCTTGCCCACACTCCTGTTGTGTGTCTGCTATGCCCGGCCCCCAGGGTCGCCCCTGTACTGAAGGTGTAGAGCCGTCTTGCTGCACGATGCCCACATGGCCAGGGCTTCCTCACAGTTTCCCTCACGGTTTCCCCACCCAGTGAGCAGGAAGAGCCCGCAGTGAAATGCCATCTTCCTGACTCCCGGGCATCTCTTGCTCTCTCATGTTCTCCTGTCTCATTCAAAGAAGTCTTCCTGGTGTATGTTTCCAGGGAGGGGATAGCTAAGCCCAGTCCTGCCATGTGGACGCATCTTAGAGCAGGGTAGCAGATGCTTGTCGTGGGCTGCCAGCTGGTCCCCTGTGGAGGCGTGTGGAAGACCAGATCTGCACCCTGACTGGAGGCAATCCGATACCAATGTTTGCATGACACTGGGGGCCGAAGCAGAACCTGTCCTTCAGCCAGGGCCTGGCTTGGGACTTTTCCTGCTGCTCTGGTTCTTCGTTCCTCGGTCCTTTCTTACGGTTGTGAACTATTTATCAGATGTTGTATTGGGTGATGGATTGTTTCTAGGTCAATATCAATTGAGTCAAAACACAGACTTCAGAGAACAGTAGCAGTATTGTTGCCTATCAAGGTAGGCTTTGATGTGAGCATCTGTCTCCATGGCTACTGACACAAACCTAGAGGGCCTGGGATGTCTGGTTTCGACCCTTATGCATCCTTTTAACTGCCCCTCAGCCTCAGGTTCTTTCCCGCCAGTGCACTCTTTGCCATATTGCCAGCAATTGGTGGCTCAGAGACAGTTTCTGCAATCAGTCTGTCAGACCCAACCACTTAGCTGTTGACCTTGGCCAGCCTAAACTTAATCTCACTGAATCTTGTCTATTATAAAAATGGGAGGTCAGTGAAGCTGGGAGCGATAGTGCTTGGGTTGTCAGGATCATTCATGATGGTCGAAATAGCTGACTGTTCTGTGTGCTTGCTGCGTGCTGCACCCTTTCTGAAGCATGTGAGGTGTTCAGCACAGTGCATGGACGAGTCCCTCAGTGCTCAGTGGAGGCCACCTGCTCCTGTTGTTATTGCATCTCTTAATCTCAGATCCCTTCAGGCCATCCCTTCCTGATCCTCCGCCATTGTTCAGAGGTAGTCCAAGCTGGCACGGAGGTCCTGTGTGATCACATGCAGTCCGCTCCCCCTTGGATGCCTCTTTCCCTGCACCTGCTCAGGGAGCTCTGCTCTGCCTTGCCGTGTTCCAGAGGTCCCCTTGCCTGTGAGCCATCTCAGTGCAGGGCTGAATTGTTCTTGCAATTCCCGCACAAAGAACCAGTTCCTCCTTTGTCCACTGCAGCTTCCGCGTGCCTGAGTGGCAGCAGTCATGGCACTGAGTCCCTCTGTTAGTTGGCTTGTCCTTCAGGCCCCGTGTCAGCCATCTCCAGGGCTGGGCTCAGAGTTGTCCACATGGCGTCTCCCACATGACTGCTTTTGTCCTTGTCTTCCCCGCCACACCAGGTGCTCCGGAAAGCAGAGGCCTGGTCCTTTTCCCACCCCACCCCACCCCACCCGCCTCAGGGAGTTTCCACAGTGTCCTGGTTTGGGGTGGCCATGCGCCTCCTCAGAATCTCACTTTTAATGTGCTAAAAAGTGTACAAATGACTCTGGTCTTGGAATATAGTATAGGGGATCTCAGGAACGTGGGGGTTAAGTTCTCCTGTTTTGCCCCTCCTGTGGTTCTGTGGGGGTCTCTGTCCTGCTCAGATAAACTGCCAAGCTGTGCTGAGTTGAAAGCCCCAGGGCGCCCGAGAAGCTCTGCGGCAGAAGGCTCAGCTCTTGTGTGACTCTAGCCGTGACTTTTATACCTCACTATTTATAATTCTTGCTATTAATAACTCTTGTAAGATTTAACAGAACACAGCTGTAAGCATAGATAATCACAGAGACCCTCAGTGACTTACAAGCAAAGCTTCTAAGATGTGTCCTTCCCGAGAAGTTGGTCTTCAGCAGTCCCTGGTCCGTTTCCCACTGGACGTTTACCAACATCCGACATTCCCAGTGGGGGTTGGGTGGGTGGACCCTGCTGCAACATTATTCAGTCATTTTTCTTGCATTTGTTGAGGGTATTTCTCCTCACCTATGTTTATGGGTATCAGTTTCTGTATATCAGGGAAATGATTTTATTTCTCTAGAATGTTTGTATAAGAATGTTGGGGGTTGGGATTTCCATTATCTGGCCATAGACCTAGGAATGCCCACGGGACGGCCTGCTGTTCACTCCCTTTCCTCACCTGAGGTTCCAGGGAGCCATCAAAGAAAGAAGGTTCCGGTGGGGCTCAGAGATTCCCCTCCTTGGTAGCAATGAGGCCTGTGGCTGCAGGCGTGAGTTCTGGGGACGCTGTCCCTGGTGTAGACTGGTCTGGGGATCTCGCTCTGGTTCTCTCCATCCGGGAACCTTAAGGCTTTTCTCTGGTCACTGTGCTATGTGGGGAACCTGAGGTTCACCCTGCTCACTTTGTCACCCCCTCTGTTCCTGGGCAGCAAGGAGGGACTGTGACTGTCACTGCTGACACACACCACCCAGCCTGGGCCTCGGAGGCTGGGAACCAGTGGGCAGTGTTCCTGCCGGGGGCTCCTGGCCTGGGACCGGGGCCTACTGAGGTCCAGTGCTTTTCATCAGTGCTTTTCTTTAATTGGCTAATGGCAGAAGCCCCAGCTCTCTGTGGTTTACATAACGGAGGTGACAGCTCCGCTCACTCAGTGGAAGTTTGGGGGCAGGTTTGTTTTAGCTCTCTTCTGTTCTTAGGTTCCGTGAGGCAGAAGCATGGCTTACTGGTGATGTCCCTGATTCTCCTAGACGGGGGATGATGAGGAGAAAGTGTGCTTCCTCTCTGACTGGAAATCCGAGGGCCTGCCTGCGCCACCCAGCCACTTGCCCGAGGTTATTGGATGCTATGTGGCACATCCCACCTGGAGCAGGAGAGCAAGGGGCTAGGGCTGTGGTCCTCCAAGGGAAATGGGGATGTTGCTATCAAAAGAGGGCCCAGAGCCTCCCGCTTCCCTTCCAGCGGTGCTCAGAGCCTGCTGTTCTTGTTGGTTCCTCCCCGGCGCTTTTCCATCCTTCTTTGAGTTTCTTTAACTCACTCTATCGTACATCAGAGTTTGACCTCCATATGTTTGTCTAATTGGATTTTGAGTTCCTGGAAGGTAAAGTCTATTTTCCATCTTTCTCCTGCAAGCCCTGGCATGTCTCGGCTGCCCCAGAGTTTCTGGGAGACAGCAAACCTAGGGCGAGGTGTCTGAGACACACCAGCTGCACTGTCCCCAGCCCAGGGAGGGCTGCTTGCTTATTAGCCGAGTGGCCTTGAGAAGAGGAATTTCTTCTGTGGACTTAGTGTCTTCCTCTGGAGGACAGGTGAGCTGAACCTCCTGTGGTAGAGTCACGTGGTGGTTGTGCAGCGTGCCTGGCCTCGCTGTTTTAGACATTAAAGACAGTGACTCTTAGGAGGTGTGAAATAGTGCACTGTCACATAGCAGCACTGCGTCCCCACCCTGCCCTGTTGCCACTTCCAGAAATCTCCAATGCTGAGTTTCCTAATAGCACTTCTGTTGGGTAAAGCAGCCATAAGAGGAAGTTCATGCAGTGATTTTATTGCTTCCATGCAATAAGCTTATTGCATGATTATTTTTAAGTCTTGAAAGCAGTTACATAAAATAAACCATGGACCCACTCTTGTTTTCAAATCTGTCGTTCCTTTCCTTTGCGGCTCTGTTCTAGTATATTTCCAGAATTCGTGTTCTTTGCTGTGGTTCTTGTTGCTCTACTGACAAGGTGGCCCAGGTGCTGGCCTCACCATCCTCCCACCACGTGGTGCCCAGGAGCTGGGGGGCCCTGTTAGCTGTGGGCAGTGGTTACGGGAGCAGTTAGGAGCAGAGCTGGGATGAGGTAGGATGGCTCTTGGACGATGTCTTGCTGTCTCCTTGTGTGGCACTTCCTGCCCACGTCTGGCTCTCTCTGCAAGGCAGGAACAGATGGATTGAAGGCCAGGAGAGGAGGTGCTGCCTGAGGCTGGTGGGCCCAGGGCACTTGCTCTCTTCAGACGCCTCCATCTCCCTGGCATGGATGTCCCTCTTAGCCCCTAGCTCTGTTATGGAGTAGGCAGCCTGCTGCAAGTCTCCTGCACCAGGTTGCCTGTGCTTGGGGGCAAGGACTAGGCTTTGTCTGCTTCTGTGCTTACAGCGCTTGGGCTAACACCTAGCATACAGTAGGCTTTTAATAAATGCTTAGTGAGTGAATGACTAATAGCAGATCTGACACCAGCCGACTTCAAGGGGCACAGAGTCTCCTAGGGAGAAGGGCGGGTGAACCAACAGTGAAGGTGGTCAGCACAGTACTTCCTTAAGGGACCTGGGGAAAATTCACTTATTTTTAAGTAAATAAAAAGTATTAGGTTTTTTTTTTTTTTTTTTTTAAAAAAAAAAAAACAGTACTCATTGATTATACTTGAAATGAAAAAGTTATTGAATATAAATCAAAACCCTGCTGAGGTGCCAGTTCCCATACAGCAGGATGACTGCCATGGAAACCCTGGAGGGGAGCAAGTGTCCGTGTGGCCATGGGAGGCCGTGGGGAGTGCAGACAGCCCAGTGCCATGGGGGACCTGCTCCTCCAGGAGCTCCGCTGGAGCCGCCATCTGCTCTAGCAGCTCTGCCCTGGGCACAGGCTACGACATCTGAAGCCAGAACTCGAGCAGATACACGTGCTCACGTGTTCACGCAGCATGCGTACTAGCCACAAGTGGAAGCAGCCCAGATAGCTCTCAGCAGATTAGTAGCTGAGTGAATTGTGGAACAGCCACACAGCAGTGTTATTCAGCCACAAAAGGGAGGCAGACCCCGCGACACAGATGAGCCTGAGCACGTGTGGAGTGAAGGGAGGGGTGAAAGGACCATTTGGCTGTGAGTGGTGCTCAGAATCAGAAGGCGTCGAGGCACCACAGAGTGGTGGTCTGCAGGGCCTGCTGGGGCTGGGGAGCAGCTGCTGATGGCCGTGGGCTTTCTTTTTGTGTGATGAAAGTATTTTGGAACTGGGTAGAGGTGGGGTTGTACATCATTGTGAATGCACTCAATGTCACTGAATTGTTCACGTAAAAATGGTTTTTATGTTTCGTCAACTTCACCTTCGACAAAGAAGTTATAGAAAAATGAACATCGCCCTGATGATTTTGAAAGGATGGTTTGTGTGGTGATGGGTGATTAGGATGCCCCCCCTAATTATGTACCTGGCTGCCTCTCTGCCCCCGTCCCCATCGAGGCCGTGTCTCTTCACTGAGCCGGCTCCTGGTGGAGGGCGGGAGTGTGGTTGGGGGAGCACAGATGATGGCGTGGCCTCTTTACAGCCGGTCTCATTTCATGTTGCTGCTGTGTGGGTTTCTGCAAACCCCAGCCTCTCCTTTGTTTGCCACATGGGTGTCCTGGGGACCAGAGTCTCCAGTGCCCCTGAGCAGAGCTCCCTGTGAGTGAGAAAGTGTCCCTTCACTGAATCGCGAGGTAAATGGAGATGGTCAGATAATTGCAGTTGTTTCTTTGTGAAAATCCTGGGTGAGCTTCTGTGTGGTCTCCTGGTTTGGAGTCAGGGAGGAGGGTGGGCACTGGTGCTTTCCGAGTGTCACTTATCCTTTACTCTACCTTCTGTCTTATCTATCTACCTGTCTGTCTATTTTAATTCTAATGTGCTGTATATGACAGCAGAATGCATTACAGTTCATAGTGCACATATAGAGCACAATTTTTCATACCTCTGGTTGTACACAAAGTAGAGCCACACTCTTTGTGTCTTCATACATGTACTTAGGATAACGATGTCCGTCTCATTCCACTATCGTTCCTACTCCCATGCCCCTCCCTTCCCCTCCCATCCCTTTGCCCTATCTAGAGATCGTCTAATCATCCTTACTGCCCCTACCAACCCCACTATGAATCAGCCTCCTTATATCAGAGAAAACATTTGGCATTTGGTTTTTTTGAGATTGGCTAACTTCACATCTGCATTATCTTCTCCAACTGCATCCATTTACCTGCATATGCCATGATTTTATTCTCTTTTACTGCTGAGTAGTATACATACCACATTGTGTATATATACCACATTTTCTTTATCCATTCATCTACTGAAGGGCATATAGGTTGGTTCCATAGTTTAGCTATTATGAATTGTGCTGCTATAAACATTGATGTGGCTGTGTCCCTGTAGTATGCTGTTTTTAAGTCCTTTGGGTATAGTCTAAGGAGAGGGATAGCTGGGCCAAAAGGTGGTTCCATTCCCAGTTTTCCAAGGAATCTCCATACTGCTCTCCAGATTGGCTGTACCAATTTGCAGTCCCACCAGCAGTGTATGAGTGTACCTTTTCCCCCACATCCTTGCCAACACTTATTGTTGTTTGTATTCTTGATAGCTGCCATTCTGACTGGAGTGAGATGAAATCTTAGAGGAGTTTTGATTTGCATTTCTCTAATTGCTAGAGATGTTGAATATTTTTTCATGTGTTTGTTGATTGATTGCATATCTTCTTCTGAAAAGTGTCTATTCATTTCCTTGGCCCATTTATTGATTTGCTTTTTTGGTGTTAAGCTTTTTGAGTTCTTTATATACCCTAGAGATTAGTGCTGTATCTGTGTGATCTTTATTTGCTTCCATTCTGTAGGCTCTCTATTCACCTCAGTGATTGTTTCTTTTGCTGAGAAGAAGCTTTTTAGTTTGAATCCATCCCATTTATTAATTCTTGATCTTAATTCTTGTTCTGTAGGAGTCTTATTAAGGAAACAGGGGCCTAATTTGATATGATGGAGGTTTGGGCCTACTTTTTTCTTCTATTAGACACAGGGTCTCTGGTTTAATTCCTAGGTCCTGATCCACTTTGAGTTGAGTTTTGTGCATGGTGAGAGATAGGGGTTTAATTTCATTTTGTTGCATATGGATTTCCAATTTTCCCAGCACCCTTTGTTGAAGAGGCTTGTCTTTTCTTCAATGTATGTTTTTGGCACCTTTGTCAAATATAAGATAACTATAATTGTGTGGGTTAGCCTCTGTGTCCTGTATTCTGTACCATTGGTCTACAAGGCTATTTTGGTGCCAATACCATGCTGTTTTTGTTACTGTGGCTCTGTAGTGTAGTTTAAGGTCTGGTAGAGTGATGCCACCTGCTTCATTCTTCTTGCTAAGGATCACTTTAGCTATTCTGGGTCTCTTATTTTTCCAAATGAATTTCATGACTGCTTTTTTTTTTTTATTTCTGTGAGGAATTTCACTGGGATTTTGATTGGAATTACATTAAATCTGTATAGTGCTTTTGGTAGTATGGTCATTTTGTCAATATTAATTCTGCCTATCCAAGAACAAGGGAGATCTTTCCATCTTCTAAGGTCTTTTTAAATTTATTTCCTTAGCATTCTGTAGTTTTTGTTGTAGAGGTCTTTCACCTCTTTTGTTAGGTTGGGAATTAGGTTAGGTTATCCTTTTTTTTTTTTTGAGGCTATTGTAAATGGGGTAGTTTCTCTTTCAGAGGATTTGTCACTGATGTACAGAAATGCCTTTGATTTATGGGTGTTGATTTTGTATCCTGCTCCTTTGCTGAATCTGCTCCACCTTCTTACCTGAACCTTTCTCCGAGGCCCCTTGCTTTCCAGGTGTGCCCCATCGATGTCTTCGTGGCCCTACGAACTCAACGTGTCCAAGCTGGAGCTGTCTTATCCAGACTTGGGATGGGGCCTGGGACAGCTGTTTCCTGCTGGTGATCTCCACCAGTTCCAGAGCCTCAGTTTCCATGCCTGGGATGGATGGAAGATGTGTATGTCGCCCTGTGGGGTGCTTCTGGTGTGTGGCATGTGTGCACACTGTCACTTTCCCTCTCACGTCCCAGTCCCTGAACTACTTCATTCTTGTTTTTGAAATCCTCTTATAAAAATCTATGGCATGACCGCTGAGCCTTCATCTAATTGTCAGGGCCATTGTAGTTCCCAGGAGACTTAGCTGCTTGCTTTATCCTTGCCTTTCTGTGGACATGGCCGTTGACATTAATTCTACATAGTCTGATCTTCTCAATCTCAGTATGAGGTTGGTTGTTTGTGTTTTGGTGCTAGGGACCGTGTACATTCTGTCTGTGTTGGCTGTTCTGTCACGTGTGAGCTGGCATCACTGTGGAAATCAAGGCAGCTGTCAGTGAATGTCGGTCTGTGTGGGCTAGACTCGGCTACCGCTACCTGTTCTTGTCTTCAGAGTTGCTGTGGCGAGAGTGTCTTGGGTTGAGACAAACCTGACGCAGTGATTCCAGGTGGCAGGTCTGGTCGGATCTGATTGCTTTCCTTCTGTGTGTCACGTGGAGGCCAGGTGAGCTCCTGCTGAATGAGGAGGGGCTTGGGGAGGCCCAGCTAGGCCCAGGGCTTGTGCACAGCAGCCATGTCCTTTTGCTGGATGAAGAGACCTGACCCTGTGCCATGACTGGGTACTTGGCCCTGGAGGAGTTCGTTGTTCAGAGGAAGTAGGAGGAGAGACTTCAATTGGTGTCACAGTTGCTACACCAGCAGATTGGCCTGGAGGAAGACTGTGTTTTAACTAGAAAGCTCTGTTCTAAATTCAGGTTCTAAATTCGGGTAATGGCGGTCATTGTTGATGCTGCACCAAGTCCCTGGAGAGGGAGCTGCTAGGCCTGCTGAGGCTGGGTCCTCCCACAGTGTTGATCTGGGCCAGCTCTCTGTCTTCCTGTTGGCATTGTGATTAGTGTCACCCCCTGAGATTTCTATTGGCACCAGCTGGTCCTAGGTGGGCGCTGGTGGAGGCTACTGTGGCTCATGGCAGCAGGGTTCCTGAAGGAGCTGGTAGATGGCATGGCTGTGGGGCTCCCTGGGAGGATGAGCTGATGCTCCAGGAACTGGGGAGGCGGGTCCTGGCATCTGAGCACAGAAGCAGCTAGAGCAAGAGAGGTGAGAAGGAGGAAAGATTGGTTCTCACCAGGTCGTGGGTTCTGGGGACAAGTGGTGTGTGACGATGTAGAAGAGGGAAAGCAGCTGGTCACATGGGCTCTGGCTTTGGCTTCAGCTTGGCTCCGTTCCCAACACACGTGTGACCTCCACACAGTTGCTTCAGCTCTGTGGACTCTGGGTTCCTCTCTGCCACATGAGGAAGGTGGTGGGACCCGTTTCCTAGGGTGTGTGCTGCGAGGAGTCAGCCGTGCGATGTGACACCGTCACAGTTCCTAGGGCACAGTGGGCATGGGACTAGCGCTTCAGGTGTCACCTCATCACTACCAGCAGGGCCAGGGTGCTGGGTGCGTTTAACCTCCTGGCCAGGTGTTGCATGTCGGGGACCTGTTAAGGCCTGAGCATCCTGGCAGCTGCTCAAGGTGGAGTTGAGGGAGGACACAGGTGGCTGCTGGTGGTGGAGCTGTGAGATGACATGGCTTACACCCGGTGCTGGGGTGGGTGGATAGGAGGAATCCCCTGAAAGCTCACGTGTGACACAATGCAAGAGTCCGCAGAGGTGAAATGATTAGATGAGGAGAGGTGTGGCCTAATCAGTGGGTGAATCCACCATATGGATTAACTGGGGGCTACTGGAGGCAGGTGGGTGTGGCTGGAGGCAGTAGCTCACGGGGCGGGGGTGGGGGTGAGCCTTTGGTGTTCATGTTTTGTCCTTGGTGAGCAGAACTCTGTCTGCTTCCTGGTTTCCAAGTCCTTGGCTGTTTCCTTCCATCACACCCTTTGGCCACGATGTTCTGCCCCATCTTGGGTCCAGTGCTACAGAGTTGGTCATCTATGGACTGAGATCTCTGAAGCTGTGAGTCCTAAATAAAGTTGTTCTTGTCAGGTTTTTTGGTCACCACAACTCAAAGCTGACTAAAACAATAGGAGAGAATGAGTAAGATTGACAGAACTCAGGGTCAGGTAAGTGGTGGTGGGGTAGATTTTGGTTTCTGACCTCAGTGGCTCTGGGTAGAGTGGGGTGTGGTGGCGACATGCTGGGCATGCCGAATCTGGCTCTGGTGCCATAGGCCAGCCCTGGAGGGTAGTGGCTGGTTGTTCAGAGAAGTTAGCTAGAGATGGTGACATGGCAGCTAGCCACAGGTAAGGGGAAAGGACAGCCACTCAGGACAGTCACTCAGGAGATGGGCCCTAGAGCCTCCTGCAACCTCAGTGTCTGAGGCTTGGCAAGCAAAGAGATACCCCTGGAAGAGACTGAAGGGGAAGAAGGGTATATGTGAAAAGACAAGGGTCTCCAGCAGGCTGACCAGTGGGCACGTGCACAGGCAGCAGCTGACTGGGCAGTGTGGAGTCGCTGGCCTTGTCGGTTATGAGGAGTCTCTGTGAAGTATGTCGGCAGGATCTGGGTGGTGCTGAGGAATCATGGGGTGACGTGTGCCGAGTGTGGCGCTTGATATCAGGCCTATGTCCCTGCTGCTCGGAACCCCCCTGCTTGTGTGGGCACAGGGCTGCATTTCCTGAGCAGATGTGTATGGCACCGATCTCCCCCCACGTGGCTGCTGTGGACTTTGATAGAAGATATATAAAGATGTAGATTTAAATTAGCAGCTCTTTTATTAGGTGAGGTATTTTTAGTTTCTCAAAACTTTTCTTCCATTTGTTAATTAATCCTCAGACTTATTTTTAAAAAATATAAATTCTAAGTTCACTCTCACTTTCCCACTCTCTTCTAGGATCTGGAGTTAATAGTCTTTTAGGTCGACCTTATTCATTCTTTGAGATCTGAACTGGCAATTATATTCTTCATGCTCCCGTCCCCCAGCTTTTGCTTTGAAAGGCAATTTATTGAAGCAGGGGTCTAATAACTGATGGGAAATTTTGATGTTTCTGGAAGGGTAGTCGGACGGACCTGGTTTTGGGACCCGGCTGCTTCCCCAGAGGTCAGCTTCCCATGGAGACTTGCCGGTCATGTCCGGCTGGGCCTGCTGCTCGCGGCCTGTTGCCACCAGCGCTCACTCAGGGCCCACTCCACTCAGCCGTTTCTGGGTCCGCTTAGCACTGGGGTGGCGTCACCTGTGGGTCTGAGTCTCTCTGGTGGTACATGGACGCTAGCATGTGGCCTCTGCCCCGGATGGCAGCCACTTCTTTCTGAGGGTGAGAACTCCTGGTGCAGCTCTGGGCGAGGCAGTGGGCGAGCGATGAGGATGGCCTCTCTCCTTGGGGGGCTCACAGCTTAAGCTAGAAGCACGAGTTGTGGTGAGGAGGCCGGGCTAGCGTGGCTGTGGGGACGAGCGTCCCTGGCTCATGGTGAGGCCGAGGGCTGCAGCGTCACAGTGACGGGCGAGGCTGGCTGTGGGCACACCTTCCGTATTTCCATAGCTGTCACTGAGGTGCAGGAAGGCGCAGTCCTCAGGATGGAAAGAGAATGCACCATGCTTTTAAACACTTTTTAAAAGTATACCTGGTGTAAACTTGACCACGGTAGCCGTTCCTAAGAGTGCTTCCCAGGGGCCCCGGGGCAAGGCTGTTGGGCTGCTCTTGCCCTGTCCCCACAGACGTGTGTGTTTGGCCTCTGCTGTCTTCCTTCCAGTTTAATTACTGGCAGGGGGACAGGCTGTGTGGAGTGTGACTATCAGGTGTTTATGGAGCGCCCAGTAGTGAGCCCTGGACTCACTCTGGGACTACAGACCCAACGAGGTGTGCACTGGGTCAGAACGCAGGCCCTCCTGAGAGCACAGCCACCACACTGCAGCCCGCCAGGTGGGACGGGGACAGCTTCCACACCACAGTGGAGGAGAACGCAGGGCTGCTGTGGCAGGTGTTTGGGGGCTGCGAGGAATTTAACGTGCCTGAGTCCTTGGCAAGCGATGGAGTCAGGCCTGTGCAGAGATGGGGCGGGGACAGGGAAGCGGGTGGCAGCAATGGCTGTTTCTGTGTCTTCACTTGAGTCTCTCTCAAAGCAGGAGACTGAGGGTTTTTCCATCATGCTCTCTGTCACCTGGGCACCTGCAGAGTGACTGGCCACAAGCTCAAGGCTGAAGGATGGCACCATGCCGCCGAGCTGGTGTCCTAGCAGAGGTCTGTTTAGGCCTGGGTGGCCCTTCCGTCCAGAGTGGTGCCAGGAGCATCTTCACCTGCATGCTCAGGCTGTGGGCTGGCCTTGGGGGTGCAGTGTGCCTGGATCCAGGCTTCCTTTGTTGGTATTCCTGCCCCTGTGGCTGCTGTGGACTGCTGTGGTCACCAGTGATGTCTGTCTGCCTCTCCGTCTTGGCCCCCTTGCTCACCCTGCCTCCCTCTGCCCTTTGAGGCTCCACGCTGCCCAGGCTGAGATGGCGCTTGTGTGGTGCAGTTGGGTGAGCCGTTACATCTGGGGCAGCAGGCTCGGGGAGAGGGTCTTGTCTGCTGCTTGCTTGCTGTGGCACTGGGGCAAGCCACGTGATCTCTTTGAGCTGTGGCTTCTATGTCTGTCAGACTGGGATAGGATTTACCTTGGGTGCTGTGTGAGGAGAGGTCACATATGCGAGGTGCTTGGCACACAATGAGTGCCCAGCCCGTGCCACAAATGATATTTTGCCTTGTTCTCCCAAAAGGGAGGAGTGGAGGGGCTTGTGCATTCTTGCTTTACATGAAGGACATGGTTCCTTTGCCCTCTGGGGCAGTTGGTTATTAATTGCAAGATGCCCATGCAGCTCTCTCCTCCTCTGTGCCTGAGCGTCCTCTTCTGGGGGTCAGGGATGACAGCAGCCATTCCAGGCTTTCCGGCTGCTCCTGTAAGCACTGTAAGCACTGAGTGCTCAGGGCTCGGTGGTGGGTGCTCCCTGTCTGTCTGCATGGTATCTCTCGTCTTGCTCAGGACAGTTGGCCTTCTTGCCTCTGTCCACCTTGTTGATCACTGAACAGGGCAGAACTTCTGGAACAGGGGCCAGCAAATGACTCACTGTCTTCCCTGGCTGGAGGATGATGAAGGGATGCAGCAGCCCGTGAGGCTGCCGTTGCAATTCCTGCATTTCGCCACGCAGGGCTGCCCTTCCTCATGGAATGCTGGCTGCACGGTGTCTGTGGGGCCTCCGAGGCTGTTCAGAGAGGACCATTGCTGGGCTTGTCGTTTCCTTCCTCCTTTACATGCAGTCCTTGGCTTTCTTTGGATTTGCAGAGTGAGAGCCCTGACTTCCTTCCTCACCGTGGCCACATGGTGAGGGAGAGGTGTTGGAGAGGTCCTGGCAGTACCTGTGAGATGCTGCTTTGTTTAAGACGCAGTGCTCTTTGCCTGGCAGGAAAGATGTGATGTCCTGTGGCCAGGCCTTGGAGGCAGGTGGGCAGCACAGCTTTTCAGGGGCACTGCTGGGAGTTCCATGTTGCTGGAGAGCAGTGGGGTCTGGGGAGGCCATATGAGTTCTGGACAGTAATTTAGCAGCTGTTTGTTGGGGCCTGCTGTGCCAGGGACTGTCCTTAGGTGGGGAAGGTGAGGTCCCTGTCTCTGTGTGGAGTCTCCATTGTAGCAGGGGTGACCATGAATGTAGTGACAAGAAGATTTAGGCAATCAGACCTAAATTTACCTATGTGGCATTTTATGCATTAGGTATTAGGGAACACAAGGAAAAGATAGAGTGGGGCGGGTGGCTGTGCTGTGGAGCAGGCGGCTGGGCTGAAGCCCAGCCTGCTCCCCGTCCCAGCCGGTCCCTGGGGTAGAAGCTGCAGAAGGGCAGGGACTGTTTTGTTCATGCTACATCTTTAGTGCCCCGAGCTGCGTGCCTGCACGAGAGCAGGTGCCCCACCAGGGCTGCTGAGTGAACACATGCAGCTTGTCAAGCTGGACAACTGTAACAAACAAGCCCCAGCTTATGAGGAGAAGGCGCGTGGCACATGGGTGCTTAGGGAAAGGCTCACCTCCAGCCTTCCCCAGGACAGTGTGCCACCCATCCTGAGCAGCACCTACCTGGCTTCAGAGCTGTGGGGCCTGGAGTGGGAGTGTTGTGCCGAGTGGTGCGGTACCTTAGGAGGGACGTCGTGGTTTAAAATAAACACTCAAGTGCACTAAAAACGCGAGGCTATAACAAATACTGCAAACAGCACACACTTATTTTCTCATGGTTACGGAGGTTGGACATGTCACTGGGCAGAAGTCAAGGGCCCCTTTGTCCCGGAGGCTCAGGGGAGACCTGCTCCTTCGCCGCTCCAGCCTCTGTGTGCCCTGGCCCCTGGCCCCTTTCTCTGTCTCCACAGCCTGAATGCAGTGCTGCATCTTCCCCTCCGGTGACTTCCCTGCCTCTCTTTGCCCTCTGAGGACCCCGTGATGATGCTGGGGGCACCACGCCCCCAGGACCCTGGGAACCCTTCACTTAGTCACATCTGCGAGGTCCCTTTTGTACAAAAGGTCACATGTTTGCAGGTTCTGGAGATTGGGATGTGAATGTCATTGGGGGCTTTCTTTGTCCAAGAAAGGGTCTGAATTTTGATCCAACAATCCTATAATTAGTTGATCTTAAGAAAAAATTGGACTAGTTCACAAAGATGTGTGTGCTAGGTCCTTTGTCACAGCATCATTGATAATACCAAAATTATTAGAAGCAACATAAATGTCCAGTAATAGGGACTTAATTAAATAAATGATGATGTGTCCCTTTGATATACGATCATTACAAGTGAAGTCCCGAAGGACATATATTCACGTGGACAGAGATCTCTGACTTAGTAGAGGGCAGGTCGTAGTACAGGAGTCGGGTGTGATCCCCTTCTTACAAAGCAGCCCTGGAGCGCCTTGGGGCGTCTAGAGGAACACAGGAGGCATTAGCCAGGGTTATTTCCGTGTTGTGGGATTATAGGCAATTTTTCTTCTTTTTACTTCTCACTGTTTCCTAATGTTTTGACAGTGAAAAATGCTTGAGTCTTAAAAAAAGAACCCCCTCCTTTTTAAAAAAGAGAGATGACTGAGTTTGGTGGAAAAGAACATTTATGATGCAGTGCAGAGCTGGCGTCTAGAGCTGGGGTTGAGTTCCAGCCTGTCCCGGCCAGGCGGTGCCGCAGAGCACTGCATGGTCTGCTGGCTGCTCTCCAGCCTCTGGCCAGGATCACCTCACCCCGGCGGTGGCAGCTCCCCCGCCCTGCTCCCTGTCCCCAGAGAGGAGGAAGCGGAAGCGGAAGCGGATGCTTCTCCTTGGCCTCCGCACCATGGTCGCACTGTGTCTCTGGGGCCTGGTTTGGAGCCCTCCTTTTTGCACTGTTAAAGTTGTCCTTTGCTCTGCTTTCACACTTGTGTGTGTTTCTCGGTCATGCCTCCCTTCCAGAGGCCCTGGGACAGTCCCCTAGCCCTTCAGTGGCAGCACTCTCCTTTGTGCTCGTAACTTGAAAACAGCTCGCTCTCCTGCTCTGGAGCTGCACCCTCTGCCACTGGACAGGCTGCGGGGAGCCTGGGGCTGCCAATGAGGCTGTTGCCTAGTTTCCCCAAGGCATCCCATGGCCGTCCTCTTGTTGACAGGGAAGGAAAACAGGTTTGTAATTAAGAAGTCATTTGATAGTGTTTTGGCTCACAGCCGCTGGAACAGCAGCTCCAGGCAGCCCTTTCCATCCTTCTTCTGAGGCCTCCTTAACCCCCCCCGCCCCGCCCCCGGGGGCAGGCGCTCACCTGGCTTGTGCCTTCAGTGCAGGTGTGGAGCTCTAAGGCGGTGGACGATTGCACTGAGGTTACGTGGCTAGTGGGTGTTGAGTTGGGCTGAATGTCTGGGTCTCCTGGGTCCCAGATCATTGCTGCCAGATGTCTGTGGTTTGTCTTTGTGATTAGAGAGATCACACGGTGCATGGCACAGATGTGTGGAGCACCTGTCCAGGGCTTCCTGTCTATCAGGCCCTGTCCTTGTGATTCTCCCAGCGATCCTGTCTGGGTTGAATTTTACCCTTTACATTTAGTGATGAATGAGCTGAGGCTCAGAGAGGTAGAGAAAGTTGTCCTCAATCACACAGCTGGTGTGGTTGTGGCCCTGGCCCCTGATTCCAAACCCATCCACTCCATGTTCTCCTCGTGGGCCTTGGTAGCATGTTGACTGCCGTGGCCACCCAAACAAATTATATGCTTGACCATCAGGACTGCACTCAGATGGGCTGTTTTAGAGGTCTGCAAGTATCTTTGAAGGTGCGTGATGTCTTTTCTTGTCAGTAGAACTTAACCCCTTTCCCATTAGGCATCACCAATCAGTTGGGCAGCCGTTTCAAGGGCCAAATTATATACTCACTTGATTTAGCTCTCCTGCTTTTTTGGACATTGATTGACAGCTGAGGGGTGTAATGGGGACACACGTCAATAGGCCCAAAGAAATTTATCTGTTTTGGCCAAAGGGTTATGTATTAAAACAAATGAGACTGTCCTTTTAATTTATTAAAGTGATTTCTTAGACGCCAAGGTTTGGAGGCAGTCTGCACAGTAATCTGCAGACTCATGCAGCTTGCGATCTAGACCCTCTCTCCGCTTGTTTCTCTCATTTTCTCTTGTTACTAGTCACCTCTCTGCCAGATGAAGGGATTCTTTCTGCAGCATGTGAGCAGTGGCTTTGGCCTTCAAGGTCTCGGTCACATCCTGGCTGCCCTCCCCCTGCAGCTGCTGAGCATTGTTCTGAGGCCCTGCCGCTGCACCCTGACCCTGTCTGCATGGGGGCTCATCTCCACACGACCCCAGGCTCGAGGATCTGTGACCCTTCCATTTGCTGATGGAGAGTTTGTTCTTTTACTTGGCGGCTCTCAGAATATGCACATCCACCAAGTGACCTTCAGTCCTGAGATGTTCACTGAGCATCTGCGAGTTCAGGTTGAGGGGAGAGAGCCTCTGTGCACATGGGCTCATGGGAGAGACGCACCGAGAGAGGCTTGGCAGGGCCCGGGTGTTGTTTCTGTCTGAGGAGTGCAGTGCGCGCCTCCTCTGCACCTGCCCAGTGCTGGGCGTGGCATGATGCCACGCCTTCCCCACAGGGGTTCGTAGGCCATGGGTGTTGGAATCCAGCCAGCGAGGGTTTACTTCAGACTGAGAGGGAAGCTGTGGAGAGAAGGGTGTGACTCTGTGGGGCCATAGACCTGTCTAGACGACCGTGCCAGCCCTGGTTTCTCTGAGGAGGTGGTGTGTAAGCTGAGATTGGAGCAGTGAGTAGGTGCTGGCTGGAGGTGCGAGCAGAGGCAGGGCAGCGCCACCAGCCAGGAGATTGGGGCAGGAGGTCTGCACACTCAGCCTCGGACGCCAAGGTGAGGGTGGTGTCTGTGACCGGAGCAGAGGAAGCATCTGGAGGACTGTGGGCAGGAAGGGGCTGGAAGGAGCCAGCTGGAGGGTCTGATTGTGTCTGCCGTGTGGAGGCTCTGTGGAGGCGGAGGCATGGCGAGGGGCTGCCCTAACCGACCAGAAGCAGCTGTGGTACCCCAGAAGTGGGATCGGCGAAGGACGGCACTTGGTGATGGAGGACTTGGAAGGGAGACGAGCCAGGAATGTCCCACAGGCTTGTGGCTTCCACATTAGGAGTTCAGCAGAATCATTGGGCTGGGGCTGGTAGGAAGAATAGGTGGTCTTGTTGGCTGCGGCAACGTGGAGGTTAATTGAGTTTGGGCTTGGATCTGGGAATTTGGGGTGCTTCTGAAACATCAAGCAAAGACGACAGCTCAAGGTCAGAGGGGAAGTGAGAGTGGACCCTTGGGAAGATGATCCTGAGGCAGAAGGTGTGACAGGAGCAGATGTGGGGACCTTGAGAGAACCCTGTTGAGCGAGGGGAGTCCTGTGGTTTACACGGTGTGGGGTGGCGAATGGAAAGACATGGGGCCAGCTGAGCATCTCGTGGAGCATCCTGTGTGCTTGTTAAGAAATTCGGTCTTTGTCCCAGAGGGTTTCAGTAGCACTTGAAGTATTTTTAATAATGATTGAATATTATAACAAATTTGCACTTTAGAAAAATCACCTTGCTAGTGTAGCTAAGGGCTGATCTGAGGACCCTTCCTTCACCCAGCGGTGCCGCTGAGCCTCATGTGACGGCCACGGATAAAGGCCCACTGCGCAGAGGCAGTGCCTTTGCAGCCCTGGCTGTCTGTGGGGGCCACGCTGTGAAGGTAGCAGTGGAACGGGGTGTGGCAGTTGTGGTATGTGGGTGTTGGTGCAGAGCAGGAGGGAAGCTCCCTGGACTGTGTGGAGGGGCTTCCAAGACAAGATCATCCAAAGTCTTAATAGAACTGTGGGGGCAAATGGGTGGTCATAGGAAGAGCCTTCCAAACCAAAGGGACAGGAAGAGCAAAATAGCCGAGCATAATATTAGGAAGCTCAAGTCAGTTTGTTGCCAGAAGAAAGAGCACAGCAAGGTGGTGGGAAGGAGGATGGAGATGAGAGGAGGGGCCTGTTAAGGAACAGGTGGCCTGTGCTCAGCTCTGCATGTTAGTCTATCACCCTGGTAGTGGAGGAGAGCATGGGTCTGCAGACAAGAGACCGAGAGTCCCTTTTTGAGAAGATAAGGAACAACAAAACCCAAACCTTATCAGGGTGAAGGTGACTTCCCCAGAGGGATAAAGGGCATCTGAGAAAACCCCAGAAAACCCACAGCTAGCATCATTCTTTAAAAGACTCAGCGATTTCCTCCTAAGATCAGGATTGGACAAGGGTGTCTGTTGCTGTTTGGCATTATACAGAAAGTTCTAGTGAAGTCTGTGGAGCCAGGAAATCAAGTGTGAAGCACCCAGTTGGAAAAACAGCAGCAAAACTACCTCCCTTTGCAGATGTCATGAGCTTGTATATAGAAAAATCTTAAGTAGTTCACTAAAATACTGTTGGAATTAATAAACAAGTCTGCAAAATTACAAGATTCCAGATGTCCATACAGAAATCAGTGATCTCTGAACACTGGTTAGAATAGCCAAGGGAACAAAGTTAAGAAAATAGTTTTTATATTATCAAAAGTAATAATCAGGCTGGGCGTGGAGGAGCACACCCGTAACCCCAGTGGCTCCGGAGGCTGAGCCAGGAGTTCAAAGCCAGCCTCAGCAATGATGAGGCGCTTAGCAACTCAGTGAGACCCTGACTCTAAATAAAACGCAAAATAGGGCTGGGGATGTGGCTCAGTGGTTGAGTGCCCCTGAGTTCAGAAAAAAAAAAAAAGCAATAATCCGTAATAAATTAACCAAAATAAGTACAAAATGTTTATACTGACCACCAGAAGAAAGTAAAGGAGACCTAGGTGGATGGAAAGGCATACCATGTTCATGGCCCCAAGGACCTCGTAGTGGCTGGGTGGCAGCGCCCCCAGTGGATGTGCAGATGCAGCGCACTTCCTGTCAGAATCCCATCTGCCTTCTTTGTGTAGATTAGGAAGCTGACCCTAAAATTCACGTTTTCCCAGCATGGCTTCCTGGGAGAATGCCTTTATCTAATCATAGCTAACTTAATATGTAGTTGGGATATAAGGGGCACATGCTGTGTGAGGCCTTGCTTTGCTCTTTTTATATGAATTAACTAATTAGTTACAGAAGCCTGTAAGTTGCACTGATGGGTTAGGAAATGAGAAACAACCCAGTGGTGCTCAGCACGCGGCTGGGGAGGAAGTTGTGTGGTCCCTAGGTCACAGAAACTAAGAGAGAATGAGGGTTTGAGCATTCAGATGTTGAATCCCCAACCCCACCACCTCTGCTGAGTCTTCCTTAGACGTCATCTGGGAGAAGTAGTCCAGTTTATGTGACATTGTGAGGTCATCTGAGTTGTCTGGTATGTCTGGCGACCTCTTCGGAAGGGGAGATTGGAGGCAGACATGCACACAGGGAGGATGCCCCTTCCCCAGAATGAAGCGGCCACTTCTAAGCCAAGGAGGGGCCTCCGAGGGAACCAGCCCGTCCACATCCAATCTCAGACCTCGTGCTTTCAGCCCTGAGACAGCAAATCTGGATTTGTTTTAGCCACCCCGTTTGTGGTCTTCATTTATGGCAGCCCTAGCAAACCAAAACAAAAGGAAGGCAGGGTGTTCCTTGGGAGGGACTTTTCATCAGTGATTGATTCACCCGGGGATGGAACCCAGACCTACCCTCTGCGAGGGGCTGCTGTGGTGCTGACGTGGACAGGGCCATTCTCCTGCTGAGCCATGCTCCTACCCTGAGCAGGAAGGGGGTCAGGTACCCCTCCTCCCTGTGTCCTGCATTGGCTGTCTGTCACTCTACCCTCCTCATATCTGATCTTTTGCTGTCAATTTTTTTGAACCTGTGTGGGAGGTAGGTGAGTTGCTGGGAAGTGTCATCTAGCCTGTAGAAGTTGCGTACCATATCATGTCTGCTTTATTTCAGAAGAGACTTGAGATTTCCCTACAGATCTGTGGTGTCCACAGAGTTAAACCAAACTTATTTTCCTTATTTAAGTCTCCGGAAGACGGGGTACCAAGGGCCAGCTCCAAAGGGCCAAGCCTGACATGACCCTGGGGTCTCTTGAGCCCTTCCTCTCTCCTAACTCTGGGTCCCAGAACCTTGGTAGCCCTATCCTGGGTTCCTCTTCTCCCCCTGGTCCTTGGTGGTCACCTGCCTTTACCCCTCTTCCCTGTCTCCTGCTCCACCTGCTGCTTTCAGTGCCTCTCCAGGTGAATTCTGCCGTCCAGCTAGTATACAGCCCTTGAACTCTCGGGCTTCAGGCTCCTCATCTGTACACTGGAGAGACAATGGTACACAAAGGTGCAGATTCTATGCCAGTTACATGAGTTGACGTGAGTAGAGGACTTGGCAGGGTGCTGGGCACATGCTGAGCCCTCGGGCATGTTCACCATCATGGCCACTGCACCTCTGCCGTCGTGGGGCACACACTTCCCAGGAGAGGTGGCTGCCTGCTGGCTCGCTGTGCCCTGTTACTGGATGACAGCCTGCAAAGAGTCTAGCTTTAGCCCAGTAGCTCAGCTGCTTCTCCTTTTATCTGTATTCTGGCTTTTAATAGTGTTACACACACATCCACACAGACGTGCATGCGTGAATGTTAATGGAGTCATCTCGTATGTGTTCCTTATTTGTACCATTTTTGTATTTCCTATGCTGGGGTAAGCAACAGAAAGGTGGAAGAGATGAGCAGACACTTAACACATAACTTGCCAAATGCCATGGAACTGTGATTTATGTACATTGTCATCGATACAGCACCCTTGCATGTCAGAGATTTGATCCTCTTTTCACAATTGAGGAATGGAAAGCCAGTCTCTAATCCCAGGGACTTGTTATTCCTAATGAGGGTCCAGGGAGCCTGCAGTGGCTTTTGAACTTCTGTGCCCATTTAGGGTTGACTTGCTTCCTAGGGTCAGGCCAACCATGGGGCAGGATCTGTTGATCACTGTGTGCAGCCTGGCTGGAGTAGTGGACGAGGCCAGAGGGACAACACTGGTACTACCAGTGTGGTCCTAACGCTGGTCCTGCCCGTTGGAAGCCATCTTCTGTGTTTCCCTAACTCTATGAGATGCATGGACTCAGCCCGGCACATCACAGTTTGGAAATGTGACACTTACCTGTGCTCTTTTTCTGCTTGAGATACAGTGAAATTAACAAGAAAACCATCCCCAAATGGGTCAGCTCCTTCAGGAAACATGATCAATAAAACAGGGTTATAAATAGTGTCTGCAGATTAACCATTTGCAATCCCAGTAAAGTAGGAACAGATTGTGACAGTGAATAGAAAAACTGAGCATCTGAGTGGTTCATTGTGCCACTTGGTCTCTGGCCTAGGAGTGGTCTCTGGCCTTGTGTTGTGGATGAGTGTGAGGGCTACCGGCCTGGCCCTCCACATGAGGCCTGGTGTGCCCCCTGAGTACAGTAAACTGCAGGAAAAGCCCTCTGGGGCACCTCATGGGCCCGGAGCCAGGGCTACATGAGGCTTCCCTCGTGGGTGGTGGGGTGCTCGGATATGCTGCCCAGGGATTTGACCTGCCCAGCTTTGCTCTGGGCTCTGTCTGGCCACTGAAGCAGGATGTGAGAGTGGGAGGGCAAGTGGGCAGCTCCAGCTTCTGGTCAGAAGGTGAGTCCGCCAAGGGCAGTGGGATTTTCTCTTTGACAACAGAAAGCCTGGCACAGAAGAGTCAGCTGGGTCCAAATGTGGGTGTGCAAGTCGAGTGAAGTGTGGCTCACTCCTGTGGACGGTAGCCAGGGATGGTAGAATGATCCAGTGTACACATAGAGAATGTCCAGAACACACCTGGCTTCTGCAGCAGCTGGTGGCTTTGCCCCATTCCCTGCACACTCACCTCGTCTGGTCACTCACTGATTCCACTGGGGTTGCCTGTGGTTGTGACCGTTGAGGGCGCCTGTGAGGGCAGAGCTCCCAGGACCTGAGCCAGCACTCTGCGTGCAGCAGGAGCAACCACCTGACTGCATGGTGCCCGTGGGTTTGTGTATGCTCCTCTCTTGGAGCCCAGGGCCTGCGTGCTGTGGCACAGCTGTGCAGACTCTGGGCCTGACTCCAAGCACTTCTCCTGAAACAGTGCTGTGTCACTTTGCTGTGGTCACTGCCTGGCTTTCAGTGAACTAATTCTGTGAACTAATTCTCAGTGGCTTTTTCTGAGAATCAAGTCAAATAATACAGACGAAAATGCTTTTGCAACTATGAGGTGGGTGGTGTTGGTCATTAAACTGTATCTGTCTGTCATTGTTATTATGTTCCTTTAGTTTGGAATGATGTTCACACTTAAGATAAAAGCAGCTCTAATAATGTTAGTAAGTTCTGATTTAATCTTTGATTTCTCATCTTCTTGCCCTGAAGTTATCAATTTATAAATAAATGTTATGACTACTTTATGACAAAGAAATTGAAACAGGGCTTCTTATCTGACACAGACAACTTATCTGCACGACATTAGCCAGTGTAGCTCAGTGTCTCCTGTGACTGTCCATCATACCTAGAACGCGGCATCAGCTGAGCAATCAAGACATTTATGAGATATGAAGCTCCACTGTGTGCTGAGAGCAGATGCGCTGTTTTCAATAAAGGGGTTCATTTAAATATATATTAAACGAGAGGAAGGTGGTGTGTTGGACACCCGAGAACGACGCAGACTGATGGTGCCCTCCACAGAGGCACCTTTCTCTGCTGGGAGTCCTGCAGAAGCTGTTCCGTAGAGGGCGTCATAGGGGGCAGAGCTGAGAGGACGAAGAGCACCGAGTGGGTACTGAGCACTGAGCTCTGCAGGGGAGAGCAAGTGCAGGACTAAGAAACGAGAGGCAAGGGGCAAGGAAGGGAGGAAGGGAGGACGTGGAAAGAAGAAGGCACTGACGATTTGGGCGGGAATGGAGGGAGGAGTCTTTATGGAGCACTGTGTGGTTGGTACTTTCGGATGCTCGGTCACCTGAAATTAATTTAATTGTCAAACTCAAGCTACATGAAAAGTGCACTTAGCCCCGCTCTCTTCTCTAGTCACTTGCCCGAGGTTACAGAGTTCAGAATTGACAGCGCAAGTCGTTCCCAAGTTCCATCTGTGGGAAGCTGAAGGAAGCGTGTAGTTTTCCCTCATTATAAAGAGGCATAGTGACAGGGGAGAGGCAGGCAGGCCCACATTGTTAGGGTGGGACTAACATTCTTATAGGAGAATTTTAAAAAGTTCATTACAATATATCATAGTTAAAAAAAAATCATTTAAAATGGACTTAGTTTCCAGGGACACACTTTTTAAAAATGGAGGTACTTACACTGGCTTGAATATAAAAAATGTGCCACATCTTGTCCCTTTCCCTGAACCCCCCGCCCCCGACCCCCAACCCTGGACTCACATGCACACATGGGACCCACTGTCACATGTTCCTTAAGCTCAGAGTGTGGGAGTCCATTCCTCACTAGACCCCACTTGGATCCCCGTCTGCACGAGGGGGCTGACAGGTGTCTGCTGTGGCCACTGGCCCTCACACCTCCATGGCCCACTCAGCTGCCTCTGCACACCAGCGCGAGGCATTTCCACAGCAAGCAGAAGTGAGTAGCCAGCAGGGAATTTACTAAATATATTCTCATGAACTCTTTAAATATATAGCATCTCCAAACTCTTTATCCTTGAAGAATCTTGGTTTTGAAATTCAACTAGTGTATCACACACTCAGCAATTTGTCAGTTGGATGGATCAACTTCATGAAGTGCTGGGTGTTCCAGGACTTGGGTATGCAGCTTCTCAGGTAAGGCAATAAGCACAGAGCTTGGGTGAAGGTTGGAGAAAGGGACAGACAATAAGGATGGAATCACAGAAGGGCATTGGAATTCCAGCCAGGATAGCCCAGTAAGGTCAGCCTTTGTTTCGTTCCTGCCAGCCAAAGGGCTTAGGCAGGCAAAGAAAAAATTTAACAGGACAAAGCCAGAATACCTCAGATA
Organism: Marmota marmota marmota; assembly: GCF_001458135.2. Taxonomy (NCBI): domain Eukaryota; kingdom Metazoa; phylum Chordata; class Mammalia; order Rodentia; family Sciuridae; genus Marmota; species Marmota marmota. The sequence goes on along the minus strand of NW_025999949.1, from coordinate 34,796,698 downwards.
CCTCAGTGGTTAAAAAATAAGATCAACGTCTCATGAAATAGAAATAAAGTCAAACATGAAGCAGTTAATGTGTTCCTAGCTCACAAGTTTTATTGGTGCTAGGATTTTAGCACATGCAAAAAAAAATCTAAATATAATGTTAGCAAGTCAAAATCTGTAAGGAACAAAATGAATACTACGCTGTGACCAAGTAGGGCTCACCTCCGAAATGCAGGTGCTTCTGCATCGGGCTGTCTCTCAGTGCCGCATGTCACACGAGCAGATTAACAAAAGTAAAAAAAAAATATTAATTTAAATAGTTACAGAATAATTCACAAAATTCATTTATTCATAATAATAGAAGCTCTTTGTAGACTAAGGCTGCAAGGGCGCATAACTTGCTTAGTAAAGAATATCTGTCAGAAATTTCTAGGAAGCATCATACTTGCAGTAGCATGTTGATACCTGACCTTTGAAGTCATGAGCAAGCCAAGAATATCTGCCATCACTGCTTTTACTTGATGTGGTCCCGACTCCTGCTAAGGCAATAAGGAAAGGCAAAGACATGCGACATCTGTGGATTAGAATAGAATATGTAGAACTGATCTTATTTGCAGATGAGAGCACTTTCTATCTAGAAAATTAAAGAGAAGCTATGAACAAACTGTGAGAATTAGTGTGAGAGAGTTTTTCTTGGTTCAAGACAAAAAAATAATAGCATTCCGTCATATCAATAAAAACCAATTAGAAAATTCCCATTCATATGTCATCAACACTCTAAGGTATCTTGAAAACAGAAGCCTTGTGAAGAGCACTGTAGAGCACTGGTCAGAGCACACAGGAGCAGGGATGCAGGGGAGGTTATGAATCAGGGAGAAAATAACTTTTTCATGAGTGGTGCCGGGACACGTTTCACACATATGAGGAGGACCAGTGCACCTCTGGTCAGGAGGCCGATGAGGCCAGAAGACAGTCTTAGTGATGCAGGGCAGGGAGGGCTTCATAGGCAAGGCAGTTGAGCCCAGCACGGAGGAAAGGGCCCAGAGGCTGATGCCGGTCACCTTTCACAGAATTCTACAAAGGCCAATCTGAGCAGAATGCGAAATCGAAGGCACACGTGGATTATATGCTTGGTATCTTTCTGCACATGTGCTAACTATGATGAAGGAACATTAGAGGGATGAGGGAGCGTCCCCAGCAAGCGCGATCCCATGGCCACCATATCTTTTCACAAGTACTGGTGTCTAGAGTGAAGGTTTGCAGAGGTGAATTATTTGTGCAAGTAAAGTAACAATGTGGCCAAGCCAAAGTCCAAGCCCACAGCTGTCTGGCTCTCTGCCCCTGGCGTATGCGGACAAGAGCCTAGCTTGAAGGGGTGTGTGGGTAGGGTACGGGATGAAGATCGAGAGGGAGATGGGAAGGATGGCAGAGAAACCAGCTGTGGTGTAAGTAGGGCTACTGCTCCCTCCAGCCTGTCCTGCTCCTGAGGGGCCAGGGCAGGAGCGGCCTCTCTGGTGCTCACGGCATTGGAGTCTGTGGGGGCCACCCTAACATGCTGACACTGCAGCCACTGCCTGTGCCGGCTGCTGCCAGCCGACTCAGATGGTAGGCCATTGTGTTTTGGGGGTTTCTTTCTGGAATTTTGCCGTGAAAGACGAAGGTCATAAGATGTCACATTGTCTATTGTGTACCTCCAATGTTTGATTCTTGGCACTAGGAAAAAAAGAAAATGAAAAGCCTTCCTCTGTGTGTGAGTGTGTGTGTGCCTGTGTGAGTGTGTGCACAAGATGCGGTGTTTCTGAGGACAGTCTTCAAATGCGAATGCGCTGAGCTATTTTTAGGCACCCTTCCTCCCAACAGTGCTGTTTAAAGATTCAGCTCAGGCTGCTAATAGGTATATTTATAACCATTCTGTCGAGGCCCCAGCATGAATGCTGCTGCAGATGATGCTATTCTTGGAGGCAGTTGCCATGGTTACCATTAACCCTTTTGCTTTGGAAGAGTCTATCCATGGGATGCTTTGTTCCCCCCCAGGGTGCTCAGCAGCCTTTGAAGGCATGAGTGCACTCTGAAATGGAAATAAAAATTAAGTGTATTTTATACTTAAGTAATGAATAAACTCTATAAATGAATGGGCAGTACTAGTGATTAATATTAGTAGAGATTCCCCCCTTCCCTTAAAAGCTATAACAACTACAGGTAGCTTTGTAGCTACTGTCCAGCACTGACGGTGCTGAAATTATCTTTTGAATTTGAACATAGACAAATTCGTGAGAAAGAAGAATTCCCTTAAGATACATTGTTCCTGCTTCACTACTACAATTTCTCTAATTTAGTAATGTTGTGATTTAAAAAATCTTAGTTCCTGTTAATGTTAGTGCGGCTCCATCACTCCAGGCTCTGGAGCCCTATCCCTGGATGCACGCACGGGTCAGTCTGGAAGGACTTATGGGTTGACTCAGGACTGAGAGGTAATCCAATAAACAGACTTCTGGATTCTCCTTGCTTTCAATAAATCCCCACCACAAGGACGCAGTGTTAGAAATGCCTTTGATTTTCCTACCCACAAGCAGCTTAGAGTTGGAAGAGGAATTAAACAAATATTTTAGCATGAAGAACAAAGTATTAGAAAAAGATAGCAGAAATGTTCTATGAAAATGTAAAAAGTGTTCATTTTTTATCCTTAAGATTAAGGATGATCAGGCAAACAAAGAAAGTAGAAAAATCAGTGGCTGGGGAAGCTATGGCCACACAGCCCTCTGGGGTAGTGGCTGGGGCCTGAAAGTCACTGGAGGGATATGGTGGCAACAGCTGGGAAAACTCCTTGGGCTTGTCCCTGGGAGGCTCAGGTCCAGCCCAAGGAGCTGCTGTCTGCTGAGGAGCTCTGGAAGGTTTCCGAGTCGACTTGACCTGACCTCCGTTTTGTGAACGCAGCGGTGAGACTGGGGTGGTGGGGCAGGGAGGCAGAAGGAGGGTTCTGGGAGGTGTTTCTGGCGGAATTTGAACTGCATAGCATTTTTCCTTCTTGGGTGGTTTCTTGAATGGAACTGTGACTTTTGTGTGCTCTTGTTCTGTGCCATGAGCAGTGCCAGACACACCTGGGAGGCCAGGTACTCAGTGTGTAGGCTGAGACGCACCAGGTGGGGAAGGGGACTCTTCTCACTCTTTGGAACCTCTCACTTAATCCGCAGGCATGCGTTTCTGGAAGGAGCGGTCTCTCTAACCAGTTAAATGTGCAACATCACGTATAGCACAGGAGGAGTGTTTGGAGGCCACAGACAAAGGGCTGCTGCTGGTAACAGGGCATCTGAACTCTGAGCCCAGCAGAGGGGCTGCTGTTGCCACACGGGCAGGGTGAAGAGCAAGGACCAGCACTGCTCCAGATCCAGGGGTGGCTGTCCCGGCATGTAGGGCCCCTCTAAGTCCTCCTCTGTCCTTCTCCACCTCTACCCGCTTAGCCGCTTGCTGCCCCTGGCGTCTGCTCACAAGCAACCCTGTGGTAGGGCCCCAGCTAGTGGTTGTGATCATTGATGGCCTTGTCTTCCCTCTGTCCCTCCCTGCTGCACCATACCTGTCCTTTAAGGTCAGGACCTGATCTTAATTGGGTATTCCCATTCCTAGCGGGGACCTTTGCTTATGATAGGTCCTAGTGAGAGTAGAATGAATGAATGAATGAAAACAAAACTAAGAATAGATTAATGGTTTTTGAAGGAGTGGGTTTTTAAAGCAATAAAATTATTAAGAATTATTTGCAGCCGTGGATATAGCTTAGTGGTAGAGTCTTACTACCTTGCATGAGGACCTGGGTTCAATCCCCAGCACGGCAAAAAAACAAAACAAAACAAAACAAAAAACAAAAACACATGCCAGAAGGATATAAAGAATAGCATACTGATCATTTATGTATCTACCGCCCCAGTTCAGGGATGTATTCCTTTGAATCCCCGTGACCAGCACCCCATCAAAGTTATCCTTCCCCCACCTGGTAAACCACAGTCTGAAACTGGAAGCTCATCAAGCTCAGGAGGCTCTCTGCTTCTAAATGCTCACCCAACAATATCCATGGTGGTTTGCAGATTTCAGCTTCTTACAAATTAGATTGTGTGAGCTGGAGGGGATGCAGAGACCAGCTTCCAGGGCCTGAGGTTCACAGAGCGCTTGTGCAATCACTTCCGTTTCCCTCTGCACCCGAGAAGCGACCATGGCAGTCATTATTCTTATTCTTTTAGGAAATTGAACCTTTGGAAAATAACAATGCAGGGATTTTCATCAGCCATACTGAAACATACCCCAAAGTCCTGAATCTCCATGAAACGGAGACAATCCTGGGCTTTCCTTTGGGTGTCAATATTGAAACATGCTGCTCTGAGCACCACTTGTTCTGTTGGTTTATAAATAAATTAGATGAATCAGACATTTCAATATTTTTTTTATACCACAAGAAAAAATTTGGCATACTTTTTCAATAACTGCAATATTATTTAATCTTTCTGATGCAGATTAGACACTGACTGTGGTTACAAATCTCTAGAGAACCTTCCAGAAAATTGAAGAACACAACATTGTTTTCTCAAAAATGTTTTATTTTTAAATGGGGAGGAGTGACATGCATTTCCACTTTCTGTAAAGCGTTGCCTAAATTGTTTGGTATCAGGTGCTCAGTGTCAAGGTAACCAAGTCGGCCAGCAAGTGAAACTAAGGGGAGGTTTCAGGCACGGTCCAGCATTCTGTTGGATAAAGATGCCATTTAGAAATGCCACGAGGCTGCTGGGGATGGCACTGTCAGTCTGTCGTTGAGGGTTTGGGTGTTGTCTTGTTAGCTCGTTTACCTTTTCAAGGGAGGCCTTCCGTGAGGGGTGGTTCGGGTTGATCTGGTGCTGAAGGTCAGCTGTGGGCATGAAGAACCTCTGGTAGGGGGGCTCTGGCCTGTAAGCATCCTAGAGGAAGGATGTGGACTCAATTTTGTTACTCCTCAGTACACGCCAAAGGAAAAGCCTTCACCCTGGAGCACACAGGAGCCCGTGGGGTGCAGCAGGGCCATGGCTCACTGCCTAGGACCCCTGGGGGTAGAGGGCCATGGGTTTCTTCAGTTCTTTCACTTGCACTTGCGGATACACACAGGCCACACACTCCATTTCCTCTTTGATGAAGCTGAGACAGTAGTTGTGCTACACAGTTATGAGGAAGTCCAGAGGACAGTGCTTCCCTTGTTGAGAGGTCACTACCCCTTCCTGCTTCCTCTGTCTAGGATGCTGGGTCCTGGGGGTGCACATCAAGCCATGACCTGCTTTCACTGTGCTCATGGTCTGGTTAGTGCCGCCACTGGGCAAACAGGTGACTAGTGATGTCCTCCGGGGAGGGGAAGAGGCACACTGGCTTTGCCCTAAGAAAGCCCTCTGTTGAAATCTTGGTTACTGAGTGACAGGCCATGTGTCACCGAGGACTCAGAGCTTTCTGGAAGACAAAGATGGTGCCACTGAGTGGGGTGGTGGGAGGCTTGGGTCAGGTCTTGTGAGGGCCTTGCCCAGCTGCACTGTCCCCTGCCCTTGCCTGGGAGTGGCAGATGGGAGCGGAAGGCCCAGGCTCCTCTTCCTTGACTTCAGCCCAGCACCTTTTGGACTGAGGATATAAGGATCCTTTAGCTGTGCTGCCCTTGCTTCCAAAGTTCTTTCTTTGGCTACCCTTTCTGGATGGTGCCATGTGGACTTCTGTGCCTGACCCTCCACATTCCTGAATACCATGCTGTGCTCGCTTTCAGTTCTGGGAGGCCGAGGCCCACTGAGTCTTGGCTCCCGAGAGACCAGTGCTGTCTGCTGTAGGGCTCGGTCCTGTCTCAGGTCGCAGACCACGCCCCAGCCTAGGTCAGCTGGTCATGCTGCCCACTGTCTGCAGCTGCCCCTCCTCCTTGTCATTAATTTATTGATTTAGAAAAAACGCCCGGATCAACTTGGGTGCCACGTGCCTTTCTAAGGCAGGAGCGCCACACACATCCTGCCCTTCATTCTGTCTGTCCGAGCCGTTCTGTGCTACCTACCCGCCCCCACCCCCACCCCCACAGGTGGCACCACCAGGAGGGGGCCACTTCTGTCAGGCCTGAGTGGACACTGCCATGAGCTCCCACGGGCCTGTGCTGGAGCCAGTCCTGCCGAGGAGAGCAGAGCTGGCAAGGACGTGGTTCTAGAGAGGGGTGCTAGGATGTGGGCATCCTTTCTGCCATACCAAGTCTCTTCTTAGTAACAGAGAGACACTGTGTGCTGGGCACACAGCCGCCCGGTGCTAGGTAGTGCTCCTTGAGTGTCGGCCGCCGATTTAATTGTTGCTTTATTAATCCAATCATAATGTGGCCATGGTCTTGTGAGGGCCTTGCTGGTATATGGTGGGGAGTGCCATGATATACTTGCAAGCACAGATTTCAGAGTGAGACACACTAGATATTTTTCTAATTATTTTATTTTATTGACAAAGTATAATTGTGAGGGGGCAGGGGCTGTGGCTCAGTGGTAGAGCGCTCACCCAGCACGTGTGAGGCCTCAGCACCACATAAAAATAAATAAATAAATAAATAAATAAATAAATAAAGGCATTGTGTCCAACTACTCCTAAAAATACTTTTAAAAAAAGTATAAGTATTTTTGGTTACAAAACAGATATACCTGGATTTTCGAAATGGACTGGATCACCAGGCCTCGGTTTTTCACACACTGTGTGAGAGGGTGACACCAACGTCTGCGCCACAGGATTGCCAGTGACCCACTGGGGTGGGAATCGGCACCTGAGAGGCCCCTGCGGATGCAGGCCCTGGCCCAGCAGGCCTGTGGGCCTGGTGTGGTCAGCCCCCACAGCACCTGGGCAGCTGGATGACTGCGCAGGAGGTGCTCACAGCCTGTCCTTCGTGCTGGACAGCCACTCTCCATTCTGGAGGAGCCCAGAGGGCCCTCCACCTCTGCAGCCTGAGGTCATTCATTGAAGAGGGTTAATCAACGAGGTGAAGCAGCATAGAGGGTCAGCTCCTGGTCCAAGGTGATAATTGGAGCCTGTGGTCTCTGCTCTAGGGTCACTCACAGCCTAGTGAGGATGATGACCACCCGGAGGATCCCAAGAGAGAGAGACCTCTTGGGAGCCTCTCAGTGCCCCTCAGCATGGCTCTGTGTGTAGCTGCTGGTGACCCTACATACAGGTCAGACCTGCCAGGCCACGGTGGGGCGCTTAGACCCCTTCTCTGGCCACAGAGTGCAGGGCAGGCCTGGGCCTCTGCTTGTTGCAGCTTGGCAAGTCTCGCTCTGCTGCTCGTTGGCTGTGTGCTCAGTGCAGTGCTCCTCTCAGTCCCCTCCTGAGTCTGACCTGACTCAAACACAGTCACTTGCTGGATTCCGTCACTTCAGTCCACAACGGAGGCTGGAGTGTACAGTGGTTTTCCTGTGCATTCCCAGATCCCCTGGCGGTGGTGCAGCTGTCTCACACCTTGGCTGTGCGCTGCAGCCGTGTGCTTGTGGTGGTCTGGTGCATGCGCACCTACCCTTTGGCAGACCCCGCACGATGCCTACTCCTGAAGATACGTGACTTCAGGCTCGTGTGCCTGCCTTGCTGCTGGTGCGGTTTTAGAGTGTGCACCTTGCACTGTAGAAAACGGGACTGTGGAACCGTGAGCCAGGCTGTGCTGGCGACCGCCTCTTTGTGACTGCTGCGTTCTAGACTGCACCAAGAGGCCATGCAGCATGGCTGGCCCAGGCCTCCAGGTGTGTGGAAGCACACAGTGACGGCACCTGACGATGTTGTGCTCAGAATGTTCCCCTGGCATGTTGTTGGTGAGCCACCTGTCTGCCACTTCTTCCCTACGTCCTGGCTGCCCACCCGACCCTTCACAGCCACCCCTGTTAAAAGGCCTGGTCCTAGGTGCTAAGGCTCTCAAGGACAGAGTTAGCATTTGTGACTTGTTCCTCTGTGTCCCAAAGGGTCACATGGTCTTTGCCTGCAGGTGCTGAGCAGTGGCTGCATGTCCTTGCTCAGTGAGGACCTGTGAAGATGGTGCCCTGAGCATGGGCTCAGAGCGAGTGCTGGCCCTGCTGGCCATGCACTCCCTTGGTCCTGAGGGGAGGTGAAGCCCTGCGGCCTCTGTCTGGTCGCCTAGACCTGTGCAGACTCGCTTTGCCTTGGGCGGATCCTGGTCTGCCTGGAGCAGGCCTCCCCGGGGGCCCTCTCTGACTCCTTGGACCCCAGCCTGCCCCAGCCCTCCTCTTCTTGGCCTTTGCAGGACATGGTGAGTGCAGCCACATTCTCCCCTCCACCCCATGCTTGTGCCACGAGAGCTCCTGTGCCATTTCACCTTCCACGAGCAGTAAGCAGTTTAGCACTCTGTCACCTTTGGTTTATTGTCATGACATAGCTTCTGAAGCAGAGCTGACTGTCACTCTTTTTCTTAACCCACTTGCCGGTGGGCCAAGAGCCAGCCTTCTCCCGGCCCTACAGCCCGTGTGCTCACACAAGCCCAGAGTCTGCTCCAGTGCAGCAATTCTCCAAGTTCTTGCTTCTCTCCTTAAGAAGCATTTTGACCACCGTGTTTACATGGGCAGTTCTATAGCATGAATTACCTTCAGAATGTTACACAGTTACCTGCCACTGTGTTTTCCATTACTCCAAATAGAAACTGTACCCACTAAGGAATAGCTAGCTGTACATTCCTCCACCCTTTCAGCTTGTGGCAACCTCCAATCTCCTTTCTGCCTTTATGAATCTCTATTTTAGACATTTTCTATATGCACATCCATACATTATCAGTCCTTTTGTGTCTGGATTATTTTACCTGGCCTAATATCTTAAAGATGTCTCTGTTACAGCATGTATCAGAATTACTTTCTTTTTTTCTGGCTGAATAATATTCCATTGTGTATCTATAGCAGAATAATTTATACATTCATCTATTGATGAATGTTTGGGTCTTTTCTGTCTTTTGTCAACTGTGAATGATGCTGCATGGATACTGGCATAAAACTATCTGCTTAAATCCCTACTTTATTTTACTTTTTAACTTTTTTTTTTTTTTTGGGTATCTATCTATCTATCTATCTGGGAGGAGATTTATTAGGCATAGTAATTCTACAGTTAGTTCCTTGAGGAATCACTGAGTTTTTCCATATTAGTTGCACCACATTATGTTCCTACATGGAATGCACAAAGATACTGGTATTTCCATATCCTCACCAACACTTGTTACTTTGTCTTTCTGATTATTGCTGTCCTTGAAGGTGGGAAATAGCATCTTTCTGTGTTCTGATCTGTGTTTCCCTCATGAGCAAGGATATTGAGCATCTTCACATGCTGGGTGGCCATTTGTTTTTTTGAAGAAATATCTATTTATTTGCCCGCTTTTAAATTGGGTTGTTTTATCTTTTTGTATTTGAATTATAGGAGTCATTTCTGTGTTCTGAATAGTAAGCCCTTATCAGATAAGTGATTTATAAATATTTTATCCCATTCTGTAGATTGTTTACTTTCTTGATAATGTCCCTTTGTGCACAAAAGTTTTTTACTTTTGATGAAGTCCAACACATCTGGTTACATTTTTTTTTGTTTTGTTTATCATTTTGGTGTTATAACTAAGAGTCTATTGCCAAGTCCAAGGTTATAAAGATTTATCCCCTATGTTTTCTTCTACAAGTTCTATGTGTTTAACCCTTACACTTAGGGTATTGATTCAGTTTGAGTTCATATAAGGTGAGGTAGGCATCAGCTTCATTCCTTTGCATGTGGAAGTCTAATTGTCCTACTTCCATTTGTTGAAGAGATTATTATTCTTTTCCCATTGCATAAACATGTTTCTCTCATAAAAAATCAGTTGACTATATATGTAGGTGTTTATTTCTTTACTCTCAATTGCAGTCTGCTGGTCATGAGTCTCTTTATGCCAGAACTACTGTATTTTGGTTACTGTGGCTTTGTAGTTTTTTTTTTTTTTTTTTTTTTAAATTGGGTACATGAGTCCTCCAACTTTGCTTATATTTTTCAATATTTTATATGCTATTTGGGGCCCCTTGCAATAGCATAAGGAGCTAAGGATCAGCTTTTCTACTTTTGAAAGAAAAAATGCTATTGAAATTTTGATGGTGATTGTGTTTGAATCTTTGTTTTGGTAGCTCTTAGCACTAATTAATTGAATCCATGAACATGGGATGCCTTTCAGTTTATTTAGATCTTCTTTAATTTTGTTAGCAATGTTTTATAATTTTTAGTGTGCAAGTCATTTATCTCTTTGGCTAAACTTACTTTTAAAAAAATTAAACATTTGTTTTACTTTATTCTTTCATATGCTATTTAAAATGGAATTGCTTTCTTAGTTTTATTTTAAGATTGTTCATTGCTAGTGTATTGAAATACAACTGATTTTTTTTATATGTGCAGATCTTGTGTGCTGCAACTTGACTGAATTTTTAAATTAGCTTTTCTTATGTATTCTTCAGGATTTTCTATATATAGGATCATGTCATCCATGAATATAGATATTTTCACTTCTTCCATCCAATTTGGATGCCTTTTTCTTGTCTAATTGCTTTGGATAGAACATCCAGTATAATGTTGAATAGCAATGAAGAAGGCAAGGCGTGCTGTCTAATTTCTGATCTTAGCGGGGAAGCTTTCAGTTTTTATTGAGTACAGTGTGGGTTTTTCATAGATGCCTTCTATCTTGTTGAGGGAGTTGCATTCTATTTCTATTTCGATGAGTATTTTTTATTATGAAAGTGTTGAAATTTTTTCAAATGCTTTTTTTGCATTAAGATGATTGTGTGAGTTTTTTTCCATGATTGTATTAAAATGATGTATCACATTGATTTTTAAAAAATGTTGAATAATCCGTGCAACCCAGAAATAATTTCCACTTGGTTATGGTATATGATCCTTTTACTACGCCATTTGGTTTGGCTTCCTAGTATTTGGTTGAGAATTTTTGCATTTATATTCACCAGGAATATTGGTATGTAGCTTTCTTTTCTTGTGATGTTTTTGTCTGACTTTGATATCAGGGTGATGTTGGCCTCATAGAATGAGTTAGGAAGTCTACTCCCTCTTAAATTGTTTAAAAAGTATGAGAAGAATTGGTCTTAGTTTTTTTTTTTTTTTTTTTTTTAAATTGGGTACATGAGTCCTCCAACTTTGCTTATATTTTTCAATATTTTATATGCTATTTGGGGCCCCTNTTTTTTTTTTTTTTTTTTTTTCCAAGTGTTTGGTTGAATTTGCTAGTGAAGCTGTCTGGTTCTTGGCTTATCAGAGCTGGGAGGTTTTGATGACTGGTTCTGCCCGGGGTTCCTTGGGTGCCCAGTCTCCCACATCTGCCTCCGAGGCTGCCAGGTCTTGCTCTGAGCCCCCCTCCCCCATTCTTCTTTCCTTTTCTGTGACGGACCTCGTCTTGGAAGTTTATTCTGACCACCCCCTCCCCAGGCTCTTTGCTGTCCTCTGTGGCCATCAGCATCCTGTGGATGTCTCGTGACCCCATCTGTCTTGCTCACTAGACCAGGGTCTCGGGGCTAAGGTCGCGCCCATTCCTCTTGGGCGCCTGCAGCTCCAGGCATGCAGGAATCAGAAGGACAGCAGGTTGCCCCGTGTTGCAGAGACTGCTGTTCTGTCCTTGTGTCAACCTCTGCGGTGGTGGGCTTGATGAAGTGACATGGCAGTGGCCACAGTGAAGCCCTAATCTCATTTTTCAGTGACTCACAGCATAAACAGGGAAGATGATGTAAGCTCCTGAGACTGAAGTTTGGGTCATAATAAAATAATATGAGAGAAAGTTATTCTGTTAAAAAAACATCTCTGGCAAATAAAAAGATCATTGGATTTCAAGATTAGAAAGGAGTCTTATGTGGTTTCTGCAAGGATTATTCAACATTTTTTAAAAGTCAAGTCTTATGTGGTTGAGAGGCGCCAGTTCCCTGACTTTGGGACGTGTGTTGCTGGGCGTACCTGCCGTGCTGGCCCCTGGGTGCAGAGCTGAGAGCAGGGCTGTGATGGGGGCTCTCAGTGAGGAGTGGCTGATGATGGAGAGTGTGGCCAGGGAGGGCAGGGACTGCTTGGCTTGAGGGGCCAGCTGAGATTGCTGTGTGGAGGAGTGAGAGCAGCGTGGACAGAGGCTAGCTGTGGAGGTCCATGGCTTTATCACTCAGTGTGGCAGTCCCCTCTGGAAGGCTGGGAGGCTGGAGGGTGACTTGGGCTCTGGTGGACTCCGGGCTGAATGTGGAGGCAGTGAGATGTCACTGAGTGTGTAGGGGCCAGAGGTCGTGCATGGGGAGACCACCTTAGTGGTGTGCCAGGGTGACTGAGCCTGGAGATGCCACTCCCTGAGGTTCCTGGGAAGGAAGGGCCTGGGGTCTGCTCCGTGGGATGAGAAGAAGTCCATGCTCCATTCCTGGGAGGCCAGGCCTCTAGGAGGAAGGGCCTGTGTTGTGCTGTGTGCTCCGCCCTCGGGAGCCATGAGGCCTGGGCTGTGTCCCTTAAACCTTGAGCTTGACTCTCTCTCCTTCTTCCCTGGGTGGATGCAGAAGCCACACGAGCTATATCTTTGAGAAAGCCCGAGTGCCGATAGTGCAGGGTGGATGGTGATGGTATTGAAATTTGAAGTGTCTTTTTTTTTTTTTTTTAAAGCCAAGATTCTAAACACCACATATGTAGTTGAGTTTAGTGTGTTTCTGCAGGGAAATATGGCAGTCCCTTGTGTCCACAGCCTTGAGAAGTCTACGTTCTGCTACCCTGGATTTCACATCTAGTAGTGTCCCCTAAGGGAAAATCTTATGTGCTCAAAGATTTGTATGCAGAGAGAAGCATTGCGGCGTTATTTATAAAAAGAAGAAACTGGAAACAGTGTTAATGTGAAATAATAGGGGACTAGTTAGTTGAATTACTGAACACATTTTCAACGGAACAATAAGTACTCATTGAGAGAGTTTAAAAAGTACGTTATAAAATATTTTATAGTGTAATTTCGGTTTATTAAAAAATCTATAGGAAAGGGCTGGAAGGCTGCACATGGAGTTAGTATTGGTTACTTTACTGGTGCAGCAATAGATTATTTTAATTTTGTGTCCTATTTTCTGAATTTTTCTGATGAACATTATGCCTAGAAAAAAAAATTGGAATGATTATACCCAGAAGTTGCAGATATCATAGAATGGACCTCCTCTACCCCACCTCCTGAATCAGCTGAGAGTCAGAGCACGTTGTTGACCTGATGCCCAGCAGCTGTGGCCTCTTCACTGCGTAACCACGCAGGGTGAGGGACGGGACAGGGAGTGAATCCAGCTAGCCTTCTGGTACTCATGTGAGTGTGCCATGGTAAACCTCACTGTCACGGACATCCACAAGACACTCCTTAAGAAATCTACAAGTGAATAGCAGAAAGACCAGCAGAGGAGAGGGAGGGGCCAGGAGGAGGGAGGAGGGCAGGGAAGTCGTGGGACTGGATTAGAGCAGATTATATTCCAGGCTTTTATAATTTGTCAGAATGAATCCTGTTATTACATATGACTAAAAAGAACCATACCACAACATCCTGGGCTGGGCGAGCCAGGGTGCCTTTCCCCACCACCCTGTGGTCTCTGTGCAGCTCCCCGGGCCTTCTCTGACTTCCATGACCTGTAGGATGTCTTTTCAGTTTGGGTTCCATTTACCTCAGGATTAGATTCAGGTTCTGGATTTGGGTGGGAACATCACAGAAATGGTGCTGTGTCCCATTGCAGCTCTTGGGTGGGGCACGGCTTCTGTGTGTCACTGTGGCCACGTGAGTAAGGTGAGTCTGCAGACCTTGCCACTGTGAAGTGCTCTGACTCATTTGGTATTTATAGGAGGGTGCTTTCTTCTCAGACCTCCCCTGGGTAGCCGCATGGCGAGGCACAGGCTGGGGACGGCGCAATGAATCTGACTAGGCTCCTAGTACAAGTGTGCGTGTGCCGCGGGGTCTCTTTGCTAGCAGGCTCTAGCCGGTCTCTTGTGCATTCTGATGTCCTCGTCTCCCATCTGACTGGTGGAGCCCTTCAGCTGCCTCTTCACCTGCAGTGCACACGGTTCTGAGTGCTTCCCTGCTCCATGGCATAAGGTGCTCCATGCAATGCCGGCCCTTCCCTGCCCTACCTTGCAGCCAGCCCTTCTCCAGGAGGCCTGGTTCCTTAGAAGCCAAGGCAGGGCTTGGAGGTGCCAGTGACTCTGGGCTTCTCAGTGGACAGGTGTGCGCTCGCCTGTGCTCACTGACCTCAGTGCCTCTTTCCTCATCGGTCCTCCCGTCACTCTCAGCGCGCTCCCATCCGTTCCACGTGCCTGCTTTTCCTCTCTGTATTTGCCGCGTCCCTCGCTCTCAGGGAGGAGCCTGGTTCTCCATCTCCTGTGTGTGTGTACTTGTCCTTCCTCCCATACGGCCAGCCCCCCATTGCCACTGCTGCCCCTGCCCTTATTTTGTGGGCACCCACAAGGCTCAGGCTCACCCTTTTGTCCCTCTCCCTAGTCTCATGGTTCGGCCAGGAGAAGTCCTCTTCCTACGCGCTGCTGTGGCAGACCACCCCTCGCTGATGCCCGGGTGTCCCGTCAGGTGAGAGCCCACACATGGATGTCTTCCTCGTCCTCCTGGGCTTCTAGGGCCAGGTGCTCCTCCTCGGGCAGGTGCTGCCTTCTCCTTGTCGCCTTGCTTGGGCACGCTCCCTCCGCCCTCGCCCCTAGTGGATGCCTGTCTGCCTCGCCCAGTAACTTCAGCACGGAATGGTTCAAGAGGGGCTGGGACCCAGACTGTTGTTAAAGAAGCAGACGTGGTATGGAATTAGCATATGCTTTAGAGGTGACTTGAGGCTTAGAAAGAAGGACTTTGCCTTCTGCCAACTAAAAATTCCCATGAAAATCAACGTCCTTGGCAGAGCAACAAAGATCTTCAGAAAAGGACTCTACTTAATGGGAGCTTAAAGGACTGTGGAGTTGCCTCCTTTCCAAAGGAATCAGCTTACGTCCCCCTGGGTGCCGACCTTTTCCTAGGATGCACTGACTCATTATCGGAAGGACTTAGTGGAGGCAGAACGGAGAGGTGCAGGGAGCAGAGGCTCTGCAGCCAGCAGGCTCCAAAGCTAAGCTCTGCCGTTTACCCGCTAAATCACCCTGACCCCTGGGCAATTCCACGTGCTTCTTGAGCCTCGATTTTCTCCTGTGGGAAGTGTAGCTTCAGGACTGTTCTGGGGATCTGTAGCTCAGGAGCATAGTCAGGATTCAGTTAGCACAAGTTCCTTTTTACTTCTCTCAGAAGAAAGTGAATTTGCCGCACTCAGACTCTCAGGAAAAAATGGGAACCATTTATCCCCTGGCCTTTGTCCCCATCAGTGGTTTTCAGGCTGCACAGCCCTAATTCACTGTGCCCTGCCTGCCAGCCCCAGGTGGCAGCAGGCCCACCTCCCATGGAGAACCTTTGCCTGAGGAGCAGTGGTCGGTGTCCACGAAAACGCACCAGAGAGGCTGCACCAGGCCTCCAGGCATCTAGCCGGGCTGTCCTGACGGCGGCACGGCACACTGCGACTGAAGAGCCATAGTCGTAGCAAAGCGAGATGACAGGTCTTGCCTTTGGGTTGACAAAAACAAATCCAACCCATCGTGAGTCCTCGCCATCGTGTATTTCATTGTCTGTCCTGTCTGTTTTTCTGAAAAGCCAGTTTAGCTCTTCTCTGTGAATCACTTTGGTGAGTCGAGTAGATGCTGTCTTCGTTTGCTGGTTTATCACTCACCCTGAAAAAGTCACAGGATTACTTACACTTTCATAACAAAGGTGAATTCGGGCTTCAGAATTTATGACTTTAGGTTAATCTGAGTAAAAGCACCTTAGCTCATATGTTACTGAGGCCTCATTTTTTGGCAAGAAGCTGGTGGAGCAGCAGAGATTCATGAACTCAGACTTTATGAATCATCAGCAAATTTTGGGCTTACGAGTTCATGCGTGGGGATAGCCCTTCTGGGTCTGGCAGATATTTCCTTGATGGCAGGGCCTTCGCAACCAAGGGTATCTTTCCTCTATGTGTTCATTAAAGAGCGAAGTGACTTCTGGAGTGAGTGTGTGCGAGCGTCAGTGACATCTGTGCCTTACGGTAAACCCCACTTTCAATTAAGGAGGCCAGAGACATTTCAGCTTGTTTTGTTCAGAGTGTTTATTGAACACCTACTGTGTGCTAGATGCCAGTCCAACTTCCAGGGCTGTGGTCAGGCATGAGTCACAGCCAGTGCCCTCAAGGTACTGGGCGTCCCACTGGAGTGAGCGCTGTGGTGCTAGACGTGTGGGGCGGCCTGTGACCGTGGTGCAGCTGTTCCTGCTGGTATCGGACTCACCCAGACCCAACTGGATTTTATTTCTTGGGTTTCTCACACAGGGATTTCAAAGGCCCCATCCTGACACTGGTTGTTAGGTGTCCATGATTCTTGTTCACTTGTTTGTTCACTGATTCAGTGAGCACATGGATCGGTACTGAGCCCCTGCCTGTCAGTGGTGAGCAACCCTGACCTGGCATGGGCCTCACGGACCTTCTGTCTAGGTCCTCCTCTTCCTTGGAACCTGTTTTAAAGAGACAGTGACGAAGCATCTACTTAGAGGCAGGTGTCCCCACAGTGCCCGTGCACAGGACAGCGGCCCAGTTCTCTGCCAGAAGGAGGACAGTCTTGCTCTGGCGTTGTGCTGTGAAGTCACGGACACACACCCAGTGACATGTTAAGAGTCATCTGAATGCGAGGATCACAGGGCACGTGTGCCTGGGCCCCTCAAGGCCACACACATGCTGCAGGCTTGCCAGGCTGCCCTCTGTGGCCCTGCTACCTGGAGCTTGGGGTGAGCCCTGGTGGAGCTGGCCCGGCTGAGCTGCTGCTCCTTACTGCGTAAGCTTTGGCTAAATACACTGTCCTAATTAAATGTTTCTTTTTCTTTTAAAATTCTACAGTGCTATAATTCAAATTAGAAAGCTGCTGTTTTGACAGATGATGTCATTTAATTTTAGGATCATTGTGCTTCTTGTATTCAACCGCAGACTAAATTGGACCCTGTCTCAGAGCTTTTATACATTATAAAATATTACGTTCTTACGAGTGTCAGGATGGGGCCTTTGAATTCCCTTCTGCTGATGTTCTGTGAGAGGACCCTGACGAGGTGGCGACGGGGTTGGCTGGGTAATTGACTTGTTCAGAGCCTGGCGCCTGGGAGTCCAGCCCTGAAGTGGACCTGTGAGTTTCCATAAGTCTGGTGACCAGCGGTGTCCCACAGTGAGATGCTCCAGAGGACCCACTCCCTCCTCTCTGGGCCATTCTCCTCTTTTGCTGGGCCCCACCTGGGAGCTTTGAAGAGCTGACGCTGCTCCTGCCTCTCTCCTTGCCTCCCTGCCCTGTGCTTTGCCCCGAGTCCCCCTGGACACTTTTTCCTTTCCCAGTATGACCCCCTGCTTCTGCTGTAGAGGGGAAGCCGGCAAGAGCACACCTAGCAAGCCATGGCTGCCACCTCACCTGGACCAGTGTCTGCGTCACCCCACTCCCAGACAACACTGCCAGGTTTCTGGACGTCTACAGGAGACTTCTTTTGTCCGTGATTCCTTTAAAATGAGCAGCACTCACTCTGCACACCTTTCCTGCCCCAGGCCTCCGGGCTGCTCCCTTCCCTGCTGGGCTGCCGTGGCCCTCTCCTGAGCGCTCCTGTCTGTGCCTCCCTGCAGCTTCTAGAGTCCAGCCTTGTGGTTCCCTCTAGGACCTGGGCAGCTCCTTTGGCTCTGGGAGGCCACTTCAACGTGCTCCACTCTCCCTACTTGCCCCTGTGAGGAAGTGAGAAAATCATCACCCTTTTTCTTCCTAAGATGTGAAGACAGCATGCAGGACTCTTCCAAGCCACCCCGCCGGGGTGCAGTGAGCGCCTACACTTCCGTCAAGTGTAAGCCTGAGGAGGACAGGGCTTTCCCTCTAGAAGGGTGAGTGTGAAGCCCGAGGACCCTGAAGGTCTTCTTTCCAAGCTCTAGAAAACACACGGCTCCACTGTCCCTGAGCCTATGATGACACTCTTCTCCAAGGGACCAGCCTACCATGAGAGATCATACCATTGTCACCAAGTGTCCACCACCCTTCCTGTGGGGGTTTCGCTCTGCCAAGGAGCTGAGATCTTCCTCCCTGTGAAGCTGGGCTCCATGTGCTGTTGGTGCTGGGAGCAGGTGGTGGACTGCTTTGGACACGTGATGAGGGAGCAGCGCCTCTGAGCCCTCCCCAGAGATGTTCAGGTCCTGGGACCCTATGATCATGTGACTTTACAAAAAGGGCTCTGTCGATATGAGTAGGTTAAGGAGATGGGGAGATGGTCCTGAGGTACGCAGGCAGGCCCACTGTGGTCATCAGGGTGGCTGTAAGAGGGGGGCTGGGAGCTCAGAAAGACAGTGGGCAGGAGACAGCGGGAGCAGGAGGTGCAGTGATGCCAAGTAGGGCCAGCCAGGAGTGCAGTGGCCTCCAGGAGCAGATTCTCCAAGACACCTGGAAGGGACACACTTGAGCGCAGCACTTTTGACTCCAGAACTGTGAGATAACACATTGAATCCACCAAGTTTGTGGCCATAGGAATCTAATGCAGGGTCTGAGCAGACTTCTGAGCAGAAGCTGAAGGAGCTGTTGTGGGCGTGGCCATCTTTCTTGCCTCCATCCTGAGGCCGGCACCATTCCAGGCAGGACCGCTGTCAGCCAGACCTGAGTGGAGACGGATGAGCCACCAGGGCCTGTCTGAGGGGAGTGAGGTCTGGGACCTGCTGCTCTCACAGCAGCCTGTCCTCCCTGACAGAGCCTGTGGGTCCTCCTCAGGGACCAGGGCCTTCCATGGCTCGGCAGACACTTTCCAGTGCTGCTTGGTAGCCAGGCCCCGCGCTAGCCCTGGCATACAGTGGGCAGCACCTGGACATCGGCCATTCTTATGCTTGGGAAACTTATAGTCTTGTTTGGAAGACAACAAATAAATAAGTAGCAAATGGATCTATAATTATAATTTTTGATGAGGGTTATGAGTGAGGAAGGAGTGGCTGAGGGGGAGGGTGAGAAGGGCCTTTTACAGCAGGGCGCTGAAGCTGAGCTGTGAAGAGAGCCCGGCTGTGCAGAAATGGACGGGTACTGCAGGCAGCAGGGGAGATGGCTCCAGGCCCCGAGGCATCTGGTGCTGAGTGTGGCCATACGCAGGCAGAGGGTGCGAAGTGGATGTGGCCGTCCGAGTTTAGGACTGGCTTTCTCAGGGCCTCCCCGGGTCAGGGTCTGCAGTTGGTACAGACAGTGGATGCCAGGGAAGGTTTTAAGCAGGAATGAAATTTGCAATTTCACTTAAGAGCGGTTTTGGCTGGAGTACAGGGAGTAGGTTGAAGGGGGCAGGTGGGTGGTAAAGCAGCCAGGGCAGTGTGAGTTCGGGGGGCTGGGGTGTCACCATGGCAACGGGCCTTTTCTTTTTCTTTCTTTATTCTTGTTCTCTCCTTTTTCTTTTTGTTATGATTTTGGAGTACCTTTCTGAAGGACACGTGGCCAGACTTGCTATGGCACAGTAGACAGCGTCTGGGTGGATGGTGGGACAGTCCCCGAGATGGCAAAGCCTGGGTGAGGGTCAGGTTTAAGGAGAAAATTAAAAATTCAGTTGTGGAGGCATTGGCTTTGAGGTTCTGGTTGGCATCGGGGAGATGTGAGCTTGGCGTCGTGTGGACAAGCCGTGCTCAGCATGAGAGAAGACGAGCACTCGGGGCTCAGGAAGACCTTTCCTGGTCATGCTCGCAGGCTCCAGGGTGTTCACCCTGCAAAGAGCACTGTGCCCTGCCCTCTGTAGCATTTGGTGTTCTGATTCCAGCCCGGCTCAAGACCAGTTCAGTGGCACTTCTTTTTTTTTTTTTTAATATTTTTTTAATTGTCAGTGGTCCTTTATTTTATTTATTTATATGTGGTGCTGAGAATCGAACCCAGTGCCTCACGCATGCTAGGCAAGCACTCTACCACTGAGCCACGACCCCAGCCCATCAGTGGCACTTCTTGAGGGTCACTTGTGCAATTACGTGCATCCTGTCACCTCTGCCACATCTTACTGCTTAGAAACAAATCACCCACGACCAGACCAAGGGAGTGCGAACGCCAGAGGGTGGGAACCATGGTGGTCACCACAGGACTGTGTCTTATTTACCACCTCTGTGCCTCCCAGAAGGAGCCAGAGCTCTGCAGAGGGATCTTCCAAAAATGAGGGTGACATGTCAGCCCCTGATTCTCCATCAGAGAATTTCCAGCCTACAGTTTTGCCTTCAGTGATGACTTTGCTGTGTCTGCGGCTCTCACACTGGCAGGAAAGCCCAGCTCATGTCTCTTGAATCCCTTCTGCCCTGTCTGGTGCTGGGGTGGCAGCTCCTGCCCCAGCCCTCCACTTCTCCCTGGGGCATTTCCGCACCAGCCTCCTGCCTGGGTCAGACCATGCCCTTGTTCTTTTCGTGAAAATCTGACTGTTCTTCCCCATGGATTGGGAATGAAATCTAGGGTCCTTGGCTACACCAAGCTCTGTGGGCTCTTCTGGTCCTCCTTCTCCAGTCTCTCCGGACACTGTCCCTCTTGCAAGCCGAGCCTCAGGCCTTGTGCCTTCATCCCCACGGTGTTCCTCCCTGACTCTTGCCTTTGCCCCTTTTCATCGGACTTTCCCAGCCAGATGTATGGCCTGCTTAACCCCCACTTTTCCTTCCAGATGGGATCCACGGTTCCTGCTTAGTGCAGGCTTTTTTGATAGCCTCAGGACGGGTCTCCCTTCCTGGGCGCTTTTCACCACGCGGTGCCTGGTGGACTCTGGTCACAGATCTCAACATCTTGCATAGTAATTTGGTTTTGTTCTCTATACACCTTGAGGGATGGGTAGGTGGGTAGGTGGGTAGGTAGGTGGGTCGGGCACTGTAGTGAGGCTGTATGAACTGAAAATCTTAAAAGTTTTCAAAATCTATTTAAAATTCCTTTCTGGGAGAGACACACTGTATTGTATTAATTCACTCAGAAGCTTGCAAATCAGAGAAATGCTAACGATCTCTTTTTCCAGTCGCCGAGGGAAGGAGCTGGCAGAGTATTCTCTTCATTCATCATTTTCAGCTTAGGTCTGACTGAGCTTGTTTTCTGGTAAATAAGGAAATGAAATTACACCATACTTTTTAGTTGAAGAGATTTCATTTGGAGTCCAAAGTTGCCTTAATTTCTGTTTTGTGGAGGTGTACTGGATATTATCTAATTCAAAATCTGGGGCTAGGTGTCACCTCCTCTTTTAGGATTTGCCACAGTGCTAGGTCAGTGCTAAAAGATCCCTACTAAAACCTGGGGGTTAGCAGGGACATAAATCCTGAGCAGTGCTGTACAACAAATTTGTCTCTACTTCTTGAACATTTACTAACCACTAGTATTGTGAAACTGGCATCCAAGGTCCTGAATAAAACTTGGAACCCGGGCACACAATGGCTTGTGGATGCTGAAGTGGCACAGAAGGAGGCACTGTAGAGATGGATTGCATCAGAGACTCAGAGAGGCCTGGGATGTCCCAGGGGTGCCCAGCTGTGGAATGGGTCCTTTCTGGTTTATAGGAACTTGGAAAGCTCTAGTGGAGGGGGTGACATTTGGCAGGCCCCGTGGAGTCCGCTGTGGGGCTCTGTAGTCAGGGCATGCCTGAGTTCCCTGCCTTGACTCTCACTCACCCTACCCGGCTTCCCCTTGGGCTTGGTTTTCTCACCCTTGGTTGAGAGTAGTACCGTCCCCTGAGATGTGTGCATGCCACGATGGAATGATGTCACTGCATGTGAAGGAGCCTCCAGGGACTGGATTCTTTTGAATTATGTGGATGCTGGCCCCAAGGGGACCATGGGATTGTGCAGGGAGAGGAAGGGCATTATAGCTGCAGGGGCCAGTGTGAGGCTGGGCTGAGGTCTGCAACCCTGCTGCCCCTCCCTGGTGCTGGTGCTGTGGGTGCAGAGGTGACAGACAGAAGCCACTCTGCAGCCTGTTGGCTTTACCACACATTGCGTTTCTTTTGTTCAGCATTCCATCATCCTCAGCCCAGCTTTCTTGGGCTGTGGTAAAACTAGTTGAGTTTCTTGAACTCATTCTGGAGGAGGACCCTGTAGCCCAGGTGCTTGCTGGCTGCAGGGTGACACTGCCTGGGGTCATCTGGCTGGTCTCCTTCCTGGCCGCCTCTGTACACCTGGTTCCCTCTCTCCCCTTGTGTTCACACTGTGCCCCAGATGTGCCAACCGGATCTCCTGCAGACTCTTACATGTCACATGGCTTTGGCATGACATTAGACTGCATTTGGAAGGGGTCTAAATCAAGACTCTTGACTCTAGTTGACAAAATTTCTTTCAAGCTATCTTAAGCAAAAGAGGGGATATACTGGGGAGACCTCGCATGTGGATCTTGTGGCAGTGCCTGGCTGCAGGTGGGACTGTGGACTGGAGAGTCCTCAGAGCTGCCTGCCAGGTTCTCAGCTCCAGTGTGCTCTGTCACTCTGTGATTTCTTGTCCCTCTATCTATCTTTTTCTGGCTACCGGCTCCTCTCTCCTTCAAACCCTGGCCCCCAGCAATGGCTGGCCCAGTCCCAGCTCACCTCACTCCAGGGGAAACGGCAGACTGACTATAGGTGCTCTCAGCGCCAACTCCAGGTTTCCTGGAAGACCCTTCTTGGCCCAGCTTCTGTTTCATGCCCTTCCCTGGTCCTGTCACAGTGAGCCAGTGTAAGTGAGCCCATTAGTGACACACATGGCCGCCAGTGGCCTTTCCTGGTATAGAAGATAGTTTCTAAAGAAGGGGACCGCCGAGGAGTGGGCAGACTGCTGAGTGCATCTGTCACGACACCAGCTGCTCACCTGCACTCCTGGACACCTTGCAGGCCAAGCATCTGTGACGAAGGGCGTGTGTTCTTTCAGCACTTACTAGTCACCTAGAGCCGCAGGCGCTGGCTGGATTGTGAGGGTGCAGGGTGCATGTTTCCGTCGCTGCTATGCAGAGCCTGGCGGACATCCAGCTGTACCTGTACTGCAGCTGTGTGCAGGCGGACCTGGATTCACCCTGCGGTTGCCACTCCTGGCTGTGGCTGTTCTGTGCCCACCGGGGCGCTGGGAGGCGCCCACATGCATGGCACAGTGCTTCACCTCGAGCAGGTCTCAGTTCCTGCCTTGTAAATGGGATGAGCAGGATCATCTCACAGGGTTGTTCTGAAGTTTTATGGAAAACGTGTTTGTGTGGACTTTGTGAGCCACAAGCTGGTGCATAGATGTGGCTTGGTGTTCCCCCTGGTTGTAGGTAGCTTGTGGAGTCAGTGCGAGGGTCAGTACCGGTGCACGCTGGTCTCTGGGGGTCTCAGCTTGATGCTGCCTCTCAGCACAAATGTAGTGCTGAGGTGGAGTTTGCTTTGCAGATTCTGTGCTGCTCCCCGAGCTGTGGCAGCAGCCTGTTGGAAGCTCATTCACTTCCTGCAGGTTTGTCACTTCCAGGCAGTAATAGAGCTGCCCTTAGTGCCCTGCTGTGGCTTACACGTTTGTCCCTCCAGCTCATTTTGAAATTGTCTTGGTGACAGCACTACAGCAATAAGGTAAGTAGGAGGTCAGACTGTAGAGGGGCTTGGCCATGGGCTCTACACAGGGCCGGCCTTCCTGCCACGAGAGGCTCCCGCGTCCCCTTCCATCTGAGGGCAGAGGGTTGTGAGGCTTCCTCTGGAACAGAGGCCGGGCCCTAACTTGAAGGCTTGGCCTTGGGATACAACTGTGAGCCATTGCTTTTGTATTCCTTATAAATGAGCTAGTTTTGGGGGATTTTTTTTGTAGCAGCACAAAGTGGACTAACCTAGGCCTACTATGTACCCAGCATATTATGTACATCAGATCATTTTTATCCTTACTCTATACAGAATACAGTATTTCTACTTTGCCTATGAAGAAATCAAGTCTCAGTGTGTAAAAGACTCGAAGAAGGTGTTTTCTTCTCAGACTTGCAACCTTCCCCTTCCCACAGCAGCCTGCGAGGGGTCAGGCTTGGCAGGACACAGTTCCCTTCTGTTCCTGTGGAGCCCTCTGGTGGAAGCCGAGCCCTGCCTGCTCAGCCCCCTGGAGCTCTGCCCCACCTCCGGGCAGTGTCCTGGGAGCCTGTGTGCTTGGCTGGAAATGACAGACCTCTCCCCCGTCCTGTGCCTGACAGAGGGTGCTGCCTAAACTGAGCACTGCCTGGGGGAACCCGTACTCACAGAGAAGCAGGCATTTATTGTCTTCTAAAAACACGGTGTTATGAATCAGTTTTAGTGCTCAAGAGGCATATGTGACTCTATTTTATAATGGCCCCTACAATTTGTAAGTCACTGGCATCAGCATCCGTACAGTAATGGTAGCACCACACAGTGGTTCACAGTGTGCCCCGCGTTCAGTGAGCTTCTTGCCTCTTCGCCAGGGGCCACAGTGAGCGTGTGGTTGGCTGCGTACTGGACTGTTTCGAGACCCTGTAGGGGAGGGCCAGGCGTATCCAGCAGCTTGCCTTGGGGACGAGACCCTGCTTTCCGGTACGAGCTTCCTGCTTCTGGAAGTTGCCCAGGGTTTGTTCCCACAGGTTGTGTGCAGCTGCAGCGTGCCCTCCTTAAATTGAGGGCCGCTCAGACCTCAGGCCTGCCACAAGTCCTCTCATTGCCCCTTACCACCTTCAGAAGGAAAGGACATACCCTCCATCCTGCGAGGCCACTCTGCCCCACCTGTCCCCAGTCCCGGAGCCCTGCTTCCCAGCCTGTCCTTTGGACCCCTCCTGGCTTGGTGCCTGACCCCTCTGCTTGAAGTAGCCTTTCTCCCCTCGCCCCTTCACACCCTGTGAGCTCTTCAGGCCCTGGCTCAGCGCTGCCTTCTCTGCCCGCTTTCCTTCCCCCAGGAATGCCCAGGCCTAGCCTGCCCCTGCCGTGAGCAAGCGCACTCCTCATGGCCCCTCAGGGACCACTACTGCTGGCGTGGGAAGGGCAGAACAGGGTGCACTGCCTGCAAGGGAGGGACAAGTTCATAACCAGTCCTGACTCAGAAGCCCCTGCTGCCCACTGTAGGTGCCCTCTCCACGGGGACCCGCCCCGCTTCTCTGAGCCCTGGCCTTCACTGTCCTTTTTACTGCTGCATTTAGTCCACTGTGTGGTAACTTAGGATTTGCAGATCATAGGCTCCCACTCATCAGGAACTGCCCTTTTTGATTCTTCTTCCCTCCATAGTCCAGCACAAACCCAGCTCTCTGGAGGTGGTCGGACTCTTGGTGAACCAGCCAGATGGACATTACACTGTGCATGACACACATCGCCTGGAAGCAGCATTATCCCTGAGTCGTCTCCAGGCGCCCCTGCCCCCCCCTCTTGGCTCTCCTCTTGTTTCACTTCTTTTCTCTTCCAGAGCGTTTTCTGTTTCCGCCAGGCCCTGCAGAACTGCCCCCATCCCCACTCCCCGAGCCCGTATTGCCCCGTGATCTTGGCACTTTGCCATTTCCTCCTGCTTTGTCTTCACGTCTTGGGGCACTAGTCCAGGCCTGAGAGCAATCACACCACGGCTGCACCAGTGAGGGACGGTCCCTTCCCATTCCAGCTCGGGTGGGGTTGAAGATCTCACCACGCAGTGCCAAACATGGCTCCATGAATGTCATTTCCTGGGTCAAGCTTAGCCCAGGTTTTGGGGGGTGAGCACAGTAAGATCAATGGCATTTTGATAACTGATCTCCACGCTGCGTGGCCCTGAGTGCCTCCTGTCTCTCACAGTGTCAGCAATTGCCGTTAGGAAAGTATTTTTGCGGGGAGGTGATTTTGTTTTTAGTCTTCTTCTTCCTTAGTAACATGTTCTTAGGTGGATGGGCATTCAGCACAGACAGACTTGCCTGATTTGTGACCTTACTCCATTGTCAGGGCTCTCAGCAGAAGCCATCAGAAGGTGCTTGTCCCCTGTGTTACCAGTGAGGATGGCAGTAGGAGTCTGACTGGGTTCTGCTAGTCTAGTGGGTGTGTGGACTCAATGGAGTTGAATTTTCCCCTCCAAGGGCCTCCCTCCTGCCCATGTGCTTCTTGCTCCCCTCCACTGTCCCGCAGGGCCTCCCTATGAACAGGTGACCAGGGTGTCCCTTTCAGAAGCTGGTACCTGCCCTGGTGAAAATGTGAGGCCCGGGAGAGGGCTGTCTCTTTCCTCATCCCCAACATGGAAATAACCACTCCACATTCTGCCACAGTGAGCGGTGGTAAGCAGCTGTTTCATTTCAAATTCCAGGCAGGTAGCCGGGAATGGCACATCTGTGGGCTGTAGCCACTCCTAAGGTCCTGCTTGCTTCCTGTGGTCCTTTCTGATGGTCCCCCCAAACATGCCTATCACAGCCCCACTTCTCCCCAGAGACCCCCACGTCCCTCCCACTGGAAGCAACACCCCTCCCCCACGCCCCCCACATATATCTCTGAACAGTCACACAGCATACATGGCCCAGGGTGGCACATTGTCTCATTCTTTCTAAATGAAGCTCCTTTTGGGTGGGGGTCTCTCTCATCTTCTGTGCCTCTTTACCTTTCTTTATATACGTCTTGGCTCCCCAAATAATCCCAGACAGGGCCCAACCCCTAAAATAGCCTCTGACATATGGATGCTTGGTGAATTTTAGACGACTGGAGGAGTGACTAGTAAGTCATAAACACATAAAGGGACAGTCGTATGAATTTAATTTTTAATTTTTATTTTTTTGCTGTCAAAAAAAAAGGAATTTAAGTCACGAGGCAAATGTCTAGACTGCAGCATGCCCTTGTAGAAAGAGCCCTGGGCCCTCTGGTGAGAGATCTGGTTTGAGCTGTAGCTCATGATCTGCGAGGCCACTTGCTAAAATGGGGCCTCTGAGCAGGATCTGTTCACCTGGGAGGCCATCTGTCTAGCAGGGCTCTTGAGGCATGGGGATCATGGCAGCATCCTGGTGCTCTGCCCTGTGGGTCCTTCTGCAGAGCCTAGGAGTGCGGAGCTGTTGAGAGGATTGAGAACCAGGGCCACAGTGTCTGGCCTGGGGCAGGGTGGGCAGAAGGCTTCCCACGCGGCAGCCTGGAATTCTCCACGCCATCCGCTTCCCAATGACGCAGGACTTTCTTGTTACTTCTCTGGGTATTCAAAGGCCAGGTTGATAAAGAGAAGGGCTGCCCAGAATGTTCGTTCCTAGGGAGAGCTGTGAATATTTTATGAAAACTCTGCCTTGTCCTACGGTGCCCCAGTGCCGAGCCACCAGCTGGAGTTCTCATTAGAGTGTCCCTTATGGGTGTGGTGGCAGGCACTGGGAGGGCTTGCTTCTTCTCAGAATCACTTGGAAGTCATGGATATTTTAAGGAGTTTTATCTGCCCGCCGTTTTCTGTATATTAATCCATCACATTGATCACTTTTTTGGGACAAAGTATCTTGCCTTTTTTTTTTTTTAAACCAGGGAGTCATAAGTACTGTGGTCAGTTTCTTTCCTTTTCTACTTTGCCTGAGTTTTGAAGAAAGTTCCTCAGTACCTTCATCCACACACTGGGACTTGGATAAATTCCTGTCTTTCTCGGAGATGAGCTTAGCATCTGAGGACACAGGGTCGGGGTGCTTCATCTTCTGGCTCTGGGGGGCTGTTCTCTGCACTCCTGCCCCTCCCCATCTTGCACTCCAGAGGTGGCCACTCCCAGGTGATGAGGTGCATGTTCATGGGGGCGGGGCCCATGGTGCTGAGCACAGCCTGGTCTGGACAGTGGGAAGAGAAGAGCTGGAGGTGACCTCTGAGCCTTAAGGTGACCCATGCGAGGTCCAAGGCTGGAACTGAGGGCATGCTGCAAGATCTGAGGTGTGGCTGGGATTGCTGAGTAAAGGGGGTCTTCCCAAAGGCTGGGAGTTGCTGTCACCAGGTCCCCTTCTGGGAACGCAGTGTGTGGCAGCAGTGGGTAGGAAGCTCATATCCAGTGGGTTCCACAGGAAGGAGCTGGGTTGGACACAATGTCACAAGGCTTCACGCCCAGGCTGCCTGGCCTCTGAGGACCCTGCCCGGTGTTTCTCAGGCAAGGAAGCATACCCGGTGTCCCTGAATGGAAGCACAGAGCTGTGTATGTGTGACCTGTTTTGATGCCATCAGGTGGGAGAGGTTATGAGTTAGCAGACAATGACATGGATATTCTGGGAGTCTTAGTGACTTAGATAAGGCACCCACAGTTTCTGTGGGGACTTTCAGATCCTTTGGTTGTACACACTGCCCTCTGTGCCCGCAGCATGGTTCAGACTGAGCTCATGCTGTCTTTTCTTATCTGATTCTTACCCCTGAGGCCCTGTTTTCTCCTTAACAGTTTTTGAGTGGGGGCCCTGCTGGGCGTGGAATTGACCCAGTCCCGTCCCATGTAATCATCGCCCATCTTGACTAGTGGTAGCCTCCTTAATGACCTCCTCTGGGCCACCCTCCTTGTTCTGAAGTAATATCCAGTGCCTCGTTCATCTTAGGTGCCCTGACCTGGCTCTTGGCTCTCCTCAGGTGAGTCTCTGCCCTGTCTGTCTCTGGACTGGGCCCCACACGTGGAGAAGCTTCTGCCATCTTTGCCTTGCTTGGCCCTGCGGTGCCACTCTCACTGTGTTTTATAAAGCTCAAACATGGACCTGGAGGCCATTAGGAATCAATATTTGTTTCAGAATTGGAAAGGAAAAATACGTACTTGGGGTAGTTACTTGGGGTAGTTTTGGTGTTTGGAAATTCCACATAAATGGCACTGTTTTCACAAAGTAACAGGGCTTCTTGAAGTCAGAAGAGAAGAAAACAGCTGCTTTCTTGACAGTCGTGCTAAATCTGCCCTCAGCTTTGGTGTTGTCCACACAGAGCTTCACAGACCCCCAAATGCGGGATGCATGGATGCCAGGCAGCTCTACTTGAAGCCGGACCACTGGGCATTGTTCATCTGTTAATTCCCTGCGTGTTTGCCGTGGGTCTCCGTGTGCCAGGCACTGCTCAGGCACTAGGGAGACAGCAGAGAACAGAGCGTACAGGAGCCACAGGCGGGGTTGGGCTGGGGTGGCAGGGCCAGGGGCCATGGCAGAGCAGACTTCATCCCTTCTGTTCACCTTTAGGTCCCATGGCCGGCCAGTGCCAGGGAGTGGAGCAGGTGTGGGGTAGCTGGGAGGAAGTGTGTTCTGGGCAGAGGATGCCACACAAGCTAGACGTTATGGAACATGCTGGAAGGCCAAGTGGATGCGAGGCCCGCACTGGGTATTGTCAGGAGTGGCAGTGTGACTGGTGAGGGTGGAGAAAAATGAAAGGCCTCACACAGACTGAGTGAGTTGTGTCCTCTCTGAGAGGGTCCTCAGGGGCCCTGTCAGAGGTGAATTCCTCAATATCGCATTCCCCACCTGTTGGAGTTATCTTAAGCTGCACAGGTGTGTGCAGTGGCTGCCCCTGCAGACAGCAGGGCAGGCTGGGCTTCCCCCCCCCCCCCAACAGCCGAGGGGGTGACTGCTGCCAAGGCCGCCGGGGCTGTTGGGTGGGCTCCTCCAAGCAACTGTGAGTGGAGAGAGAGCCAGAGAGTGGCCATATGGTTTTAGAGAAGGAAGACACTGCACCTCAAATGAGGGTTATCTCCCTGGGGATCATACCCAGTAACCCCAGGGAGTCAGATTCAGTGGTGTTAGCCGAGGTCTGGAGAAGAACTGGCTGTTAGAATAAATCACTAGTTCATTTGTCAATTTACCATCTGTTTATGGTGTGTCTGTTCTGGGGCAGGCACTGTTGGAGCGCAGCCGCCATGTCCCTGGAGAGGAGCCTGTGGGTGGTACTGATAGTTACAATGAGGCACTACTCAGTGGCAGCGAGGAAGCAGGAGCCTGGTGCTCCTTGATGTAGGTCGGAAAGGGGAGGCTGGGGAGGGCAGGGGCTGCATGAGGGGAAAGTAGAAGGGACCATGTCTTGTGCTCCACTTGACCCAGTCCTCACTGGGGTGTGCAGTGGCCATGCTGTAACTGCCTCCTGTTACCACAGAGCTGGTGACTGATATCCTGGGCACTCAGAGGCCCTGTGTGATGCAGTCTATTGCTGCTGAGTTGGAGCCCTGTCATGGCGCACCACAGGTTATTGGCAGGGGGCAAGCTGGGGCAGACTCAGCCCAGGGAACTCGAGTTCACTAAGTATGGCCATTTAGCACTGTTCCTAACGGAACTAGAAAGAGGAAGTGAGGCTTCAGTGCTCTTGAACAACTCTGAGAAATGTTCCAATCAAGACAGGAGGTGTAAGTGTCCACGTCTGTGCTCCGTTAGCAGAGACGGCTACGCTGGGCCCTCGTGTCTGGGTGGCAGACACTGCACCCTCCACAGCACATGGCTTTTCATAGCACCTGAAAGACGGCATCGCTGCAGCCAGAGCTGTCACCTGCCCACCTCAGAGCCACTGTCTTCATCACCCAGGCAGAAAAACCGCTTCTTGCCTCTTTCCCATGGTGATTCTTAGTTCATCCCCTTCCCCGACTTATCTGCTGCTGTTATAAACCACTGTGGCTGGGCATTTGCTTGTCGACTGCACTAGTCCACAGTGTCTCGAGGCTCAGCATCTTAGTCACATGCATTCCCAATGCCACTCCTGGCTTCATTTTTCCCTTTCCTGGAATGTCCCCTCCTTGATCTGCTAGGAGTGCCTCATTCTTCAAGCCCCAGCTTGGAGGGGAGTTTTTCTGTCTACTCGGGCAGATGCAGAGGTCTTCCCTCTGCCCACAGCCTTGGGCTGCAGCCCATGCCCTGCATGCCCTGTGGCTCCTGCATTGTCCTGCCATGCTTTGTTCACAGTTCTCCCAGATGCCTGTGGGATCTCTGTGCCTTTAGCACAGTGCCGCGTCCACAGGAGAAGTGCTTGGCACGTGAGGATTGAGTGAGTGGTGAAGCCCGGGGACGGTGCCATGGCTGGGTCTAGAGATGCATGTTAGTGGACTCTTACTTGGATATCTTCATTTATATATTCTAAACCACATATTTGGTGTAGCTGGGGACTCAGCAGTCAGTGTGCACTGCCTCTTCCCAGAGAGGAGGTGGAGTGGAGAGGCACACAGACTTTGAGGGAGGCTGCCCAGGCTCTGTCACTTCCCAGCCACCATGACCCCTGACCCTCAGAACCTTCATCTGTAAAGAAGAACAGTGGCAGATACTCTGAAGACTGCTGTGCCTAACCAGAGCGGCCACCGTGACAGTGCTTCGTGGCCCTGATGCTGTTGTTGACAATACACACTGCTTACCTTTGTTGTCACTTACCAGGTCCTGGGTGCTGCTCTAGCATTTCACAGCAGGGTCCTCCACAGCAGCACTGCTGATGTTCTGCTTTTGCAGGGCTGGGGGTGGAACCATGGTCCTGAAGCATGCTAGGCAAGCACCCTCCCATTAAGCCCCTTGACATTCTCCTTTCTGGATGATTCTTTGTTGGGGTGGGTGGGAGTAATCGGCTGTCTAGTGTTTCAGGTATTGCCAGACACCCCAGTGGTGGGGGCAGAGTCATCCCTTGGGAGAGTCCTGGCTTTGCAGGTGTTCTTCCATTAAATCCTCACAGTTCCCTGTTGGTTAGTCTGGTTTATGGAGGGGAAGACTGGCATAGGGAGGTGGACTACCCAGGAACGCTACATTCAACATGCTTCTGTAAAAATGAAGCTTCTTAGACTATTTTTGTCAAGCCCCAGAAGGAGAGATGATGTGGCTAGGCAGGGGGCAGCTGAGCCCTGGGCTGCCCACCCTTCCTCCCTCCCAGGGGAGGTGGGGCACATGGTTCTTCAGTGGGACTCTGGATTAGCAGCTTTCCTTATCTGTCTGCATTGTGTCGTGATTGTGCGTGGTCCTGACACGTGAGTTAGACACCATTCCAGCTCTTAGGAAACATTCTGTGTAATGGAAATGGGAGTCCTGTGGATGTGGAGTCGGAGCACTCTCCTGCCCACTGCCCTGGCTCTGGGAGAAGGCAGAGCTGAGAGGACCTCACCCAGAATCATGGAGCAAGGCAGCATCAAACCCAAGCTGCAGCCCTTCAGTGTCCTCTGAGTCCTCCCCACTCTGGCCTATCTCGGCAGCCTGGATCCTGCTGTCTCCCGGGCCTCTGATTTTCCTTTCAACTCTCCCCAACTGGACAACAAAAATGGGAATGAAGGTGCGAGGTGGTAGGAAGAAAAAAAAAAAAAAACTAAGCCAAACCAAGAGCATGTGTGTCTGGCAGCCAACCTGGAAGGTGTCAGGGAGCGGGTGGCAAGCTGTCATCTCCTCATGCACATCTGGAGGTGTGTGTGTGTGGGGGGGTGTGCGTGTGCACTTGGGTGGTTTATTTTATTTTATTTATTGTGAAAGTATTTATTTGGCTATTTTGCATGTGTCAGTGCAGGTACTGAGCTAAGACACGTATGAGATTTTCATTTCTCTGAAGTCCAGGCTAGAATTTTCAGTGAAATTTACATGTATCTATTACATCTCTCTCATTTCCATCTGGAAGTCAGGAAAACACATTAGATAGATTTTTAAAAATTAAAGTTAACACAGAGTGTTGTAAATTTTTAGAGCATAAAAAATGTTGAGTTATATTAGTAATCAGTTTCAATAATGCCAAACACATTGGTTGTATTTACAAAGCATGCTGAGTTACGCCAGTCGCTAGTGTTAACTGCATTCTGTTTTGATTTGGAATCTGCTAACTAACCAACATATTAGCATACAAACTCCACAGAAACAAAAGCAAAGTACTTTTGAACAAATATGAATTTGCAAGAGCCAATTTGAGATCTGACTGGGATCAGATATTTCACTTCAACCCACCCCGACTGGACTGGACTGGACTGATATAGCAGAATGTCACACACACACACACACACACACACACACACCCCTTCCCAAGTCTTTCTTCATACAAGATTTACCAAAAAATAAAGCAAAACCCAAAACCTAACCAACCAACTCATTAGAAACTAGAATTTTAAAGTATGTGTTTATGATAATTGCTTAAAAATGTTTAAGAACACTAACTTTGGGACTTGGTGGAGGAGTGCTTATCTAGCCCTGTGTTCCATCCCCAGCACCACAATAAATAAAAGAGAATAAAATAAATATCCTCATTTTAGAGTTAAGCTATCCCCACTTTTTGGCCTGTTTCTGGAAGAATAAGGACCAACAAAAAATTTTAAATGGTTCAAAAAGCCCTTCCTGTGCAAAAATAAGCAGGTGGGAATTTATTTATTTATATTTTTAAAATATTGTCTTTTGGTTAGAAATTAGTAAAACACAAACTGCCCTCCAGGGAGCGCTCAGAGACTCTGTTGTTAGTTCCGGCAGTTAATACAACTAAAAAGTGCAGCGACCTAAGATGGAGCATTTTAGTGCGCGGATACCACCTGTGGTTCTGGGAAGGGCATGCGTGTCCCGGCGTAAAGACCCAATTCTGGAGATCGCTGTCTAGGAATCACCTGCCGGGCTTCTCACCCACGCTCAAGATTAAAGCCACAGTCAAATGTCTTTTACCCCCAGATGCACTGTGAGCTTTCATCTAAGGTGCCTTCCAGAGCTGGGGCACCTGCTACCCAGAGGTCCTATCCGCGCCCAGGAAGGGTGAACTTGTGGGTGGGACCTAGTGCGGTATCCCTCCCGCATCCCTCAGTGGACCTGGTCAGGCCCCTTACCTGCAGACCACTGCACTCTTGCAACTGCACCACAAGGACCTGGGCATACATCTTTATTCTGGGGAGGGTGGTATAACAAAGTCGCTCGCTGATAACCCAGCGAATTATTCCCTGTGGACCACCGCCCTGTATGGCCACGCACCAAGAACCTTGTAGACGTGTGGAACCCGGAAATTGTGCCACAGTGGAGCATCCTTATCCTGGGACCCTGGATAGCCACACATCGCGTGCCTGAGTGGACTTTCTTACCCTCCTGGTAGCTGCGTTGCCACATTGAGGATCTGGGCGCGCCTTCTAATCCTGGAGACTGCGCCACAGTTGCACCCGCACACTCTAGGAGGGAGTTTATACCCTGCAGACTGCGGCAAGGTGAAGAACTCTGTGGATGTCCTTATCCTGCGGAAGGTGGCGCACTAGATTCATGAACCACTGCTACTGCATATCGAGGACCTGGGCGGATGTCCCTGTCCTGAGGATAGTGTCACAGCTGGATAGTACGCTGATAATCCAATGCATCGTCCTCATTCTGAGATTACTGCCCCGTGGGGTGGCGTCCAGAGGACCTGGGCAGACATCCTTAACCTCCATACAGTAGCATTGCCGCGGCTGTGCACAGATATAGCAGCTGTATCAGCACATTCAGGATCTGGGTGGGTTATTTTCGCTCTGCAGACTGCGGCAGGGCGAGGAGCTGCCACATACCCTTCGGAAGGTGGCGCACTAGATTCATGAACCATTGTTACTGCATATCGAGCACCTGGGCGGATATCCCTGTTCTGAGGATAGTGGCACAGACCTACTGCACGCTGACAATCCAGGGCACTGTCTTTATTCCGTGATTACTGCCCTGTATAGTAGCGTACAGAGTATCTGGGCAGCCATTCTTATCCTCTGGATAGCCTCATTGTCGCGGCTGCGCACTGAGGTTCTGGGCGGGGCTTCCAACCCCGCAGACCGCGTCACAGCTCTGTTGGCACACCCAGGATCTGGGCTGAGGTTTTTACCCTGCAGACTGCGGCAAGTCGAGGAGCTAGGAAGACAGTCTTATTCTGTGGACCATGGCGCACTGAATTCATGAGCCACTGCTACCAAGCACCGAGGATCTGGGTAGATGTCCCTGCCCTGCCCGGCTGCATGCTGATAATCCAGCGCATCGTCCTTATTCTGTAATTACTGTTCTGTGCCGTGGCATACCAAGGATCTGGGCAGACATCTTTCCCCTCCGAATAGCTGCCTTTGCGCGGCTGCTCACCGAGGATCTGGGCGGGCCTTCCTACCCTGGAGACTACATCACGCTTGCACCTGCACACCTAGGACCCTTCGTTGACGTTTTTACCCTGCGGACAGCGGCAAGTCTGGGACCTGGGCGGACATCCTAATTCTGCAGAGGATGGCGCACTAGATTCATGAACTGCTACTACAGCGCACTGAAGACCTGAGTGGATGTCCCTGTCCTGAGGATAGTGGCCTAGTCGGGCTACACGCTGAAAATTCAGTCCATCATCTTTATTTTCTGATTACCGCGGCATTGATCAGAGGAACTGGACTGACATCCTTAACCTCCAGACAGCCGCATTGCCGCAGCTGCGCATTAAGGCACTGGGCGGGGCTTCCAATACTGCAGACTGCGTCACAGCTGCATCCGCACACCCAGGACCTGGGAGGGCATTTTTACCCTGCAGACTGCGGCAAGGCTAGAAGCTGGGAGGACGTACTTATTCTGTGGATGGTGGCGCATTGGATCCGTGTACTGCTGCAACCACACAGCGAGAACCTGGGAGGATGTCCCTACCTTGAGGACAGCGGCACACCAGGATTTCACATTGACAATCCAGCAGAGCTTTCTTACCTTATGGACCATTGCTGTTTGTGGTCGCACACTGAAGAACTGGGCGGGCGTCCTTACCAAGGGAATTGTGCAACTAAGGAGTCTTTCCCCTAATAACCAGAGGAACATCCTTATTCCATGGACTACTGCCTTCTGCTGCTGCATACTGAGGACCTGGGTGGATATCCTTACCCTGCGGATAGCATTGGTGGAGCTGTGCATTGAGGATCTGGATGTGCCTTCCAGCCCTGGAGACTGCATCACAGCTGCATCTGCACACTCAGGACCTGGGAGGGTGTTTTCACTCTGCGTACTGTGGCAAAGCTAGGAGCTCCGCGGACGTCCTCATTCCTGCGGGAAGGTGGCGCACTAGATTCATGAACCACTGCTACCGCGAATTGAGGACCTGGGCGGATGTCCCTGTCCTGAGGACAGTGGCATAGCTGGACTGTATGCTGATAATCCAATGCTTTGTCTTTATTCCGTGATTACTGCCTTGTGCTGTGGCGTACATAGAATCTGGGCTGACGTCTAATCCCCCGGAGACCCGCATTGCCGCGGCTGCGCACTGAGGATCTGGGCGGGGCTTCCAACACCGCAGACCACGTCACAGCTATATCTGCACAATAAGGGCCGGAGTTGACGTTTTTACCCTGCAGACCTGCGGCATGGCGAGGAGCTCAGCGGACATCCTTATCCTGCGGAAGGTGGCGCACTAGATTCCTGAACCACTGCTATCGCGAATCGAGGGTCTGTGCGGATATCCCTGTCTTGAGGATAGTGGCACAGCCCGGCTGCACGCTGATAATCCAGGGCACTGTCTTTATTCCGTGATTACTGCCCTGTGTGGTAGCGGCAGAGAATCTGGTCGGGCATCCTTTTTCTCTGGATAGCCGCATTGCCGCGGCTATGCACTGAGGATCTGGGTGGGGCTTCCAACCCCGTAGACCGCATCATAGCTATATCTGCACACTGAGAGCCCGAGCTGGTGTTTTTACCCAGCTGACCTGCGGCGTGGCGAGGAGCTCAGCGGACGTCCTAATCCTGAGGAAGGTGGCGCACTAGATTCCTGAACCACTGCTACCGCGAATCGAGGGTCTGTGCGGATATCCCTGTCCTGAGGATAGTGGTACAGCCCGTCTGGATGCTGATAATTCAGGGCACTGTCTTTATTCCGTGATTACTGCCCTGTGTGGTAGCGTATAAAAGAATCTGGTCGGGCATCCTTTTTCTCTGGATGGCCGCATTGCCGCGGCTGCGCACTGAGGATCTGGGTGGGGCTTCCAGCACCGCAGACCGCGTCATGGCTGTATCTGCACACTGAGAGCCGGAGCTGACGTTTTTACCCTGCAGACCTGCGGCATGGCGAGGAGCTCAGCAGACGTCCTATCCTGTGGAAGGCGGCGCACTAGATTCGTGAGCCACTGCTACCCTGCGTCGAGGACCTGGGCGGTTATCCCTGTCCTGAGGATAGTGGTATAGCCTGGCTGCACGCTGATAATCCCGGGCATTGTCTTTATTCCGTGATTACTGCCCTGTGTGGTAGCGATTGAGAATCTGGGTGGGCATCTTTATTCTCTGAAGAGCCGCGGTGCCGCGGCTGCGCTCTGAGGATCTGGGTGGGGCTTGCAATGGCGCAGACCACGTCACGGCTGTTATCTGCACACTGAGGGCCGGAGCTGACGTTTTTACCCTGCAGACCTGCGGCATGGCGAGGAGCTCAGCGGACGTCCTATCCTGTGGAAGGTGGCGCACTAGATTCTTGAACCACTGCTACCCTGCGTCGAGGACCTGGGCGGATATCACTGTCCTGAGGATAGTGGCACAGCCTGGCTGCACGCTGATTATCCCAGAGCACTGTCCTTATTCCGTGTTTACTGCCCCGTGTTGGTA
Organism: Marmota marmota marmota; assembly: GCF_001458135.2. Taxonomy (NCBI): domain Eukaryota; kingdom Metazoa; phylum Chordata; class Mammalia; order Rodentia; family Sciuridae; genus Marmota; species Marmota marmota. The sequence continues at coordinate 34,759,363 of NW_025999949.1, read as the reverse complement.
GCCTACAGAGAATCTAGTCGGGCATCCTTTTTCTCTGGATGGCCGCATTGCCGGGGCTGCACACTGAGGATCTGGGCGGGGCTTCCAACCCCACAGGCAGAGTCACAGCTCTATTGGCAAACTTCCTTTCTGGGCTGAGGCTTTTACCCTGCAGACTGAGGCAAGGCGAGGAGCTGGGTGGATATTCTTATTCCGTGGACGGTGGTGCACCGGATTCGTAAACCACTGCTACCGCGTACCAAGGACCTGAGCGGATTTTTCTGTGCTGCGCGCTGTGGAAGAGCAGGGCTACATACGGATCCGCCTTATTCTGTGATTTCTGCTCTGTGCAGCGGCTCTGGGTGGATGTCCTTCCCCTGGAAATATCCGCATTGCTGCAGCTGCCCACCGAGGATCTAGGTGGGCCTGCCAACCCTGCAAACTGTGGGGAAGCTTCGTTGGCACACCCAGGACCTGGGCTGATGTTTTACCCTGCGGACTGCAAAGCTAGGAGCTGGACGGCTATCTTTATCCTGTGGATGGTGGCATACTGGATACTTGAATCACTGTCACTGTGCACTGAGGACCTGGGTGGATGTTCCTACCCTGAGGATAGTTCTACAGAAGAGCTGCACCCTGATAACCCAGAAGAGCTTTCTTATAACTCTGTGATCAACTCCCTTTGCAGCAGGACACCACGGAACTGGGTGAACGCCCTGCCCTTCCCCTCCGCACAGCTGCATTGGTGGAGTTGCACACTGAGGATATGGGCGGGCCTTATAATTCTGCATCCTGCATCACAGATGCACCTGCATATCCAGGACATGGGAAGGCATTTTTTACCCTACGAAATGTGGCAAGGCTGGGGTCTGGGCAGATGTTCTTATCCTGTGGATGGTCGTGCACTGGAGCAATTCGCCAATTTAATCACGCACCAAGCACCTGGATGGATGTCCTTACTCTGGCGAGGGTGGCACAGAGGGCTGCTTGGTGATGAGTCATCACCAGTCTTGCTCTGTTCATTGATGCACAGCTGCGTCTCACATCCAGGACGTAGGCAGATGTCCTTACCTGAGGATAGCAGTAAGGGGATGTGATAACCCAGCAGAACTTGGGTACCCTACTGGTTTTCACATAGTAGGAACTAGTGCCCGTGTCCTTACCTTGGAGATGGTGGTTCAGTGGAGCTTCCTTATCCTGTGGATCTCTGTATCGTGATAGAGAATTCTAAGGGCCTGGGCAAGTGTTATAATCCTGTGGACTAGAACCTGGGTGGACATTTTTACTCTGCAGACCGTGGCATGGCTGGGAGTCGTTTATTTTTCCTTACCTTAATGACACTGGCATAGCAGATCATCTTTACCGGGTGGATAGCTGCATTGTTGTGGCTGTGCAAAAAAGGCATGGTTAGCCTTCTGAACCTGCAGAGTGCATCAGCTGTGTGGCACACCCAAGACCTGGGCCAGCGCTTTGACCCTATAGACTATGTTGTGGCTGGGAGCTGTGTGGATATCTTTACCTAGAGCTAGTGGCACATGGAATTGTCTTTTCCCTGGAGAACTCCTCATTCTCGTGGCTGCTTATTGAATGTCCAGGCAGAGTCCTTACCTCGAGATGATGGCTCTCTGCAGTATGTTTTCTTTGCTGACAGCTCTGTGATGTGGCTGTGCACTAAAGCCCTGGGTGGGCTTTCTAACCTTACAGATGGTAGAGTGTTCTTACCCTGTGGGTAGCCACATTATTGTGGCTGCATATTGAGGACTCAGGAATATGTCTTTACCCTGGGGATGGTGGCACAGTAGACTGAGCACTGATTGTCCAATGGAGCATCTTATCCTGTGGCCAGCTGCACTGTGGAGGTTGCACACTGTGGACCTGGGTGGGCTTTCTGTCCCAGAAGACTGCATCACAGTTGCATTTGCATACCCAGGACCTGGGTGGGCATTTTTACCCTGGAAACTGCAGCATGGCTGGGAGCTAGGTGGATGCTCTTGCCCTGCAGGTGGTGGCACAGTGGAGCCCTCTGGAACTGACCCAGTGGAGCTTCCTTACTCTCTGGATGGTTGCAGTGTGGTGACTATGCATTGAAGACCTGCTTGCAGGGGCCTGAAGGGTCGCTGTAGCCCTACAGACTGTATCACAGCTGAATTGGCATACCCCCAAAATTTGGGTGAGTATTTTTTACCCTGCAGATGGTAGCACATGGAGCTGCACGCCGATGACACAGCCGAATGTCCTTACTCTGTATAGCTGCACTGATGTGGCTACCCACTGAGGACCTGGGAGGACATCTTTATCCTGGGGATGGTGGCACATAGGAGCTGCAGACCAACAGCCCAGCCAGGTGTCTTTATCCTGCAGACAGCTGCAATGCTGAGGCATACACCGAGGACCTGCGAGGAGGTCCTGACCCTGGGAATGATGGAGTAGTGGAGGCTCACTCTACACAGCCAGTGTCTTTACCCTGCTGATGGCTGCTGCTACTCACTGAGGATGTCTTACATGTGGATTTTGGTACAGTGTTGCACCCTGCTGAGAATCTAGTTGGGCATCTGTACTCTGTGGATGGTGGTGTTGCTTTGGCTCTGTATTGAGGACTGGCTCAGGCAAGTGGCTTTACGCTGTGGACTGTGGCATGGTGAAGACCTGGATTGACATTCTTACCTTGAGGAGGCTGGCATAATGGAGTTGGGTGTTGTTGTGGATGGCCTCAGCTGTACACTGAGGACCTGGGTGGATGTTCCTAATCTGAGGACATTGACACTGTAGAACTACATGATGATGATGACCTAGCCAGGTCCTCATGCTGGTGTGGCTGTGGCCACACACCAAGTGTTAGAGTCTGTAAACAAGTCAAAAATAACACCTGGCATTTTGCCAGGGGAATATTAGAGTTCGTAAACAAGTCTGGATGGTGCCTGGCAAAATGCCAGAGGGAGTGGTTTGAGAAGTAACAAAAACAAGCCATTAAGTGTGGAAATTCTTTATTGGTTGACTGATATATCTAGTTTATGCTAATTAGATAAGCTGTGTGGAATGTATAAATACTGCTCCTGTCCTGCAATAAACGGCTTCCACTCCTGCTGTATCAAGTACACAAGTTATTCGTCACCCCCCGGTTATTTTGCCGCAGCCGGACTGCGGCAACCAAGTGCCTGAGCAGACGTCCCCTGGGGATGGTGGCACAGTGGAGCTGTTCAGATAGCCCAGCTGGTATTCTCACCCTGCGGACTCCATGGTGGATGCTACATCTCCATGAAATCAAGACCTGGTTGGGGTTCTAAGCCTGTGATCTATGTCATGGCTGCCCAAGGACCTGACCTGAGAACTGTCATGGCTACAGGCACATACGGGATCTATTCATGACTCTGGTTGTGCCCCAAGGACACAAGTGGTCTTGAGCACTGTGTCTCCAGAGCAGCCTGGGGCTCCCTGTTGTTGGCCCGGGCTGTGAGCAGTAGTGGGAGGGCAGCTGGAGCTGCAGAGCCCTCACTGTGCATTTCTTCATGTGGGACCTCAGTGTGTCTTGAGCTCCAGAGGCCTGTGGACAGACATGCCTTGCACAGAGTCCTGCAGGCCCACAGTGTCCTTCCCGTTGTCCAGGCCAGATGCCTTGGAGTCACTCTTAACTTCTGTCTTTAAGCTTCATGTCTCACCCTTTAGTAACCCCTTTTTCTCTTTCTCTTACACACCCCCAGTGCAGCTACTCCTCATTTCTGTCACTGGTCATGTCACCTTAAGCACCCACTTTGATTATTGGAGCAATTTTCTGGCTTCTCTTCCCACAGTCTTTTCTGTTTTCAACCCTCAACCTGAGCAGGACTGTTCATGCTTAAGTGCAGAGGCTCCCTAGCTACTCAAGATCAAAACCCACAGTCCTTACAACGGTCTGAAAAGTTGTGTGTGACCTGCTCCCTACCTCTTACCTGCTCGTTTTGCCTTCTGACACTGGCCCCAGACTGTCTTAGCTGAACAGTTTGGGGATATGAGGTTCCATTTCAGCCTTATTGTCCTTGCAGAGGCTCTTCCCTTTTCCCAAGATGCTGTTCCCTCAGATGCCCACAGGCTGATTCCTCACCTCCTTCAGGTCCCTGCTGAATGATAGCCTTGACAATAAAGGGAGGTGTGTGCCAAGGCCAACTCCTCTCTCCCAGCACCCCCTTAGCTCCTCTCCTGGCTCTCCTTTTCTTTTGGAGCGCTGTCCGTTCTGTGTCATTCCCCAGAGGATCCTTGTTGAGTGGTCTGCCACCCGCTGTCTGCCTCCCCTTGTTTGAAGCTAGGCTTCTTGTGGATGGGGTCTGGGTTTTGTTGATTGCTATATTTCAAGTGCCTGGTACATTGTACCTTCAATAAATAAAAGTTTACAAATATTCCTGCTCTCAGTATGAGGAACTTATTTTGACGGATGTTGTCCCCTGATGGCACACACACAGGGCGGGAGGCTCCTCAGGTCCTGCCTGGAGGCCTGGAGCCCATGCTGAGCTTGTGGGGAGTGGGGCCTCATTCTCCTGCTTTTCCCTTCCCTGTCTCTCCCGCTTTCCTGCCTCTCCGTGAGGGTGCCACTAGGACTACAGCGGTCTCCAGACTCCTATCCCGCCTCACGCAGTGTCATGGGAAGAGCCTCGCTCTAATGACCAGTGGTTTGCCTTTCTCTGCCCCAGCCCAGAGAAGGTCCTGTCTGTCACCTGGGTGGCCGTCAGTGTGTGTCACATGACTCATTCTGATGGCTCACTCCCTTACCTACACTGGTCCTGGTGTTGGAGATCTGCTCTAGTCTTCAGCCAGGCGGCTGTAGGAAACTCAGGTCCTGACACTCAGACCTCGGGGCATCTGTGCTGCCTGTGTAGCACGGGGTGTTGCTGTGACAGGCACCTGGTGTGTGGGGTTTCCGGGCCCTGGGTTGTGGCATGGCTACATTGGGCTTTTGAGCATCCATCTCAGTGGACCCGCCCCGTGCACTGTGCTCAAGACTATAAGGAATACGCACAGTGGGCTGCTCCTGTCCATCACTGGCTTATTCTCAGTACCTCCTGTGAGAAGGGAAGGGTCCCAGGTGTGCAGTAGTCCTTGTGTGTTATAATCCTGCTAAGGAGCCACTGGGGTAGGTACTGTTGACCCTGTTTTGTGAGTGATGGAACTAAGACCCAGGATGAAGCTGCCGGCCACCCCCTGGGAAGTGGGGGAGCTGCACTCCAGCCCCAGAGCCTGGGCTTTGTCCAGCCTGACACAGCCAGCCTGCCTGCCAGGCTCTTGCTTGGTGCTACAAGATGGCAGTGCTTACGGGCAGGGCCCTGGCCTGCCTTCCCATCCCAGGAGTCCTGGGGATGCTCAGGGCCAAAGAGACTGCCACAGAGCCCAGCTGGTGGTGTTCAAGGGCAGGGCTTTCCCCTTGGTAACTCTTCCCTTGGTTGGGTTTGACCCGGGTGGGAAGCACGAGGGGTCATTGGCTTTGAGGTCCAACGTGATGCTGCACGGTCACTGGAGCCGGCGTGGCCTGGTCACGGCTCTGACACCACATGTGCTGGCTGGCTGGCTGACACTTTGGTGGGAACCCAAGTGTGAGTCCCCTCTTCTGCAGAGTGAATTGAATAGCCCTTGGGCTCCCTGGTGGGTCTCCTTATAGACAGTCACTGGGTGGACCACACCCCCCGCTATTCTTTGGTGACTCCCCGGTCTCCCAGCACGGTGGTCACAGAGGTGTAAGCAGAGTGGGAGTTGTAGGCAAGGCTGGTTCCCTAGACACAGATGACCCAAAGAGAGTGTTAGGTGAGCATGCCTCATGGTCAGAGCTGAGCTGACCTCAGTAGCCATCCCAGAGCACCTTAGCTCTTAGGGGAAACGGAAGCCACACTGAAGAGAAGTTCCATGTGGAACCCATCCTGGGCAGCTGGGATGTCCCCAGACTGTGACCTGTGCAAATGTGGACTCCATGTGGAGTTCTGGAAAGAAAGGACACTGAGGGTAGCTGGGGGTCAGGGAAGTTAAACATATATCTGCCTTTGTGATTCTGATTCTAGCCCTGTGAGTTATTGGCAGGTGATGTGTAGGCACCTTGTCCCTAGAGGGCTGAGCTTCTGCCTCTGTGTAGTGAGGGGTCAAGTTTGACCTCCAGATTCTGCTCAGTTTAAGAGCAGTGAAGTTGTTTCCCCTTGTTTCTAGCTGTTGACCTTCAGTAGGGACCTGTTGGTTGGGCATTGTCCACTTCCCAAGACTGAGTAGGGACTTAGGCCAACCTTCAGCCCTATAGGACCCACCTCCATGGCACATGTGAGACAGAATCTGTTGAGAAGCGTTGAGGGCGCTGGACACGGAGCCAGAGGGCAAGGTCCTTGTCCCAGGCTGTGGCAGGGACTGTCCAGGAGGACCCTGACAAGGCAGGAGGGCAGGAACATTCCAGGAAGCTTGCTTTTCCCATGGTGAAAGTAGTAGCACTGAGGAGCAGACGCTTGTGCCGGTGGCGTGCTGAGTATTCTGTGGGCTGTCCACCCGCTCTTGTACTTGTCGCAAAGCAAATGTTATCGTCGCTGGATGGAGCAGAAGATTAGAGAGTTGAGGTTCTTGTAACCACTAAGTGGGAGAGCCAAGGCTTTCTGTCTTTCTGACTCAATCCCATTTTCTTAACCCTCTCGCGGTGTGTGTGCCACAAATAAGCAGGTGGAAATGCATTGGCCACTGACCATGCCCAGCACAGTCGATCGCATGGCCGCCTCATCCCTCCTTTCCCAGAGGTGGGCAGCAGGGACTCTTGGCCTGGTGGGGTGGGCTGGGTGGGCTGAGATTGGATTCTGGACTCATCTGGCAGGTGTCTCACGCTCTGCCCTCCCTTTTCTCACTCGTAACCTAACAAGGACTTATATGGAACCCCAGATACGGAAGAGTGGTTGGAATATGCTGTTTACTAGCACAGAACATACTCAGTTGATGTGGCTCCTGTTGGTGTTTTGGTCAAAAAGCTGTCTGCTGAAAGCCTGGACCCTGGCGGAGAGGCGTTGGCTGGCTGGAGAAGGGAGGGCCTCTAGACTAAGGAGACCGTGGAGGCCTAGCTGGGCTGGCCAGGCTTCTGTGGCTGAATCATGGGGTAGCACATGGGGATGGCAGGAGGTGGTCTACAGAACCTGATGGGCGGCTGGCGGTTGGCCCTGGCCCCAGGAGGGGGAGTCAGGCCAGTTGAGAGGCGGCTGCTGGGTGGAGCGGACCTGGGTTGAGGAGCTTTGGGTTCTCTGCTGGTCTTGTAACTTGATCCCAGCAGGCGGGAGGGCAGATCAGAACCCTCCAAGCTGCCTGTCGAGGCCCTGGGTGCCGCTGTGTTCGGGACTCCGCTGTCTTTCATCTCTGCTCTTATCTAGATCTCCACAGTTCATTATTCTTCAAATCTTAACTCTCCCTATGACTTCATAATGAGGTTTTCCATCATCTGCCAAAGAGAGCCTCCTGGTTTCTACAGGAGTCATCCTTAGGAGCAATATGTTGGTGCCCCAAAAGTAGAGCAGCAGATGATTGGCAAAGGGCCCTTGCTCTGAGCACCCCCCTGGAGCTTTAGCCGGGCATAGGGGCTGCCCCGTCCAGGGCAGAAAGCTGAGACTCCCACTCCAGGGGCCCTGCCCACCACCCTTCTGCCGCCGTTTCCTCCACACATTTGATGGGTGTTCTACATGCCAGGCCTGGAGCTGGCCCTGGGGTGCAGGGTCATCTGAGGCCATCACGGTATGACGGGGTCAACCAGGAGGCAGACAGCATAGCAGGGTATGGGGTGGGGTGTGAGGGAGCCTTGGCGGAGCGTGGCAGTGCAGTGGGAGGTGCAGGCTGCTGGGCCCAGGTCCCCTCCAGCACTCACTGGTGTAGGGCTGGGGCACGGCTCCTCTCCTCACCCAGTGTCCTCCTCAGGAAGAAGGGGGGTGAACCCCAAGAGTATTGGAACTTTTTATGACTCGCTCTGTGTGTCTACAGTCTCTTCTCTTTCTCGCCCTGTGCTGTGTCTTCTCTCGGCCTGGACAGGCTGGCCTTCAGTCTTTGTAGGCCCCACGCCTCTCTGAACCAAGACCAGCTGTGTCTCTAGGGCAGTCACACAAGCTGGGATGTGACCCCCAGAAGCCAGTCATTCAGTGCTGCTAAACGGGGTTTTGTGTACCCCCCACATCTGCCCCAGACGGCTGTGTGGGAAGCAGGCGCAAACTGCTGGGTGAGCCAGAGGCCAGAGTGGGAGCCTGAGAGGCACCCCCGGGGCCGGGGGTCCTGTGTCCTTTGCTCTTATTCTGGAGTGGTAGGGCACACTGACGGGAGGGCACAGCCCAGGGTCAGGGTTGAGGTTTGCAAACAACCTGGCACAGAACTTGGCATGGCTCAGGTGTCTGGTAAATATGGAATTATTTGGATTAGCTCCAATCCCCTGGTCTCCCAGGGAAACTGGAAACGAGTCACCTGGTGACGCACCCAGGGGAGATAAGATTATGAGGATACTTTTTTTTTTTTTTTTAAGTGACAGCTGTTTAAAGTCAGGTGAAAACTGAAACTTGCCTCAGAGGAGGGTCGGCTTCCAGCGCCAGGACTTGAGTTCCCCGGTGTGGTTCTGAGCAGGTGCAGCCGAGGCAGGAGCCCTTCCCAGAAGCGAGGGCACGGGGCTGGCATCTGTATGTGGTGGTGCTGGGCTTCTGAGTCGGGGACAGTGCCAGACTTCATGCTGGTCACTCTGCTGGCATCACAGCGGAGAGGAGGCTGGCAGTCACTGTTGGGTCGCTGTGGCACGGACATGCCTGCTCCGACCTTGTAAGCATGGATGCTGAAGGTCTCCTGGCCGACTCTGCCCAGCGTGGGTCGCCCCTCGGGTGCCAGCTCTGCTGCTGGGCTGAGGATCTGTGAGGAGCTCAGCCTGCCTGTGGGGAGGCGGGCAGCAGGCGCTCTGGCAGAGCCATGGCCTCCGAGGGAAGGCAGTATCCCCGTTTGGTGGCGGAGGCCGACAGAATTCCTGGGAGGCCTTGTAGAGCCTCTCTGTTCTGTACAGCAGGCTGTTTGCATGTTCACTGAGACTTGCCTGGTCCAGGTCCAGGGAGCTGCCCTCTGTGAGGTGCACCCCTAGCCCTTAGAACTCCTGGGGTAGGGAGGTGGGTGTGAGCAGGAGATGGAGCACTGACCCTGCAGGGATGGCTGGCACGGGGCGCAAGCTGCCTGTGAAGTGGGTGTAGCTGGGGGACAGTGTCCTTGGAGAGAACGGGGAAGAAGGGTTTTGCAAGGATGTGGGGGTGGTGGTGAAGGGCCTGAGGACCTGCAGCGCTGCAGGGAGCACGTGCTCTGGTCGCGGGGAGGGTCCCGTGGCCCGGCTTCCCTCTCTCCTTTCAAAAACTGAGCATTACTCACCATCAGGGAGGTGAGTCCAAACCAGTGAGGGGCCAACTCCCTGGTTGGACTGGCCTGGGTGGACAGACAAGACACAACAGGTGTTGGCCAGGGTGCCAAGAAAGGGGAGCTCCCACGCACTGTTGTGGGGTGCTGAACTAGCACAGCCATTATGGAAAACAGTGTAGGGCGTCCTCAAAAATCTACAGCTAGTGCTTTGTGTATGTGCAAAGGAAATGAAATCCGCATGTTAAAGAGACACATGCTGTTCACAACATCCAAGATGGGGATTGATGTAAATGTCCCTCAGTGGGTAAATGGATGAAGAAATATGGTGTGTATACACAGTGGAATACTATGCGGCTATGTAGAGTGTGAAATCCTGTCATTGGTGACAACTGGATGAATCTGGAAGGTGTTAAGCTAAAAGTGATACATTTATGTCTCAAAATGGTTACTAGAGAGGATTTCCAGTGACCATCATTTAGGTGATCTGTAGGTTAATTATCATTATTATTGTTGTCATTATTAGTAGTAGTACCAGGTGTTGAACCCAGGGGCGTTTAACCCCTGAACCACGTCTCCAGCAAACCCCGCCCCCCACCACTTTTAAAATTTTGAGACAAGTTATTGCTAAGTTGCTTAGAGCCTTGCGAAGTTGCTGAGGCTGGCCTTGAACTTGTGAACCCCCTGCCTCAGCCTCCTGAGCTGCTGGGATGACAGGTGGGCGCCACTGTGCCTGGAACCCTTTCTTTTTAATTAATTAATTATTATTGTATTTTAGTTGTAGATTGACACAGTATCTTTATTTATTTATTTATGTGGTGCTGAGGATAAAACACACGTGCTAGGATGTGCCTTACCACTGAACTACCACCTCAGCCCCTAAGACCCTTACTTGACCATTGCCCAGTATATACATGAATCAAAACATCACATCATGCCTCAGATACATGTATAATTTGTCTATGTCAGTCAAAAATTTTTGAAAAGTACCAACACAAGAGAAAGATGTACAGAAGAAAGTGTCGCAGATTTTCGTCTCAGAGCAGAGGTTCTATTAGCTGAACCTCAGACAGAGGCCGGGCGGGCACCGTTTCCCTGCAGCAGCACCATACTGTGTGCCTGCTTTTTAGCAAAACTATTAAATTCCATGTTTCTTTAGCATAACAGAGGGAAGGGAATGGGAGTGAAAATCTAAGAAATTGCTGAATTGATGTATTTCTTGTGTTGAGAAATTATTCCCTTAAAGGTCTCTTTAAGATGAGAGGGGGTGGGGGTGGGGGCAGGAAAGATGGTGGAATGAGATGGACATCATCACCCTAGGCACATGCATGACTGCACATATGGTGTGACACTACATTGTGTTCAACCAGAGAAACGAAAAGTTGTGCTTCCATTGTGTACAATGAATCAAAATGCACTTCTGTCATATATACCTAATTAGAATAAATAAATAAAATTTTAAAAATGGATGTGTAACCAATGTGATCCTGCAATCTGTACATGTGGTAAAAATGGGAGTTCATAACCCACTTGAATCAAATGTATGAAATATGATATGTCAAGAGCATTGTAATGTTTTGAGCAACCAATAAAAAAAAAAAACTAAGAAAAAAAGATGAAGAGAAAAGATCATGAAAAACTGCAGCAAGTTAAATATTGAGGCTATATTATTAAATACTGTGTCTCAGTCTTTTGAGTTGTTGACTGATTTCTTGTTGGGTCTCCCTCACCCTGGACTCCGCCATCTGCGGCCTCGCCTTCCATGCTGAGCTCGTGGTTTCAAAGGGCGTTCTGTCCTCCTCGTGACTCAGGTGGAGGCCGCACTCCTCACTGCCCTGGCCAGAGCTTCCCCATTCTCCGTCTTCTCTCCCTTCTCACTGGGCTGCGGGATCTTCCTGTCAGGACTTTCCCTTAGAGGATGGCTGCCTGTCAGGCGTCGTATTTCCGTATATCTTACAGCATGGTCAGCCGGCAGACTCCTGGGGTAAGTTAGTTCTGGACAATGACTGTGCGCCAGGCAGGTTTTGAGGTGCTGAGTGCACAGCAGTGACCAGGACAAACATGTCCTACCTTCAAAGACTTAGCTTCTAGTGGGAAGAGGGTCAGTGGTGGATGGGAACAAATCAGTAAGACCGCAGAGCGGCAGTCCCAGGAAGAGACATGGCAGATGGTTTGGCGAGACGAGGGCTGGTTCAGCTGAGGAGGGCCAGTACGAGTGGGTCGAGCAGATGGCAGCATGGCAAAGGCCCGCGAGCACTGGGGTGGGGCCTTTGAGGAGCTGGGGAGCCACAGCCCCGAGGGACGAGGGACGTTGGGAAGCCCTGGAAGCCAGGGAATGCTGTGAGTGCGCTCGAGGCTCTAGGATGGCCACTGTGGGTGGAGAGAGGTCAGTAGAGAGTGTCCCACCTGACTTTTGCAGGGTGCTGCCTGGGATGGGCACAGAAGACAGAGGAGCCTGCAGAGACTGCAGAGGGGCATGATTCACGGAGCAGAGCGTGTCTGAGAAACAGGGTCAGGAAACCACCACAGCCTCCGAGTGTCAAGGGAAACAAGGCCAGAAACGGGCCCCTGGGCTTTGTGTTTGGGAGGGGTTGTCAAGGAGCAGGGATGGAACCTGGCGCAGACAGTAGGAGGGGCCTGGTAGTGGGAAGAGGAGCCGGCAGGAGCAGCTGGGCTTGGGGGGATCCCCCTGCAAAGGGGCAGAGGACCTGGAGGTGGCTGGAGGGCAGGTAGGATGGAGACAGGCTGATGTTCCCAGGGCCAGTGATGGGGTGTGCTATGGAGAACTTCCAAGGTGTGGAGCGGCTGATGGAGGCACCTAGATACATGTGCCCTGAGCTGAGGAGCAGGGCACAGACGCGGTGGAGTGCCCTGGAGGCCTCAGGAATGCTGCTTTCTTGTCTCAGAGAGGATTTGTCCTGGGATGGTGGTGCAGAGCCATTTCCAGCTGATGGCGTCTCCCTGGCCACTTCTCTTTCCCTCCACCTCTTCCTTTCTCCGTCTTTGCTGTTCTCCCCTTTCCCTGCTTCTTCATCTTCGCACTCTGGGCTGCTCTTGTGATGTCTTCGTGGCAGCCCGAGTCCGGTGGCTGCCATCCCAGCTGTGGCTGGCTAATCTTCTGGCTTGGCTCCACCTCTCTGGTCTTCAGGAGGATGCAGAGGTCTGACAACTACCAGGCTGTCTCCTGCTTCAGGTGGGGAGAGTCGGTGGGAAAATCCAGAAGTCACCGTAAAGGCAGGTGTGCACACCGGTGGCTCTGCTTTTCTATTTCCTGCTGCCGTCTTGCTTTCCTAGGGAGTCTCAGTGATTCCAAGGGGTGGAAGTGGGGGAGAACCCGTCAGAATGTAGCAGACTTTGCAGAGAGTTCTACTAGCACTTTGCAGAAGAAATATTTATTTTTAACAATGAATTGGAGGGATGAAGAGCAGTGCATCGATGGAGGCAGCCTCTGGCTATCGCGGGAGCACTGTGTCAGGCGTGGCTCTCAGCGGCTCTCTGGTGGGGGGACTTCTGAGGCCACACCATCAGTGAGTAGGCCCTTTCCTGTCTGAGTGGGCAGGTGGAACAAGAGAGAGCCGCTCACTCTGAAGTGGCAGGACGGGCACCTGCTGTGACAGGAAGCCCGTGCTCCCTGCAGTGTCTGATGGGTGAGCCCAGTTCCTGCAGTGCCAGGTGGGCTGGCCGAAAGTGCCTTCAGGTGTTTCCATTCAAGAGAGTTTTTGGTGAATTCTCATTTGACTGTGCATGAAAAGGAATGCTCATTTATATTTAAAGAGATATTCAATCAGGATTGTAAATATAGAAGAGGTTGAGATTTGTGTTTTCCAGTCTAGTGGTCTCCAAGCCTTTTTCTTTCTTTCCTTTAGATGCCACGTTCTGCAAACAAAATCATGCAGAGGGAACCTCAGCTGTGCAGTGCGCATGGTGGGGTTACACTGCTAGAGGTGTGCAGGAGCCTTGGCCATGGGGTCCCCGTGGGTCCCTGAGGCGGACAACACAGCGCCTGCTCTCTCTAAACCCATATCGGGATATACCCACATAGCGCCACTCTCAAGGCAGGTGAAGGGCCAGGCACTCTAGCCTACCCTCTCCCTTGCCCCAGCCCGGCTGTCTCGGGCAGTTCCCACAGCTCAGCAGCCATCAGGTTCCTTTCTGTCGGTGGACAGTAAGGATACATCTGATCTGAAGATGCGTTTGAGGGAAGAAAGAAAAGATACCAGTGAGGGCGTGACCCTGAGCCTGGCACTCCTCGTGCTCGGGTGGCACCTCCAAGGGGGAAAGGTTGTTGGTGACTTTCTCCTGTAAAGCTCTGGGCCCCAGACCTAGGGCCCATGACAGAGGCAGCATGTGACTGAGCACAGGCATGGTGTTCCCAATGCGGCTCACTGATGGGAGCCGGGGTCTCAGTCCTGCTGTGAGCGAGACAGCAGCCCTGCCCTCGGCAGCTCTCAGGCACTGACAGAGTGGTGCTTTCTGGTCTTCACCTTGGCCCCGTGGAAAGGTGTGTTTGGGCCAGATCATGAAGGCCCTGTGTGTCACGCGCTGAGCTTGGACACCATGCTGCAGGCTGCCACGGACGTCTCGTCACTAGGAGAGGGTCCTGCTCAGCATGTTTGCCTCTGAGGCGGCCACTGTGTGTGGGTCAGACCAACGGGGTCCGTCTCGGGGACAGTGAAAGTGAGGGCACTGATGTAGTTTTATGATCCCATCTATGTGTTTAGGATGTTCAGTGGATGATTGAGGTTCCCTCAGGCTCCCTCTTCCTACAGCAGGGTGACGCATTTACCTGGAAGATGTGAAAGGGAAAGCTGCTGGAGCGGCCGTCAGCCTGGTGCTTCTGCTCCGCTCTCGGTCTCGTGTTTCCATGGGTGGTCACGACAACAGCCACCACTTCCTGAGGGCCTGCCTGACGAGGGGCATGATTCTCAGTTAGAGCATCCCCCCGTCCTGCACACAGAGGGGCAGGAGACCAGAGGGGCTTTGCCCAGGCTCGCGGAGGAGTGTGACAGTGCTAGACACTGCCCTCTCTGACTCTGGGTCCCACCCTTTCCAGGTCACTGAGCTGTCAGTGTAGCTTTGTGTCCTGCTTCGTCACTCCCTTCCCTATTTCATCTAGCAGTCACTGTCACTGTAATTTTAAAGGCTCTACATAATGCTACCAGAACATTCTAAAGATTTTTTTTTTTCTGACAGACGTGTAGGTTGTGCCCCCTTCATTGCTAATTTTGTACACACTGTTGGATGAACACTGCTGACTCCAGGGAGAGGCTTTGTGTGCATTCCAGCTCGTCTTCCAGGAGTGGTCCCAGAGGTAGCCTTTCCTGGTCAGGGGCCTGGCACCTGCTGTCAAGTTGCTTTTCCAGAGACACCTTCCCAGGCCTCTGTTGTGTGAGGGTGCAGATCCCTCCCGTGCTTCTGTAGCAGGGGGCTCGGGGTCACCTGGATGTGTGAACTCACCTGACGTGTAGGAAATCTTGTAGTCTTGAGCTAAATCAGCCCAGTTTGGGTTTTTTGTTTTTGGTTTTGGTTTAACAAAAGAGAAAATGATGTATTTAGCAGTCTCTTGCAAAAGTTTTATTTCTAGCAGAAAAACTAATGTGAACACTAGTTGGAAAAAATACGAAATTAATAACAGTTTGTCCAGGACTGGGCTATTCAAAGTAGTGTTTTCAAGGTTAGCAGTTTATAATCCTTAACTTCTTAGTCTCCTTTCCTTTGTGTGCTTCTCACCACCGTAATGTTAATTAGGTAGTTAAAATGCATGACAATGTGTGGATGTGCTGACACGTACTCCTTGACCTGTCCTCACTGTTTGGAAAGTGGGGATGCCCTTCCTGCTGATGCGCTGGGGTCATTCATGAGCAGCCCCACGGGGCTGAGCTCTGGTAGAGTCTCTGTGGGGAGTGAGAAGTGATTCACTGCTTCATTCAGCACGTTCTCCTCCTTAGAAGATACATTGCTACTAATGTGATGTTTCAGACTCTTTCTGCCTTTAAATTCTTAGGGGAAAAAATCGCTGCTGGGCCCAGGTCATAAAAGCATGTGGCTCTGATAACAGACACACACGGCGTTCAGACAGGACGGATAAAAACTCAGATTTGAGATAAGGCAGAAATGGGTCAAAACATTTGAGAACTTTTTCTTCCACTGACTGCATCCTTTCCTTGTTAAGAACTCTTCGATTTGACTTAGTTCCCGGGCTTGATTTGAGGACATGCCGTGTGCAGAGAATATTGGGCTGCTGAGGTCCCTGGGGGAGGCTGAGATATACCAGGCTCAGCTGGAGACACAGATATCTTGAGAGAATAGTGAGCCAAACTGCTCGTCTTGATCTTTCCCGGCATCACCCCTGACCCCGCCATGGTCTGTCCTTTGTAAGCATCTTGTGTGAAGTGTCATGCAGAAGAATCGTGTGCATTTGTGTTGATTCTCTTTTCCACTTTGACTGTGGTGGTCTGAAACATAGTACAGGAGGAGACGTCAGCAGACCTTCCTGGACTGGGGCCGGAGGTGGTGAGGTGTCGGCAGCTGGAGGGTGGGGGTGGGGGGGCAGGAGATCTCTAGGGCAGCAGGCACAGGTGGGTGGGTCAGCTTGCTCTCTGAGAACCCCCTAGTCACACCTATAGCACAGTCACGGCCACTCTGAGGAGGGCACCTTTCTGGCAGGTGGTGTGAGAGGGCTGTGCTGTGGGCTGGGTGGGCGGGACTGTGCCCCTGCATGTGGTGTGACATAGGCAGTGGTTTGATCAGTGGGAGATTAGGTGTGATGCTGCTGCTGAGGGGCCCGCAGTGGACCTGGCACGCCATTCCACTTTCTCCAGAGTGTGTACCCCAGGCCTGTGCCTTGGGGTCTCTCTGTATCACTACATGGCCCAGAGCATTTGGTCAGAGAGAGAGAGCAGGCCTCAAGTCCCTGGGGAAGTGTCTCCTCAGCCTGTGTGGCTGTGATCACATGTGACCACCACCTGAGAGTGGTCTGGGGCTCTGGGGTAGCTGGCTAGTGTTCAGGGTGTATGAGTGGCCCAGTCCTTCTGAACCTCATTTGGAGAACCTGCTCTGCTACCCTGTCATTGTTGTGAATTTCTAAATAAGACCCACTCTTCTTTGTTCCGCAGCTTGTCTAACTATGGAACAGGAACAGTTTGGCTTATTTAAACATTTCTCCTCATGGTGATTGTTAATCAAATGTTGTTCATGCAAAGAAAAATTCACACAGCCTTGAGCCACCACTGTGTGGCATGTGCATTGTGAATGTCTATGTGTCACATGTGCAGGGATGTGCTGTCTGAGCATGTCCAGCCTCGCTGTGGTGTGTTGGGGCCAATCCACTTGTGCTTCTGTGGCCAGTGCAGGTTGGTCTTGCCCCTTAGCGAGCTGCAGTGTGCACATGGCATCTGTGCTGTGTCATGTCTTCTGCCTACTTTAAAGCAACTCAAAAGTAGAAGAAAAAAGTATGTATGGATATGGCTTTCCAGATTTTATTTGTATGAGCAAATGTGAGAGCAACTTAAATGACAATCAATCAACAGAGAGAATACTTTTCAGCTGGTCTAGGTGATGGTATGATATGGGGTGATTAGAAGGTGCTGTAGTCTGTTTTGTGTTGCTGTAATATAATACCTTCACTTAATAGAGTAGAGATTGACTTGACTCGTTATGTTGGTGCCTGGAAGGTCCGCATCCTGGTATAGGACCCTGGCTTCTGCACAACGTGCCAGAGAAACTGCAAAGGAATCGCCATATGCAGAGGGGCAAGGCAAACACACAGGGCGGCCTTGCTTTGTCACGACTCCCTCTTGAGAGAACTCATTCACTCTATATCCTTCACTCCTGTGAAGCCTAACCCACTCTTCCAGCCCAGCATTAATGCTGTCATGGGGGGAGCCCCTCGACCTAGTCACCTCCTGCTGGACGCTGCCTTGAAGGTTGTATTACCTTGGGGACCAAGCCTTGAGTAAGTCATGTGAGACCAAGGCAGGTGGCCCAGCCTGGAAGCCATCTCAGTGCACTCCAGCCACACCTGCTCATAGACCGTGTGCTCACAGGCCTGGTTCCCCCAGGCGTGCCCCGCCTGGTGCTTCACTGTGTCTGCCATGTCCCCCCATTCATGCCAGGTCCCCCATTGCCTGATGATTGCCTGGTAGAGGAGTAGGCTGAGGCCTTATGTCTTAATCTGCTCAGGTTCTGGGGCAGTGAGCACCCCTGGGGAGCTGACCACTCTGACTGGGAGCCGGGCCAGCACGCCGCTGCCCCTGGGTGTGGGGCGGGGCAGAGCGGGCAGCATTCTCCTGGCTCCACAAGTGCTGCATTCTGCTGCTGCACCCTCCTTCCTTAGCAGCTGCAGAGCAGGGTGGCTCCAGGAGGGTGTCAGGACCCCTTGGAGCCAGGCCTGCCATGCCTCTGTCCAGTGTGGGGCTGTACACAGTGAGTCGCCTTGTGCATCTCACAATGTGATCTTCCCACCATCACTTGAGAAGCTCACTTTCCTTCTCTTGTTTTTTCATCCCCATTATATTGTGGATGCAAGGGAAATTCAAGGGTGAATTACTCAATATAGTAGCACAGATTAAATAATCAAACTTGCATTGACACCAAACGGTTCATGCATAATTCAGGTCATTAAGACTCACTGATTTGATTTATTAGGCAAAGCTATATTGTTGTGCCAAATGAAGCGTCGTTGTGAATGAGGGTTGAACAAGTGGCCAGAGTAGTGCTGTTTGTGGTAAACTAATTAGGCTTTGATTGCTGCCTGCAAAATACAAATGGACTAATTAAGCTATTTTGATTTAAGAATTTTGTAATATAGGTGGTCACCCAATCTTGCTTCACCCAGTGGCCAGATTTCATCAGGAGGGTGGCAGAGTTTGAATTGTTCTTTTGAATGAGGAATATAAATGATGCAAATGCATTTGAAAATGAAACTTATTTAATTCAAAATTATCCCAAATTTCTGAGCAGAAGTCCTCGCCAGATATGCAAGTTTTGTGGGCTGTCTGCTTGGGTCTTTTGCCCTGAGGTGGTGACAGCAGCACCTCTCATAGTCCCACCAGGAATCAGACTGGCCTCCTGTAGGCTGCATTTGGCACCCTTAACTTGAGGGCTGCCCACAGCTGCAGAGAGCAGGGCCTCCCCTGCCGCACTTTCCTCTCCCCAACCCTGAAGCCACCAGTTCTTCCTGAAACGGCTCACTTGCCTTTTCCCACCAGGTCTTTCCTGCTTGCTCAGGCAGCTCTGTCCTCTTCCTGTGTGCCAAGTTCGGCACTGGGGACTCGCAGACCTACCCGGCACAGTCCTTACTGATGCAGAGCCAGGACACAAAGGGACAGACGGATGGTTTCCATAACATGGCTCTCTCACACAAACACACACACTCAGGCTCACACTCACATGCACTACAGGTAAGTGTGAAGTTCAGAAGCAGCACAGCAGCTCAATCAATAAGTGCATGTGTAAACGAACACCTGTCTCCCTCGCCCGGTGAGAGAGCTCCGTATGTGCACAGAGTCCGCCTTCCTAGGCATCACGGGGCGGGCCCTGCTGCACCGCTCCTGGAGAGCTGCACACCTCGCTTTCTCTTGGCATGATCCTGGAGCTTCAGTCAAGCTTCCTCGGGATTCTTTCCTCCGCTTGTGCCTGCCTTTTCCCACACTTGCCCTTTCGCTGTGTGGGCTCACTGGTCTAGGCTAATGGCATCTATACACGGAAGGAAAATGGAGCCCTCTCCCCATGTCATGTTCTTGGGTCCGTTTTCTTACTCCAGGGCCCTGTTCAGGTTGCTCTCTCTTCTGGATTCTCACTGACAACAGGAAGAGCAAGGGGAAGAGGTCCTCCAGGCTTTCACCCAGTCCTTCCTTTTGCTTAGATGTGCCCAAGAGCAAGCCCTGGACTTGGGCAATCGTTCCCATGGGGTCAAGGGAAACCACAATGGGGTGTGCTGCCAAGAGCCAAGCTTGACCACGGAGAAACGGAGAATTGTCAAGTTGAAGGGAAAAGGTCTTTCCTGAGCTGCTGTTTGTTCTCTGACTGACTGCCTGACGCCCTGTGACTAACAGGTTTCCCAGGGGGGAAACCTTAGTGTCCTATTCAGGGTTCTTCTCCTGTGCTAGATGAGCTCCCACGTGCACCTGAAGTCAGGTAGGGGCACCATCACCAGGCGGCTTAAGTCCATGTGCGGGTGCCTTTCTTTTCCTGATGGCTTACCTGTAGGCACTCACAGGAAAGACTGCAGTGTCCCTTCCAGGAGCAGGCTTTGTGCTAAAGTCACCAGACACACCACACTCCTGGTCACTGTCCCTTAGGTCATGTGCAGCCATCCCTCAGTATCCAGGGGTGGGTTCCGGGACCCGCAGTGGGACCTTGCTGTACCTGACTGAGGCATATGCTCCACACTCCAGATTACCGCTAGATCACCTGTCACGCCTGATGCGTGTGAACACTCTGCAAATGGTTGTCGTGCTGTTGGGTGCAGGAGTAATGACAAGAAGAGAGTCTGTTCGTGTTCGATGCAGATGTAACTTCTTTTTCCCAGATAATTTTGAACCGGACTTGGTTGAACACATAAGCTGAGCTATGAACTATACTTTTTTGTGTTGACTCCAGGTAGCTTTGATCCTTGCTTCTCTTTTTAGACTTAAAAAACGACCACACAATGGGTGTTCCCGAGTTGTTCGTTTTATATATGCTCTGCACATACTAGGTGTTTGGTAATTAAGAATTGCATCCTGCACATAATTTCTTACTGATTAGTTTTCTTTTCCTTGACCTATTTAGAGTATAATGAGGGCAAATGTAATAAAAAAATATTCTGGAAGCAATTTTCTTGGGGGAACTTCCATTTTGCCTGCTTTCTGGACCCTGTTGGTCTTGCCCTAGCACTTAACAACTGAGTTGTTCAGTTTACTGCTTCAAGGGCCGTTCACTGTGCTGACCTGGGAGGAACCATCTTTCCATACCTGTCCTCAGGATTCTGGCTTCCCAGGCCACACATCTCAGCGGATCCGTGTGAAGGGGAGGTAGGCCGGTTGCATGGCCGAGGAACACTGATGCAAGCCCGTCGGTCGCAGGAGGGGTCAGCAGCCTTGCTGCTGCTCCATTCTCCAACCTGTCCTTGGGTCCTCTGCTCTTGTCAGACAGGGGAGCTGACAGCATGAACGTAGCAGCTGCTCCTGCTTGTGTGGGGAGGATACCCAAAGCAGAAGTTGTTCAGGGGCTTGTGAGCCCAGGTCTTTGTGGCCCTGTAGCAGAAGGGGCATCTTCCACGTGAGATAGCACTCCAGCCTGGAAGGTTCCATCACCTTTTCCTTCATCTGGTGGATCCCAGTGCTGGGCCTCAGCCTGCTCCCAGAGGCCCTTGGCCAGGGAAAGGACCTAAAGGCTGCTTCTGTGTCTCGGGCCCCCGCAGTCCGGCCTCTAGGTGCGTGCCGCTGTCTCCTGAACTTTCCGTCCCTCTCTGTGCACAGGAAGTACCATGGAGTTTCCTGTGTTCCTGGAGCTCCAGGGCTGTACGCTGGGACCTGTGTTGCCAGGTAGACAGGACATGGATGGTCACCCTGACCTTTCTTCCTGGTTCTGTGTCTCCTCACTTTCAAATGCCTTCCTGTCCCCTCTGGGTCTTGTTTCTTCTCTTGTTCTTCCTTCTTCGTATCCTTAGAATTGCAATCGCCAACTCATGTGACCTAGACTCCTGGTGCATATCAATGAAGGTCACTTAGTGAAATAAGAGAGAGTAGAGGAACGCTGACCCCTCCACGTTGCCCCTTGTCATGTGAACACAGCACTGCCCTTGGCATTTTTCAGGAAGGGGTCATGTGGGTTGGTGTATGATTGGCACAGGGATTTGTTATTCCTGCCAAGTGTAACAGTTGAGTTGGGAAAATTAATTATCTGAATGTCACTGTGGAAATGTGTGCAGTTCTGATGCATAGAGTCGCAAAAGCCACACTAGATAAACGAGTAGCTGGAATGTGTGAGTTCCGCTGTGAAGGAGTCAGTCGCCCAGCAAAGGTGGCATTGAGGGACTGCCACCTCAGCTGGGCCTTCAGATGGGGTTCCGTTGGCAGAGAGGAGGGGACGCGGCATTGATAGAGGTGCCAAGCTGTGGCCGTTTCTTGGAAGCAGGGCCACCCTGCGCTTTCTGTTCGGGGGGTGTGGTAGGGTGAAAGAGCTGTGTGCCAGGTGCCATGTGTATGGGGGTGTAGCAGTGAGCGGGTGAGGTTTGTGCTGAGTGGCAGGGTGGAGAAGGTGGGGGGAGTGTGGTCAGACTGAGCCTTGGACAGTGGCAAGCACCGGAAGGCCAGGGGGCAAGGCAGGCAGAGGCCGCAGTAGAGTCAGGAGTTAGAGCTGTGTGTGGGAGGCGGGGTCTCAAGACCTGGGGCGAGCGCAGGGAAGTGCCCAGGGGAAGCAGGAGGCGCATCATCGGCAGCCGGGCAGGGTGCCCTGTGCAGCAGGTGGGGCTCGTCTCGGCCTGAGGTCATGCTGAGGACTGGTCTCACGCAGTAGTGTGGAGCACTTGGAAACCCTTGAGGCAGTTGGTGGTGGGCACAAACCGCTGACATTGACCTTGGTTTTTCCAGGGGAGGCCCTCCTCACTCTGTCGGCCGTTGCCCAGCCCAGCTCTGTCCTACTCCACTCACAGTCTGTGCACCACTCAGGCCTCAGGTGACGAGGCTGCTCCTGGGAAGCATTTCCTTTAAGCTCAGGTCAGAAGGGTGGCCCGGCCCCCAGAGTGACCTGAGCATGTGTGCCTGTGTGTGCCCAAGTACTGGGCAGTCAGCTGAACTTGATTTACTCCTGGCAGGTGTTTAGCTGCATGGATGTAGACTCCCAGCAAAAGGTGCAGGAGTGGGCCTGTCTCCAGCACATGGGCAAGGCTTGCTGGCAAAAGTGGCCCATCAGTGCTCATCAACTCGGGTGCTATGTTTGGGGCATGAGTGGAGAGATCCAAAGCCAGCCGGGACAGGGGTCCTGGCTTCTCCCTGTTCTCATCCTGGTTCCCTTCCTCTAGGCTCCTGTTCCATTCATTGGTATTTGCGTCTGTTGTGCTCAGAGCCTGGACCAGTGTCCCCACTGTGTTTGTCTGTTACCTGCTGCCTCCCTGCCCTTCAGAGCCCAGCTCACATGCCCTGTCTTCTAATCTGGCTCAGGTGCCTCTCTGTTGTGCCAGGGGAATTGCCAGGCCTCTGTCAGAGTGCCCGTTGCACTCTGACCCCTGCCCATGGGTCCTTGTGGGCAGAAACCCCTTCTTATCACATCCACATCCATAGCTCCTCAACAGTGTCTGACACACATTAGGTATTCAGTAAATGCTTCTTGATTGAAAATACTAAACTGCAGATGTGATCTCAGGAGCTCCAGGAAAGGGCGCAGTAGGCAGCCAGACGGTCTTGGTAATGGCCACCTTCCCGTGGTGGCCGCCTGTCATTGGGCCGGCAAGTGTCTGCACATGCAAGGGCATCCCTGGCCGCAGCACAGGGCCTGTGCCGCCTTGACTGGTTCCCCAGTGCCTGTGGACTTGTTCCCCAGTTCTAGCTTCATGAAAAATTTGAATGATCTGGGGATATTTAAAAAAAAAAGCCTGGGCACATGCCAGACTGAATGAGGATCTGAGGAGGGGGGGTCTTTATCATCTCCCAAGCACTGGAATGTGACTGAAACATGCTGGCCTGTGACCTGAGACCTCTCCCTTGAGGTCCTGTTTCTCCAACTGGCTGAATGTCGAACTCACTGCCTGGGTCTGCCCGGGTCTGGTCCAGCTCGTCTGCAACATGGCCTTTGCATCGACATTTCCCGGGGTTCCCGGGGGGAGCTCCTGCTGCCAGGCTGAGCTCCTGCTGCAAACCAGGAACGCATGGCAGGACTTGAACTGAGGGTTTTCAGATAACAAACCAACATCTCTCCA
Source organism: Marmota marmota marmota (assembly GCF_001458135.2). NCBI lineage: Eukaryota > Metazoa > Chordata > Mammalia > Rodentia > Sciuridae > Marmota > Marmota marmota. Next base: position 34,736,148 of record NW_025999949.1, on the reverse strand, counting down.
CAAAGTGACCTTCTCCTCAAAACCCCATAATAACAGCCCCCACCTCCCTGCCCAGATGGCCCTGTGATCTGAGAGAAGAGGCCAGTGAGCCCTGCGGCTGCTGGGCCCCTGCTGGAGGTGCTCTGGGCTCTGCTTTCGGGTCGGGGTGGGGAGAAGCAACTGAGCTGAGAAGATGGAGCTCAGCCGTAGGGAAGGCTGTGGTGGGAAGTGGGGAGGGGCAGAGTAACAGGGAAGGAGCTGAGAACCACAGAGTCCTTGCTGGGGTCACCGTGAGCCCAGGGCTCCACCCTAAGGGGAGCACTGTGCAGGCAGAAGCCCTGCAGGCAGAGAGCCACCAGGTCAGTGTCAGACAGTACACAGGGCATAGCCAGGGCTGGGGACTCTGCCTGAGCAGCCAGCGGAGAGACCGCGTGGAACGCCCAGGCTTCCGAGGGAGGCACCATGGAGGAGCCAACCTTCCCTGCTGACCGCCTCGCTCCAGACTCACCTTCAGAGAGCTGGAGAAAAAGCCTCAGAAGAGACGAGCTGCTCCACAGGTAACTGAGCTGCCAAGGGAGAGGGGACTCACGCTCTTCACAGGAAGGCAGCAAATTGAGATGCAACAACCCAAAACTCACAAAAGCAATAGGAAATAGGGGTCCTAACTGTGAGAGAAGCAGGCAGTTGAGCAGATCCGGAGTGGTGAGGACGATGGTTTCAGCGCACACGAACCTTGAGCCGTCACTGCCGTGCGTGGCTGAGCTCGAGTACTTAGAGGAATGGAAGGAAAAGAACACTGAGACTAAGTTGTATTGAGAATATGCAAGGAAATTCCGTACCTCACTAACAAGAAGACAGCCCAGTTCAAACTGTGCAAAAGTTTAAACAAACATTGCAAAAGAAAGTAAGTGGGTGGCCAATAGGATGAAAGATGCTCATATCACTCGTTTTCAGAGAAATTCGCATCAGTCCATGGCTAAACACTTAGCACAGGCACCGCAAAGCAGGGGCAGCGTGTGCTGCTGGCAACTGCGGGAGACCATGCGGCCGCCTTGGAGAGTCGTGGGTGGGTTCTCAGAAACGGAGTCTGGCTCCCATGCAGCTCAGCAAGCCCGTCCCTGGCTGTTTACTTAAGAGGAATGGCAGGCCCCGCCCGGCGCACAAGACGCACAACAGCAATGTCCACTGGAGGCCATTCTGCATGCCCCCACTGGAACACCCCCTGCCCCCCCACATCAGTGGTGCTGCAGAACAGTGCTGCAGTGTCAGGAGCCCACGAGTGCACTTGGGAACATGGGTAGATGGTCACGGTGGGTGAGAGGTGCCCAACTCTAAGCCTGTCCCGTGTCATTGCACCATGGGAATTCCGGAACAGGCGGCACTCCTGTCAGACGGAAGAGACTGCTACTGTTGGAGGTGGTGGTGGTGGGTTGTGAGGCGGGCAGGGAGGGACTCTTGGGGGTGATGGGGAAGGTTTGTCTTTACTTTGTCAATTATGCAAGTCTACATTTGTCAAAACACATTGAACTTGACAGCTGAATAGGTGTATTTTATTCTGTGGAAATTCTACTTTACCACCATGGATTTTAAAAGACAGTGGCAGCAATAGCAAAGAGCCAGCAACTGTTTGAGCACTGTGGCCTCAAGGCCCCTCGCCACCTGCCTCTCTGGCCTCAAGCCCTCCTCCTTCCTCCACCACTGCTCTGCTTTGGCCAGAGCCTACGGGGTACTGCATGCAACTTCCTGAATGAGGTGTCCTGTGTTTGTTTCCTTTTCCAAGTGTGTTCCACCTGCCTAAAAAGTCTTTCCTCCACACCCTCCTTCTCCTTGCAAGCCTTCTTGGCCCTGTGTGGCCTGGCACCTGGTCCCCGGCCGGTCTCCATCAGGGTTGGTTGGTCTTTGTCTCAGTTTTCTTCTCTGTGGCGAGATCCCCTGGCCCAGGCCCTGATTTCCATATCTGTGTTCCTAGGGGCTGCAAGCCCAGCTGAAGGTGTCTCAAGAGCAAAAGAGGCTGAACAGGCAAGTGAGGATAGAGGCAGCCGTGGGCAGGGCTGGAGAGGTGAGGGCTGTGTTCTGGTAAAGGAGGTGAAGAATCAGCCAGGGGGATTTCAAGGGTAGTTTGGCAACCAGTTAGTTCTCACAGATAGGCTGCTCAGTTGGCTCTAGGCCCTCTGGACATCTACAAGGAGGGCGTTTGGAACTCACTGTCAAGGTGACACTCAGTGCCTGTGCTCCCGCCTGTACCCCTGGCACCTTATATATTAAAGATTCTGAGAAATGACTGTGGGAAAGGAAATTAACTTTCCATTGTTGCTGACGGATTTTGATCTCAACTCATTAAAGGTCTGACCCAGGAATCTTCTAAAACCAAATGGGACAGTATCCCAGAAATCAGTAGACTTGGCTTGCAAGCTGCCGCTGTTGCCAGAACTTCCTGTATGCACCCTGCTTAGAGAAACAATACCCCAGGTGCTGTGGCCCCTCTGCCCTCAGGGCCCTGAGGCAGCCCAGGGCAGGGCTGCTGGGGAGGAGGCTGGCTGGCCAGCTCCACCTCCCCCTGGCCAGGCAGCAGCTCAGTTGCTGCAGGGAAACCTCCACTGGCCTTTTCCTTCCCTCAATAGGACAGCTGCCTCTTCACGGTGTTGTGTACCGTGCCTGCAGGACAGTATTATACGTGGATTTCTAGGTTTTGTTCATCTCATAACCAGAACGTATACCTGTTAAATAGCAGGTCCCGTTTCTTCCTTCCCCAGGCCCTGGGAACCACCATTCAGCTTGCTCACTGTTCTCCGTCCCTCACCTGGGCAGAATCACCCAGCACTTATGCTTTGGGGTGCTTGTATTACTCCCCTCAGCATGGTGGCCTCAGGGTTCACTCGCGCAGTGACGTGTGGCAGGACCTCCTGTCTCTAAAAGGCTGATTGGTATTCCTTTGTGCACTGCATTTTGCTGGGCTGTTCCTTGTCCGTGGACGTGGACATTTAGGTTGCTCCTGTCTCAGCCATTGTGAGTAATTCTGCAACAAACAGGAAGTGCAGGTATCGCTCCAGGATCTTGATTTCTGTTCTTTTGGATAAATGCCCACAGGTGGGACTGCTGGATCATGGAGAAGTTCTATTTGGGGTTTTTGAGGACTCTCCATCTTGTTTTCTACTGTGACTGCCATTTTACATCCGAACAAGCAGTGTTTGAGGGCTTTGATTTCTTTAAGTTCTCAGGACCACTTGCTATCTTTTGTATTTTTGAAAATAATCATCTTAATCGGTGTCATTTGTCATTAGAAAACATCTGTCATTAAGGCTTTGATTTTTGCATCCTGTGATGCTGAGTGGGCTTGAATGTTGCTCCATATGCTCTTTGGCTTGTCTTCTTGTGAGAAATATGTCTATTTACCTCTTTTGCCCATTTTTAATTGGTTATGTATTATTATTTTACTTTGTATATATCATTTATTTATTTTGTTAGTTGTCAGAGTTCCTTATGTATTTTGGATATCAGTCCCTTATCAGATATGATGGGTACCTACTTTATCCCATTCTGTAGGTAACTTATTCACTCTGTGGTTGTTTCTTTTGCTTTTTGGTCCCCTGGGTCTATTTTTAGTTTTGTTGCCTTTGCTTTGGGGACCACAGTTAGGAAATCATTTCAGGTCCAATATCACAAAGTCTTTGATATCACAAAGTCTTTACCCTGTGTTTTGTTCTAGAATGTTATAGTTCTAGGCTTAAACTTAAATCCTGAATGCATTTGGAGTTGATTTTTGTGTGTGTAGCATGAGACAGTGTCTAATTCCAGTCCTTTGCATGTGTGCATCTAGTTTTCCGGAACCATTTGTTGCTGAGACTGTCCCTCCTCCATTGTGTACTTGTGGCCCTTTGTTGAACATCAGCTTGAGTTTATGTGCATGAATCTATTTATGAGCCCTCAGGTTTAGGCAAGTGCTCTACTCTTGGGCTTTTGTTGCTGTGGTGGTGGTGGTGCTGGGGATCAAGCCCGGGACTTCACACGTACTAGGGAAGTGCTCTACCACAGAGCTGCACCCCCTGTCCCTGGACCCTGGGTTTTATTCCACTGGTATACATCTCTGTTTTTATGCTAGTACCATGCTGTTTTATTACTGTAGCTTTGCGATATATTTTGAAATCAGAACGTGTGATGCCTCAAAATTTGTTCTTTTTTTTTCAGGATGACTTGAACTATTCTGTGTCCCTGGTAGTTCCATATGAATTTTAGGATCGTTTTTATTTTTCTGTAGAAAACTATCATTATTTAGACGGGGATTGCATTGAATCAGTAGATCACTTTGGTTAACATGGATAGTTTAATAATATTAATTTTAACAATGCATGAGCATAGGGTTTCCATTTGTGTTTTTAATTAATTAGTTTGTATTTTAATTAATTTCATCAATTTTTGTAGTTTTCAGTGTACAAGTTTTTCATTTCTTTGCTTAAGTTTATTTGTAAGTTTTTTATGTTATTATAAATGGGATTGCTTTTTAAATTTCTATTTTTGACAATTCTTAATATTTAGAAATGCAACTGATTTAAATATGTTGATTCTGATCCTGCAATTTAACTGAATTAATTTATTTGTTCTAGCGGTGTTCCTTAACCCCACCCAAAATCTTTAATGTTTTCTATGTGTGAGATCATGTCATCTGTAAATGGATCATTTTTCTTATTTTCTTCTAATTTGGATGCCTTTTATTTCTCTTTTCTTGTCTAATTGCTCTGGCTAGGATTTCTAGTTTTGTGTTGAATAGAAGTGGCTAGAATGGAAGACTTTTCCTGATCTTGCCTTGTTCCTAATAGGAAAAGCTTTCAGATTTTTTTTTTTTTTTTTGCCATGGAGTATGATGTTAGGTGTGGGCTTTTCATATGTGAGCTTTATTATGATGTTTAGAGGTTTGTAATATGAAATGGCTAAGTTTTGTGAGTGTTTTCCTGTATCATTCGATGATTATGAGATTTACTGTGGTCCAGCACATTTATTGATGTTCTATGTTGAATCACTCTTTTTCCACAGGAGTCAATCCCACTTGGTTGTGGTGTGTAATTCTTGTAATGTGGTCGGGAGTTTGGTTTGTTCGAATTTTTTTGAGGATTTTCATCTCTGTTCATCGGGATATTAAGTTGTATGTAGTTTTCCTTTTGTGTAGTGTCTTTGTCTGGTTTTGGTATCAATGGTGGCCTCATAAAATTTGTTTGGAAGAATCCCCTCCTGTCTGGTTTTTTGGAAGAGTGCAGAGGGTTGACATTAATTCTTCTTTGCATGTTTGATGGAATTCACCAGAATAACCATCTAGTCCTGAAATTTCCTTAACTGGGAAATTTTTGATTACTAATTCAGTCACCTTATTAGTTGTAGTTCTGCTCAGATTTTTCATTTCTTCCTAATAAAGTCTAGTTTCTAGGAATTTGTCTATTTCTTCTAGACAATCCACCTGTTTAAACTATAAACTACATGTTTATAGTAGTCTCTCACTTCTTTTTATTTCTGTGTCCTAGGATCTTCCCTTTTGTTTCTGATATTATTTATTTGAGCCATCTTTTTTTTTTTTTTTTTAATTTAGTCTGTCTAAAGTTAGGTCAGTTTTATCTTTTCCAAAGTCCAATTCTTTGGTTATTTTTGTGTGTGTTTTTCTGTTCTCTATTTATTTCTTCTCCAGTCTTTATATTCCCTCTTCTGCTAACATTGGGTGCAGTTATTGTATTTTGCTAGCCCCTAAAGGTAGGTTACCAACTGAGGTCTTTCTTTTTCTATGGTAGGTGTCCATTGCTGTGAACTTCCCTCTCAGTACTGGCTTTTGCTGCATCCCATGTTTTTGGAATGTTATGTTTTTATTGTTGTTTTTATTATTGTCTCAAGGTATTTTTTAATTTCCTTTTTGATTTCTTCTTGGAGCTATTAGTTGTTCAGAAGTGTGTTATTTCCATATAGTTTTCTATTTTCCTTCTATTGATTTCTAGTTTCATTCCACCAAATTGGAAAAGCCCTTATGACTTTGCTCTTCTGTTTTGTGTGACATGTTTTGTGACCTGATATGTGCTCTCTGCTAGAGAATGTTCTGTATGCACTAGAGAAAGATGTGCATTCTGAGGCTCTTGGAGAAACGTTAGGCCTGTGGTCTGTAGTATTTATTGTCAAGTCCACTGATTCTTCATTGATCTTCTGTTTGGATGTTAGGCACTATGGAAAGTGGGGCCACTATTATATTGCTGTCTGTTTCTCCCTCCAGTGTCGTCAGTGTTCGCTTTATATATTTAGGTATTCTGATGTCACATCTTATAGTTAAACTGACCTTTGTATGGTTATATAACGAACTTCTCATTCCTTCTTAGTAGGCAATTTCAGTTGTAATGTCTATTTTGTTTGAGTATAGCTACCCTTGCTCTTTTTTGGTTACCATTTACATAAATGTATTTATCTATCTTTTCACTTTCAGGTTTAGTGTATCTTTACATTCAAGTGGCTTTAACCTCTGTCATCGTTTCCTAATCTGTAATAAAAGGACCCTTCTTACTAAGTGCTCATGAGATGTTAGCTGCTCCAACAATTGTTTCTTGCTCAATATTAATTTTTTAAACTTTGTGTTTTGAAAGAATTTGAGATTTAATTTAAAAACCTGCAAAATTAGTTCACACAATTTCTGCACATCCCTCACCAATTTTCTCCAAATGTTAATATCTTCTGTAACCACTATGAAAGCATTAACATTGGGAGGTTAACACCGATACACTTCCCATCACTAATGACTGACCTTACTCAAATCTCACCAGTTGTCTTACTATTGTCCACTTGATGGCTTGGAACTCGGCAGGGGTCACTGTGCAGTTGTTGCAGGTGTCCTCTGTCTCTACACTGGGACAGCTCCTCAGTAGTCCTTTGTTTCATGATCATGACAATTTGGAAAGTGCTAGCTGGGTAGTTTTTAGAATGCCCTTCAATCTGGGATTGTGTTGCTATTTCCTTACGGTGGAGTTTGGGCAGGAAGAGCCCAGAGTGACGCTTCTTCCCTTGAGAGTGACATGTGCTTTCCTCTTCTGCCTTGTTCTGGCGATGGTCACCTTAGTCGCGTCATCAAGTGGCATTTGTCATCCTGCTGCACTGAGCAACTGGGTTTCTTTTTGCAATTGATGTGGGAGGTACCTTGGGACTTGTAAGCACCCTGCTCCTCATTACCTTGCTTGAGTTTCAGTGTTTGGGAATGACCTTGCAGACCTCAGAGATCTTTACTTTTATTGTTTGCCAAACAGCGGTTTTTATATTCCCACATTCCTTTGTGGCAAGAGATTTACCCCATTTTTCTTACTAATACTAGTAAGGAGTTGTGGGTGTGTTTTATTCTATAGGATGGAGTCCACTGCTGTCATTTATTGTGTTGCTTAGAGATCCCAGACTGGACCTTTGGATTGCCTCATTTTTCAAGAGGCTTTCAGTAATTTCCTTCCAGTTGAGTAGCCAGGCTACTCACTGGAGAGCGCTGTGGTGAGACAGTGCCACCTGTTCTTTACTGGTTGTGGTAATTCTACGTCAACACTATGAGCCTTTGAGTTGGCATGTGGAGGTCTGCACCCTCTGTGCCAGGCTCTCATGCCCTGCGTGCTGTCCCCTGTAACTATTGGTCACTTGGCCAGCACTGGCTCATCCACCTTCCTTCATTGCTGAGCATAACTTGGGGTGCTAGAGAGAAACTGCAAGTTGGTGAATGTCCAGTTCTCCTCCTCTTCTGCTCCCTTTTTCTGGTTGTTATCCTGTTTAGAGTGGAAAGAAATATGGCAGATGTATTTGGTTTGGAAACATGTTTCCACTCCTGCTGTGAGTGCACGTGGAAATTCAGATCTCACGCCACCAATCGTGAGTGTAGACGTGTGGTCCTCTCATTAGCTGCTTGCTACCCTTGCTTACCGGAATGCTTACAAATGCTATCTCTGTTACGTGGGGAAGCGGCCGTCCTAACTAGGCTTCTTTATAAATGTCCTTCATGGGCCATTAAATATAAATCTTTGGAGATCAAAACATCCCCTTTCCCAAGAATTTGCTTTATGTTTGATGTTTGTTTTATGGTTTTGAAGCCAACAGTTTAGAAAAAAAAAAAAAAAAAAGCACCATTGACCACATTTTACCATGTGGGTTGGGGGTAGGAGCCAGCCAGCCTGTTTTCCCAGGTCTGAGCGGGAGGTATTGGTGGGGGCTTGTGGTTTGCAGCATCCTGTGCCTCCTTACCTGTGTCAGGAGAGGGAGATGGACCAATAAGATGCTCTAGGGAGAAACAGAGGCCCTGGCAGCCATGAAGGCCTCTGATGGTGGGTGGAAGGTTAGTTTGCGTGTGGAATGTGAGCAGTGGAGGGTGCAGAGGCAGGACCCAGGTACCAGTGGTAGGATTCGGGTCCCAAGCAGCTGCTCTGCCCATCTTCTGGAACCCATGGGGATACCAGAATTGTCCTTTGTTTCGTGACTCTGGCTTTTAAAGGTCCCAAATGTCCTTTCAGCTTGTCCCTTGTGTGGGTGGGAGATGTACAGTTCCTTACCCCTCCCTCTTGCCCACATCTCTCGATCCCTGACATCTTGTCTTGTTAAGGCAACTGTGATGAGTGCTCAACTTTCTCCTTAACAGAGGGTCTGCGGGTGGCAATGCATTTTAACCACAGCTAAAGATTGGGAATTAGCAGTCCAGGACTGCTTTCATGATTTCTGTCCTGTCCTGTGGAGGAAATGTCATGTGAGCCCCCTTATCCAGGTTAGATCCTGCTCAGATTGTGTTTAAAGGAACCCCCAGGTTCACTTTTCTTGTTAAAATTCTCCCCTGCAGACAGCACTTCAGTGTGAGTTCCAAGGTGGGCTTGGTAGTAGATGCTTTTTGTTTTCCTTAAATAGGAGAGTATTGACTCAGAGCAACCATTGGCAGAAGGATGAGTTGAGGAACATGCTCGAGGTAGGGCACGTTGGTTGCATGTCCCCAGAAGACCTGTGTGGCCATCATAGCTTGCTTAGGAGGCCAGGTATTCGTTCCCCAGGTGGCATCCACAGAGCGTCCTGGGTGTGTTAGACCCGCAGCCCTGTTCTCATTCAGTGTTCACATCTGTAGGTGGGTAAGCATCACCCCGTCTCAAAGCTGGAGAGGTCCAGGGCGGTGCCTGCCTTGGTCTCTGGGCTCTTTGTCTCTGTGCTGGAGATAGGGTGACCACAGGCAAGGACTCAAAAGAAACAGGAAGTCACGTGCCGTGATTGCAACTTGGTTGCAGCTCTGAGCCCTTGTTCTGCATCTTGTTTTAATACCGATGATTCCTGTGGTGGTTTACTGACTCTTCCCTAATCCTGGCTCACCTCTGGCTTCGTGTTTTTAGCTGACAGAGAAGAGTGTTCCTTTGTAAGTTATATTATTTAGCTGTTCTTGGTCTTTGGAGTGATGTGTCTTAGGTGAGTGTAATTAGAAAAGCATATTTAGCACATAGGGGATAATTTTCTTTTGCAGCTGTGCATTAAAGAAAATATCATCTGCAGGACTCTAAGACTTCCATTTATAATAAGGACTTGTTCTCCCAGAAGCTAGAAGCTGTAATCCTCTGAAAGCCCTGAATGTGAATGCGGAAGGTGTTTGTTTCATTTGTTTATTCCTTCCGTAAGTGTGCATCCATCCGCCTTGTCTGCTGGGCACATGCCAGGCTCTGTGCTCAGCCCCACCGGGAGGATCTCTGGGGAGGCCTGGCCTTGTCTGGGCTGGGATGCCTGCTTTACAGTGGGCTGGGACGATCTGCCTGGAGAGCCCGCGGGGCGGGGGAGCGTGGGATCTGCCACCAGTAGGCTGCAGAGTTAGCTGGCAACCACAGACCCAAGCCAGTTTCCTGTTGGCCCCATGAGGCTCGGAGGGCAGAACTCAAGGGTGACAATTGTGAGTCGGTGCCTAAGTACAGTGCTGTGTTTTGGGGGTCACTGAAGTTGAGTTTGCTCTGCCTGGCAGTGGTGGCAGGAGGTGCTCCACAGCATTTGCTGAGCGGTCAGGTGTGTGGCTCTCCTGGCCTGCTGTGAGGCCAGGGGAAGGGTGTGATGCTTGGAGTGGGCTTTGGCTTCTCTGTGGACATGGACGTCTCCAGTAGGGGTGCCTCCTAACACCTTTCTTTTGCATTCTCAGTTTAGAACAACTGCGAGGTGCAGACAGGTGTGGCACAGTCCACTTAGACTTCTGGAGCGCTGAGCGCATCCCTGTAGTCACCGGCTGCCAGGGAGAGGGAGGGGCGGAGCCATGTGGCCCACCTTCTCCCCATCCTCCCAGTTAGAGAAGTGGTCCTGCCCCTTCATCTTCAGTGCACTCAGTGTGGGCCTTGGACTGGCAGCTTCAGCAACCTGAGCTCCTGCAAAGGCAGACTCTCAGACCCTACAGAACCTCTAAGCTAGGAACACCGTGTCTGGCAGTCTGTTCAACAGCACCAGAGGGTTCTGTCGTAAGCTCAAGTGCAGAGCTTCACTGCCAGTGGGTGTGCTATGTGTGTGTGTGTGCTGCTGCAGGGCACAGCATTGCAGCCTAGGCCTCAGGATGGGCGGGAGGGCGGGAGAGGGGTTTGGGTTGAGCACTTCTCTGGGGGAATCCTTTGCATGCACACGAAGAATGGAGAACTGGGTTCACTTATCCTCATTAAGCCTCATTTCCCCCACCTGCAGTGTGAGCTGATGCAGGCTTTTCTGTGGGATGGTTTTGACCCCATGAGGAGCACACAAAGCTGAGCCCTGTGCATCAGGTGCTCATTACGAGGGGTCCTTCCCAGCTTGTGTCCTCCTGGCCTGCATCGGGTACCCTGGGAGTTCACAGAAATGGGAGAGCAGCTTCTAGGAGAAAAGAAGGAACCCTGTGTTGGTATACCCAGTTATACCAGCCTTTGTTTTTGCAGACAGGAGCCCATCAGAGAACTTGGACCAGCACTTACTAATCTCATCTGCCCAGTTTTCATCCTGGGGGTGGGGACAGCCGATGTGTGGGGAGGAGACAGGATGGATGGGCTCCAGCTCTGGCCCACTGTGCCAGTCAAAGACAATTTTGTGAAGCAGTTTATTAGATTGATTCTATTACAGAGATAAGGGAGCAGAGGCTCTGGGGGAGTAGCTGTTTACCCAGGGCCCAGCCAGAGCAGCAGAGGTGCCCCTGCTGCGCAGCATCAAACCAGGGAGATCGCTGGGGTGAGCACAGCAAAGGCCACAGGCGAGGTGCGTCACTGAATTACTGAAAAGATCAACAGGAGGAAATTAAATCAAGAGCTGGGACGAGGACTGGGGCTTTGCAGCCCTGCGCTGTCACCCTGTGGGCCCTCCTCTGGCTTGGGCAAAGGGCCCTGGCCGGATCCATCCTGGCTCCACAAGGTCGCTGCTCCTGAGGGGTGCAGAGGAGGAGGAAGGGCAGGGGCAGCTATGATTCTTGAAAGACTGTGTCCTGGGGTAGGTTCCTTATGCTGGCTGAGCCCAGTTATACCAGTTGAAAAAGCAGGTCTTTCTTGGGAACATTAGGAATCTTTTTAGAAGAAGCAGCTGGAACTGTCCTTGAAGCCTACATGTGCTCAGCAAAGTCACCACTGCACACACTTCTGCAGGTTTTCGATCATCTTTTTAAAGTCAGAGGCCCTAATTCAGTTGATTTGTTAATAATTTCTCCCTGGGCTGGGGCTGTGGCTAAAAGCACTTGCCTCGCATGTGTAAGGCACTGGGTTGTATCCTCAGCACCACATAAAAATAAAGATACTGTGTATTCATCTACAACTAAAAAATACAAAAAACAATTTCTCCCAATGTTTTATTTCAAAATACTTCTAGCACAAAGTTGAAAGAATAATGCAGTGCACGTACCAGTTCTCTCCCTTCTTTCCTCTCTCTCTCTGCATATACGTTTTCTCTCCCTGATACACACACACTCTTTGGAAGGCCCACTTGAAAGTTGCAGGCTTGATATTTTGCATATGTGAATCTTCACATGCCTCCTAAGACCAATGACATTTTTCTAAACCACTGTTAACCCTGCCATGAACTTTGAGATTGGTACAAGGTTATCTGACACTCATTTTATGTTTGTGTTTCTCTTGTCCCCAGCATCCATTCATCTATTGCTCATCTTTTCTTCCTCTTGTGAGGGACCCACACCTTGGTCTCCTTGGTCATTTATTTCTCCTGTGCAGCTGGCTCTGTGATGTTCCTCGGTCTGTTTTTGGTCTGTTACCCTGACAAGAAGCTGGAATAGATCTCGTTGCTGTGTCAAGGGACCTGTCAGATTGTGTGGCCACCTGAGGGCTCTTTCTGCCACCTCCCGAGGTCTGGTGGGCCTGGAAGGTCCACATGTGAGTGCACACCTTGGTCCTGGGTCCAGGGCCATCCTCTCTTCTTCCCTGGACCTTGGGTGCCTCAGTTGAAAAACAAGGCCTCTGTTTATTTCTAACTTTTTGTTGCTAAATTCATTTTCTCCTTGATGGGAAGGAGGACTGGAGGGGTCCCTCAGTCCACCTCGCTGGACAGTGTCCCTGACAGCTGTGGGTGTTGAGCACCAGTGCTGTTAGACAGCTTGCTGTTTCACAGGGTCACTTGGACACTTCTTTGTGTGCCTATGTCTTTCCCTGCTGGGCTGTGCTGATGGGATTGGTTATACATGGCTGTCTCGACTTCCCTTCTTCAGGGTCCAGGGATGGACACCATGAGAGACAGGAATTCATAGGGTGTTTGGGGTGGGACTCGATCAGGGAGACTCGGTGACTAAGGGCTTATTTCCTCTGCTGTTGTTACCAGGCTGATCGTCCTTGAAGGCTGTGTGAACCACCAGGTCTGCATGCACTTATACCAGATTCTTCCCAAAACTTGTCTTGCAGTAGCAGAAGGAAGGGCCAGTCCCAGCAGAGGTTCCCACCTTTGAGTGGGTATCTTCGTCATGGCTCCAGGATAGCTGCCTCCCTGTGGCCCAGCACACCTTCCACAGAGTCCTTTAGCTCCGATGGCACCCACTTCCGGATGCCATCATAGCTGGTTTCTTCTAGACAGTAGGTCACATCCCTGATAGATACACTGTGGGGTGGCGACACAGAAGGGCTTGTCAGTGTGTGCTCATTAAGGTCACGATGACCTTGCCACTTGACCACTGACATTGGTAGTGTAGGTGGTTATAAGAGTGATGTTCTGAGCAGGGCCATCAACCTTCACTTTGTCAGGGGGCCGCCTTCCATTTCCTGAGAAGCATTGTGGGTGTGCACTGAGGCCGCCAGACCTCTACCAGGCCGCCATTGTGGTGGACATTCTTGGCTGGTGGGGATTGGGTGCTGAGCAGTGGATGCGGACTGGGGGTTGTTGGCAATCTTGAAGGTGTTCTCAGGCTTTGGTGCTTCCTTCTCTTTACGTTCATGGGCTGTCAGCGGAGGAGAAGGAAGGGATGGTGACTCCTGTGGCTCCACCCTTTGGGGCAAGTCTTAGAATTCTCAAGGCACCTGTGGATTCCACAGCATATTCAGCCTTTGCAGCACCTTGCTTCATGTTGCTGGGTTCTTCCTCCTGGAAGATGGACATGGTTTCTTTTGATCACAACATTCCTTTGTCTCCTTGATGGTCCCTTGAGTGTAGCCAGGGGTGGAGTCACATTGGAACTTGCAGTTCAATGAAGAAATCAACAAAAATGTCAGAGTAGAACTTATCGATGGCCACAGAGCCAGTTGTCCAGGGTCAAAAGCCACTCTGGTGAGCAGGTCTGATCCAGGTACTGCAACCTATACATCTGGGAGGTGTGGCTGGCACGTGGTGAGTGGTGCAGACAGAGCAGAGTGGAGCAGAGCACCCCCACACTGAGCCTTCGTTTGCACAGATGCCCTGACCCCAGGTCCTCACATGAAGGGCTTTCTGTGGCTAATGGGTAGAATATGGGCTTACATGTAGATGTATCTGTCGTATTAACTACTCAACTATTGGGCACGTTGGAGCATAGGTTCCTTACCTATAAAAAGTGGGTAATAATTAATATATTTATTATGAATTCCTTCTGCTCTTTATCTGGTATACTCACAGCTCTCCAAAATAAGAACTGACTTTTTCCTCAAACATTGTGACCTCTGCAAATTAAGCCCCCCTGATCTTATACAACTCTCGGGTGAAGCCATAATCTCAGCTCAACCACGTAAGTAAAGGATCTCCGTGTTTTCAACCCTGGTTTAGAGGCCAGGGTCTTGTCGGGCCAGCAGTGCTCTCTCAGGCTTCCAGCCAGGGCGAGAGAGCTATTAGGGACTGAATGCAGGTGCGCCAGCCCCAGGGATGATGGCTAACGAGTCCAGAGACAGTCTCCTTTCCACAGGTGTATCCCTGAATGGGATCCTGGCGATCACTCCACATTGGGCTGGCGTTTTGAGATGTGGATTTGTGCCAGTGTCCCTGGTCCCTCCCACGGATGTGTCCTGAGTTCCCTGACAGTGCAGGCACCAGGTCTGAGGAGGAAGTTCCTGGTAGCCTGTTGGAGGCCATGGTCCAGCATGAAGAAGGGGCAGTGGATTCTGAAGCAGCCGCTTGGGGTCTGTGAGGGGAAGCACAGATGCTGTGTGGCTCGAGGATAAGCAGCTCTCTCCTGCCGTGAGGTGGGAGCTGCCTGGGCATATGGGTCTGACAGCAGGAGAGCAGTTCTTGATGCACCATGGCCCCTCCAAGACTGCTCTGCCCTACTCCCTCTCTGCTTTCGTAGTGAGTTGGCTTTGATCCTACCCGGCCCCCATCACGCGTGCATGGGTGTTGCTGAATGAGGACGGGCTGCCTCCCTCTGAATGGCTGCCGAGGCCATGTGTCCATCATCCACACACCCCGGGTTGATGGGTCATTCCCTGGAGGTTGTCCTCCCTGTGTGCTCTTCGTGGTCCTGAGGTGCAGTTGTAAGCCTGCCGGTGTCCCACGATTGCCATCACCCGCTTCTCTGGGGGCATCTGGTCCTACCCATCCTCCTGGCCTGCAGCCCAGCTCAGGGTGTGTCCTGTGGGAGTGTCATGCCCCACTCCAGGTTCTGTAGGGATTCAGGTCCCCGCCCATGGAGCACTGTTACAGAGTGAATGGAAGTGTGTGGCAGACTGGCACTGGGCAGCTCTGGTCTGTGCTAGACGTGTGGTGAGCCGTGTTCCCATTTGTCCTCACACCCTTGTGACGTGGCTCTTATGTGCCTTGTTGTCTCACGATGAAAGTCTGCTCTGGTAGGATGAGACGTGTATGGGGTGTAGTGGTGACAAAGGATGGATAGACAGACTCCTAGCTGAGGTCTGGGAGCTGTAGGGAGAAGGCACCAGAGAGGGTGGTTAGTGGAGGGCAGGCTGGTGGGGGCTGGTGGTGAGGTTCTTCCAGCTTCAGCCATGCTCTCGGGCACACACAGCAGGAGCACCAGGTGTGTTTGCGTGCGGGTGTGCACGTGAAGACCCAAGACTGTGGGGACAGAGTTTGACAGCCATGGTGGGTGTTAACTGTGGCTAGAGTAAGGGGTAGGTCTGGAGATTGTCTCCTTGTTCTTGGTCCTGTGATTCTCTCGTGCCCAGTAACTCCCTCCTTTCTCATTGTCGAGTTTGCCTTAGTTTTAACAGGCGCTCCCGGCTCTGCTTCCAAATGCCGGGCTCTCCTCTAGGGATCTTTCCGGTACCAGCTGGCTGTGTCTTCCTGCTAGCTCAGGTGAGAAGGGGGCTGCACACAGATTGACCCCTTGCCCAGAAGTTCAGCAGGAAGTGGCAGTGGGCCTGAGCAGCAGTCTGCTTGCTGTTTTGCTCTGCTTCTTGCAGTGTGTAGCAAGGACACGTGCCTAGCCTCACGTGCCGAATGGCCCATGGCAAGGGGACTGAAGGGCGTGTGACAAACAGCTGTGTCACTGTGGTGTTGTTGAAGACAGTGCAGCATCTCCTCTTCAGAAGGGACCTGGAGTCTGCTCTAGGGCCCAGTCTGGCTCCTGCCCTCCACACCTGCAGACTGTGTCTGTCCCCTGGACTCAATAGCCATCCTGTCCTGGGCTCCACCTCTGGTACACTGCTGTCTGCATGGCAGCCCTTGGGGATTTTACACTTTACCTGTCCCAAGATGAAGCCTAGGGTCCCTCATGCCATGCCCACTCGGCCTAATTCTGCCCCTGCTCAGTGCTCACAGCTCGCTCTCCCAGTTCCTACAGTGGGAGCTCCTGACCACAAAGGCTACCCCATTTTCTGTCCCACTCAGTGTACAATCTCTTGATCAGTTCTGATGCCTCACCCTCTAGCAGTCTGCAGAATCCACTGCCCCTTCTTCAGCTGGACGGTGACGTTCCCCTCCTACTGGCTGCTGTCTCGCTAGCCTCTTCCTCTGCCCCATGTACATCTGTGACAGTGTTCTAAAGAAGGCGTCCACCATCGGTTTCGACTCCTGGTGCCATTCTGACCCACTCCCTGGGATTTTCAGGCCACAACGGGTATTGCAGGAAGACCAGGATCTCTGGGGTCAGACAGATCTGGCTTTGAACTTTGTGGCAGATTCTTCTTTTCTCTGTCTTGGAAAATGATGCTTTTTAGGTAAGAATGCCTGTGTAACTTGGTGATCAGACCGAAAGTCCCTGAAGCTCTGAGAGCAGTGCCCGGAATGCCAGGGCTAGCTCCTCCTTTCTCAGAGGTTCTGGGGACGTGCTGTATCTTAGGTTGAACACAGATGTGTTGAGCACCTGCCCTGGAGGATCTGAGTTCTACCCTCAGAGAGCACGGATTCTCCTGGGTCCAAGCCTTGTGCTGCAGTATGGCCAGCTAAGCATGATGGGAAGGTGCCCTGCCCCGGTGTCACTAGGGCATCTGGCACCCATGGAGCCAGAAGCTGCCCGCTGATACAAGCCGTCTGCAGAAACCTAATGACCAAGGAGGAGTTTGCCAGGTAGAAGCAGCGGGGACAGTTGGCCAGGCTCAGACATGGGGGGCCGAATATGTGTGAGTAAGATACTCTGTTGATGTCATAGGTGTTGAGCCCCGTTAGTCAGCAGCATCTGCAGAGCACTCACTCTGTGCCACAAACTGTGCCGGCTCCAGGCGTCGGAGAAAATGGGCAAAGCCAAAAGCTGACAGTTTCAGAGCAGTGACAAAGCTGACAGCCCATTAGACACACACACAGCAAAGAGAAGCACAGCTTGCCCACACCAAGGACAAAAGGGGCGCACTGTGGCTCCCGGGGCCCAAACGAGAACTTAAGGGGGAAGGCGCCTCAGTGGTCCCACACCTGGATGGAGTGCATCTGTCTCCCTGCAGTACTGGGGCTTGGATCCAGAGCACTCTACCACCGAGCGACACCCACAGCCCTTTTTATGTTTTATTTTGAGACAGGGTTTTGCTAAGTTGCCCAGGCTGTCCTCGAGTTTGTGACCCTCCTGTCTTAACCTCTGAGTCACTGGGATCATAGGCCTATGCATTAGCAGCTGGCTGGAAAGGACAAATTTTGTGTTTTAACTTTTCAGAGAGTTCCTGGATGTAAAATTCTTTTCATGGAATTTCATGGTTTCCCCTGGTGCTCAGTGTCCTTCGGGTCTTCTGGGAGCCCTCTGCCATCTCCCAAGCTTTGCTCTAGGGGCTCAGGTGTCCTACTGTCGGCTCCCAGGTAGAACTCATCTCAAAATACCTTGAGCATGTGTGGTGGGGGCCCCGCTGTGTCTGTCTCTGTGGCTGTCTGGTTGTGGGCACATTATCAAAACCAATGAAAGCACTTTCCTACGTGAGATGGGTGGAGGACGATGTGGACCTGAGAGGGGACAGCAGTGAGCCATCCCGGCCAATGCCATTTTTACACATTAGGCTTAGATGATGTGAATGCATTTCCCTTGACCATAGTCCATGATCTAAAGTGTGGTTGGTGCTCTGAGAGCCAGGGCAGGATGCCCATGCAGCATATATAGGAAGTGAGGGACTTTCCTTGGAGAACCTGCAAAGGATTATTAGAGAGAGCACTGGCCTGAGAATAAGTGTGTGGTGGGCATGACTGCCCTTTGTGTGGCTGAGGTTTGTGATGTCTGGGGTCTGACCTGTCCACTGCCCAGGAAGTGGTCCATGTGAAGGCTAGCCTCTGGTTTCTGATCTGCTCCTCTCCTTGGCACCTAAGCCCAGCCTTCCTGCCTCCTTCACTTACTACCTCTTCTGAACCTTGAGGCCTAGCCCTTCTCAGCCACCGTGGGGCCCTGGGACCTCCTGAGTTGGAGCTGTTTTGATGGCTGATATTGCCCAAATCTGTTTCTACATCATCATGGATGTGCCAGTTAATTTGTAGCTACTTGGCATCTTTAAGGCACAATTAGCACTGAAGAAAGACTTTGGCCAAAAGTCTTATTAGCTGGAAAGTAGTGGTGTGGCTTTCATTGTATGCATGTTTTCCTGACCTTAGGTAAACTGCTGGTCCTGACTTACTATGTGGACCACATCACCGCTATTAATTTTGTGTCATTTCAGAAATACAGCAGAAGGAAATCTGTGGTGACAGGTTCACTTGGGGTCTTTAAAAATTAAAGATCTGCTTATACTTTTAAATTGGCTAGGGATATGTGATTGGTTTTCCCTGGCAATAGCCTTAGATACATTAGAAATTATAGAACATTAGATTAATAACCCAGGGTAAGGACCAACAGCTCGCAGAAGAGCTGATCAAGATCTTAGCTAGTATCTGGCAGAACACTCGGACTCTGAGGATATTGAGAGCTGGAGGGGTGGGCATGACTTGGCAAGGTTACCTAGAGCCTTAAGCTCATGTTCATCTGCTGCAGAACCTGAAACTCCCGAATCTGCGCCCGAAGCCCCTCCATGCTCCATAAGTACATGGTACCTGTCACTATGACTCACGTCTACAGATGACTGTGTGCCTAACACAAATCAACTCTACTGCATGTAATTTGAATTCTTAAACTGAGCTGGATTTTGGCAAATCTATGTCCCATGTGACTACTGTTGCCATCGAGGTGGGGGATATCCAGTCACCCCTAAGTGTCCCAGACTCCTTTGTAGTCCGAGCAGCTCTGGTTCTGTTGTCATTGAAGACTGACCTCTCTAGTATTTGAACATGTGGGCAGGCAGTGGAGGTTCTTTGGGTTCTGGCTTCTCACTCAGAATAATGACCTGGAGATTTTTCTATACTGCTGTGTGTGTTAGTGATTTGGACCGTTTTGTTGCAGAGTAGTAACCTATATTATAGTTATACTAGTTTGTTCATCCAGTCACCTGTCTGTTCCTGACTTTGAGGTTGCTTCTGGTTTGGGACTATCATGAATAAAGTTTTTGTGGACATTTACTTATGTGTATTTCTGTGTGTGGGGGTATCTATCCTTATTTTTCTTGGTAGGAGTCCCATTGCTGAGTAGTAATGTGTTAATTGTAGGTTTAAGTTCACAAGGAATTGTTAGTGCTTTTCCAAGCCATTGTACTGTTCTACATTACCACCAGCAATTTGCAAGAGTTCCCAAGGACTTTTTTTTTTTTTTTTTTTTGGACATGATCACACTGTCTTTGAACAGTATTATTACTGCTTTTTAAACATGCATATCTTTAATTTCTTAACATGTTGAATTCACTAGGATCTCAAGTGCAATGTTGGTAGAAGTAATAGCTATACATTTGCCT
Organism: Marmota marmota marmota; assembly: GCF_001458135.2. Classification (NCBI taxonomy): domain Eukaryota; kingdom Metazoa; phylum Chordata; class Mammalia; order Rodentia; family Sciuridae; genus Marmota; species Marmota marmota. Next base: position 34,716,592 of record NW_025999949.1, on the reverse strand, counting down.
TATTTTGGAGTTTTAGTTGCAAAGCATTCTGTTATCAGCCATTGAGTATGGTTTTTACTATGAGTTTCTCATGGATACATTCATAGATGAGGGGTGTACTTTCTATGCCTAAGCTGCTGAGTGCTTTTAAAAAGTCATAAATGGAGTTTGAATTTTGTTAACTGCCTTTTCCGAAGCTATATATCATATACCTTTTTTATTTGTTAATAGTCTGTTAGTATAGTGAGTGATATTGATTATATGTTTAAAGATTAAGCTAACCTTGCCATCCTGTGATAAGAATTGGCCACAACGTATGATCCATTTCACATACTACCGAGCTTTTCTCACCAGTATTTAGTTAAGGATTTTTTTTTACATTTAAATTCTTGAGGGATATAGTCCTCATGAATACTTTTCTTGTAAACTCTATTTGATCTTGATATTTGGAACTGATAAAAATAAGGGGGCAGTTTTCTCCGTTCTATTTTCTGAAGATGTGCATATAAAATTGGTGTTCTTTGTGGCATGTGCTTGATGGGATTCAGGTGGGAAATCATCTGAGCTAGGAACATCTTTGGTTGAGTGAGGCTCTTTGGGTCTTCTGCTCCTCCTCAGCCCATGTGGGAGTGCGAGTCCTCTGAGCCTGAGCGGCTAACTAAGCCTGTTGCCTGGAGCTTCGTGCGTGTCCTCTCCTGGCCTCTGTTGAGACCTCTGCACTGGCACTCACTGTTGCCGCCGTGTCACTGGCCTGCCCCTTCTTCTTTCTTGAACAGCCTAACAGGATCGTTACCCTAATAATATTTTCAATAAGTAGGTTTTAGCCTTGTCTTTGTCCATTTTTAGCCCCTGCCTTGCCCAGTCCCGCTCCTTCCTGGTTTGCTCCTCCTGTCCAGTGCCTGCCCACAGGCATGCAGTCCTTTGTCCTCAGTGCCTCCAGCATCCCAACACTTACCTGTGACACAGCAGGCTGGCCGTTTTGGAGAGGTGTCTTGGTTTGTTTCTTTTACTAGACCTGAGCGCCTTGAGGGCAGCAGGCGGTGGGGCGGCTGAGCACCGGCTCCCTGCGACGCAGGGGCACGGCTGTGGTTCAGGTAGTGCTGTGTTCAAGCCCTAGACGTGCCACCTCTGGGAGGGTGGGCTGGGCTGCTCACCTGGCGGCACAGAGCCCCTGCTAGGGCTTGTCAGGATATTGCAGTCAGAGCGGGCAAGTCACCTCACGCAGCCTGGTACTGGGAGGTGCTGGATGACCTTTCACTTCAGCACGAAAAACCAGTGGAGGATGCCCAGGAAGTGCAGTGCCATTTCCGTCTGTGTTCTCGCTGATTTCTGTGGCAGTCCTCTCTGGAGGTGAGGGCTGAGGTTCTCAGGGGGGGTTCACAGCAGAGCAGGGCTTTGCTTCCTGCTGCTCTGAAGAGCCTGGACACCCTGTCTTGCCACTGCAGCCCACTCTGCCGTCTTACTGACGTCCTCCACCTTTACCCGGCCGAGGAGACCTCTGCTCCTTTCCTCTGAACCGCGAGGAAGGCAGTGACAATGCCTCTAAGACTTGTCTTTCTGTGGCTTTCATGAAGCTGACGCCCTGGAGCTGCTCTTCCGTGTTTCTCTCTGGGAGGGGGCAGCAAGTCCCTGGCAGCAGGAACACAGACTGTCCCTTCTTCCCTAGGTGGTACTTGGCAACTGCTTGTCTCTGTCTTACCCCCCCCCCCCCTAGGTGACTTCTCCCACAGTGCTCTCTGAGATGACCTAAGTCACCCCCTAAAGCAAAAAAGCCAGCGTGGCCCATCTCCTGGCAGATTCCCGTTCCATAGCCATTCATCCCCTTGGCCGCTGGCCTGCACTGGGGCTGGTATTAACTGGTTTATTCCAGTGTTACACCCTTGGTCCTCCTGAGCTCTCTGAGATCAGGGCCACCTCTTCTCCATTGAGCCTGGTGCGGAGGAGACACCTAGAAGTGTTTGGAAAGGAAGAGGAAAGAACAGACCAACCAGGGGAGCCGGCTGCCCTGAGTCTTCACAGGAAGGCATCTGGGGGGGTATGTGCAGTCTGCACCTTCTGCCGATGGCAAGTATGATTTCAAAAGGTCCAGGAACTGTCCACATGAAACCAGCAGCCCTCTGCAGTTGGGACCATGCTTTGGGCACAGGGCCATGGCAACATGATTTGGGGTTTTAGTGAGGCCGAAATATGATGCTTGATTATTGAAACCAAACCTGTTTCCCTGAGCACACGGTGAGTAGGGAGAAGGGCTGGGCCTTCCAGGAGGAGTACGTCTGTGTGGTAAGAGGGTCAGGATGACAGCTCTGGACACGCAGGTGTGAAGGACTCCTGTGAACACAGTTATGGAGATGCCTTGAGGGGCAGGAGGTGAGTTGGAATGATGAGCTTTGAAGATAGGACCAAAGGATCTGAACAGATATTTCTTCATTGAGACACAAAAGGCCAGAGAGAACTGAAGAGGTGCTCAGTGTCTCCAGCCCTCAGGGAAAAGGCCCTCGAGCCACAGCGAGGCAGCCCTCACTGCCCCAGGGGGACTTGGGCCAGAGGCAGAGCCATCATTGGCGAGGGCGAGGACAGCTGGTGGAGTGAGGGATGGCATAGCTGCTACGGGCAGCCATGTGGCAGTTCTCAGAATCCAGTGTGGAATGGCCACGTGATCCCAGAATGCCACTTCTGCCTGCCCAGGAGAGCCGGCAGCAGCCTTGGCATCTGCACACCCTATTCACAGCCGCGTCACTCACGCTAGCCAGGAGGCGGAGGCAGCTCGAGTGCCTGCTGGCCGATGAGTGGGTGATACGGGGGGCTCATCCATTCCACAGAATGTTACTCTACCTTCACATGGCAAATCGGCACAGACTGTAAGGTGCGTGACCCTCGAGGACACTTTGCTAAGTGAAGCAAGCCAGCCACAGGAGGGCAAACTCTATGGTTCCACTGCGTGAGGTGGCACATCAGTCAAACCCAGGAGGAGAGTGGCCAGGGGCCAGGGGGGACAGAGTGCATGAGGATTAGGCTGGAGTTGGGAAGGTGAAGATGTGCTGGAGGGCGGTGGCGGTCACTGTTTGTCAACAGTGTATGCGAACCTAAAATGGTGACTTTTGTTAGGTTTATTTTCCCACAATAAAATGTAAAAGAATTGAAGAGAGAGGACTAAAACTCATTTCTCCCTATTTTGAGCCATGTTGCCGTCGGGCCCCAGGTGGGTCAGGTAGCGAGCAACGAAGGAGTGTCCTCAGTGGTGACTCCTGTTTTTTCATTGATCCTCAGTGAAGCCTGGGGAGGTGGGCATTAATGTCGGCTCCCCATTCAGCAGTTGAGAAGCTGAGGCTGAGAGAGGCGAGACGAGGAGCCCCAGATCTCGTAGTGCTGTGTGGCCAGCTTCCCAGGAGTCCCTCCTGCCCCGGGCCCCTGTAGCAGCCTGGTGGAGTCGGTCCTTGGCGTGCCACCCTACCCACCACGCACACACGGGCTACTTCCTTTACTTTAAAGCACCCTGCTGCTGTGGCGTGTCCTCTTGGCAGAGCAGTAGATCACCAGGAGCGTGACTGCGGGCTGAATGCACCTTGCCAGGGTCACAGCGTGACCCCGCAGCCCAGGGAAGAAGACAGGTGGTGCCAGCCTCCCTCCAGACCCTTGGAAACAGGACTCCAAACTGCCTTGGCAGGCCAGGGGAGAAGATCCTCATGCCGCAGCACATGCTTGGAGGCCCCATCGGGACCTGCTACCCTGGACTGCAGCTCAGGCTGTGTGTGGTGCCTCACTTGTGGCCTCACTCCACTTCTGGAACTTTCCACCAGGGTTATTAGTGGCCCAGGAATTACCTTTATTTTGTTTTGTTTTCCCAGCTTTAAAAGATATAAAACTGTTCTTAGCTTCCAGACGTCCAGAAACAGCCCGGGCTGGACTTGGCCCCAGGCTGCAGTCTGCTGGGCCTCTTTGGGTGGTGATGGAAAGCTGCACCCTTTCAGTCAGGAGTTGGCTGGGTTGTAGTTCTTGTTGCTATGGTTACTCTGTGCCTCGCAGGCTGTAGATTTCTCTCGTGTTGCCTTGTGCTGGCTTGGGGAAGGGTGAAGAAAGTCCAGGTGCAGGACACCTGCTCTTCCCATGATGAATCCCCAGCCTGCTTGCCCTTCTCTTTGCACACAGCACCATGATAGACCCGCCCCACCTCTCTCCTCCCAAGGGGTTTCTAGGCTGCAGGCAGGGACAGGCGGGGTTCCCTGCTCTTTGGCCGGTCCCCAGTCTCAGTGGTGGGCTTTCTCAGGGTCCCTGCCCTTTGCACCACAGCTGACTGTCCCTGCCCACATTGTGGTGGGTTCTGTGACTGCGCAGTGTCCTGCCCTGTCCCAGAGGCTTGCTGTCTGCAGTGGTGTTGCTGTGGCATCCTGGATCTGGCCCTTTTCTTCCTTACCCCAGAGAATGGTGTGTGCTGATCTGGTTTGTGCCCTTGGCCAGTGCTGCCCTTCCTTCAACACCTCAAGATTTTCCTCCATAGGAAGGAAGGACCCCGTGGGGACCTGGCGGGAGTTTCAGTGTCTTGTTTTCCCAGTGGTGGTGACTGACCACCAAGGGAGGCAGCTTCTGCTTTCCTGTCTGCCCACCCACCCTGGTCTGAGCGCCCAGGGAAGACTCATGGAGAACAGCCTGGGAGGAGTGGGAACGGCCTACCTGCCCAGGTTCCTGGGGAGCGGTCCTCACTATCATGTGGGGCCCCACCCCACCTCTGATACTCCATGACCTCCCAGCGGATCCCTTCCCACCCGCGTGGGTAGCACTGGCACCTCTGCGATTTGCTCTGCTGCCAATAGGAAGATGCCACACCGTGTTGCTCCCAAGGGGCATGGCACTGACTTCATCTCTGTGGGCTCAGGACGTGGGGTGAGGGGGTCTGTTGGCTGCCTCTCACTCACTGGGAGCCAGGCTGGTACACTGCCTCTGCGGTGGATGGATGCTCACCTGTCCCCGCCCTGGCTGATCTGTGTCTTTAGGTGAAGCTCACTGCACTGTGCTCTCCTCTCTTAAGTGCTACATCCGGCCACAGAATAAGTTCTGGAATCCCCTCTGTGGCATATCCAGGCTGAAGATTGTGTGGACAGTGGGTGACACAGGAAAGATGGTGCCACGTGCCTGGCCTCAGCTGGGGTGAGAGCCTGCTGGGTGTAGGGGTGCGCTCTAGAATCTTTGTGGGTGAAGCTCCTGTCAAGGAGCCCGGCCAGCTTGGGAGCACTAACTTGTCACTGGTTATGTCTTTTCAGACTCTGGAAGCCATCCTGAATTTCAAGTACTCGGGAGGCCCAGGCCATGCTGAAGGGTATTACCGGAGCCTCTCCCTGGGGCTGCACGTGGAAGTCGAGCCGTCTGTGTTTTTCACCAGAGTCAGCACACTCCCAGCAACCAGGTAACTGTTGTCCCTGTGAGTCTGACAGCACTGCATTTGGAATACCAGCCTCTGGTTCACTGTAGTCTGGCTGCCCTTCTGACGGGCACTGTTGGGCCAGGGTGCTTAATTAGCCTCTCTGGGTCAGGTTCTCTCCATTCTGAAGGTGCTGGGAGGTGGGTGGGCTTGCTGGGCTTCTGTTGGCCCTCCTTTGTATGGACCTAATTGTTTAGGTGCCTTTCTCTGACCTGGGTCACCTCTGCTGTTAACAGGGGCTTGAGAGAGAGCCACATGTCTTGGGGGCCCCTGGATGAGCCCAGAATTTCTGTCTATGCTACTTCTGGTGCCCACTGAGCGTAATGCTTTTTTTTTTTTTTTTTAATGGTCCCACTGTCCAGCATTGTAAGCAGCTCCCAGCATGTACAGGGAGTGTCAGGTCATTCCTGCCCAGGGAGGCCTTCTTGCTCAGTGACTCTCTCTGGGACTGCCTTTTCCTGTCCTGATCTCCCTTCAGGGGAAAGGAGTTGGTTGGTTTGTCTGCTTCAAGGCTAGAAGTGGCAAGAGGTGCTAAGGATATTCTTCTCTCGGGTGGGAGAGTGATGAGTTCTCATTCCAAACTTTGACTTGTGGTACAGTGGAAGTAGTGGGCTCAGGAAGCCTGGGAGGAGCCCCTGCAACTGGAGAGCCGTGGAACTCGGGCCTGTGCAGGCTCTAGGGAGCAGGTGCCTGTCACTGCTGAACTCGACCAGGTTCTCTGGCTCAGCTGTGCCGTGCTCGTTTCTGGGGAGGGTGGGCTGGGACAGGAGTATTTGTTCTTAACGGCTGAGGAGCAGTGGTGACAGACATTGCCTGTCTGACCTGGAACCCACTGCAGGCCGTTGGTGAAGAGTATCCCCCAGGCAGTGCTCTCATCTGTCTGCCTTGTTCTTCTGTGTAAAATAGAGGTATGTTCTTGTCCATGTTGATGTTGACATTAAAGTCCATTTAAGTTGATAAAGCCCCAAATAATAAGTGTGATTTTGGTGTAGGGGAAAGACTTTTTCTTCTCAGCCATTGGAGAAAACCATCAGCAAAAATTAATGGTGTAGCTGGGCCTTTTGGTGTCACCTTTCATCCCCTGTCATGTGCGCAGTGTGTACAGTGGCTGGCTTTGCTGCCAAGGCTTGCTTCTGCTCTGAATTTGTACAGAGCCTAGAGTGCTTGGCCCTGGGAGGCTTGGCCAGGACCCTACCGGGGCTGTTAGGATGTGCCAGTCTCCCTGTGCATCAGAGCTGCTTTCGCATAACCCTGCTGCGCCTTTATGTCCTGGTCCCTCACCTCCTGCTGACGTCACCCATATAAATAATCCTCGAAATGGCACAGGTTATTCCTGGGCTCTTTTTCCCCCTGTTGATACCTGGCTTCCACGTCATGGCCCCTGTGGTTCCAAATGGCAGTTTAAGTCGAGGAGAAACTCTGCTACGTGGTGGTCTTTGGACAGATCTGGACAGGTTGGTCCTTGGCTGACATGGGGTTAGATCCTGATCTCTGGCCCACAGCCCTCCCTCCATTGTTCTGGCCCATGTGTTTCTGTCCCCTGCACTTGGGATTGAGGTTTGACTTCTAATCCTCCTCTGTTATCCCTACATCTAGTTTATCACCAAGTGCCCTCTCCAGCATCTCTGGATGACCCTGTGTGTCCCTCCTGGATGTCCTGCTGTATCTTTGCTGCTGTGGGAAGAGGCCCAGTCCATCCCCTGCCTGCAGTCTTTTTTTGTGCAGAGTCCCTTAAGTACGAATGTCCCCCATGGCTGCCCTTGCACAGGTTCCCAGTGCTCGTGAGGCACAGGACCAGAGCCCCCCTGAGATGTGTGCAACGCCCACAACTCGGGCCTCGCCCTGGCCGCCACACGCCCTGCAGAGCGGCTTTGCTCCTCACCACCCCTGCTCAGCGCTTGACTTCCGGGAGCTTGTGCCACATTCTTTTTCTAAAATCTCTCTTTTTCTTAAATTGTCATTCTTTGATTTAACCTTTTGGGAAATATCTGCTTGTCCTAGAGATGTATGTTATCATTCCTGTAGGGTTTTCCTGAGCATAATCAAGCAGAGGGGGCTGTTCTCTCCGTGGGTTCTGTGTACCTTCCTGGTACTTCTGGGAAAGCATTTGCCAAATGTCCTGGGAATACATTCACTTACGCTTTAAGCCACCACCTCTGAAGTGACAGGCACTGTATGAGCCACTTGCTGGGGTAGGAGGTGGGGGGAGCGCAGTGCACATCAGGCAGAATTAGCACTAAAAGGAAATGTGAATGTACACAAAGGAGGGAAGAGCTCAAGAAACAGTGAATAAGCGAATACAAAACAAAAGGGTTTGTTCCTCTCATTCTTAATTTCTTTAAAAGAATGGGTGGGTGCTAGAAGTGCTAATGTTACACGCAAGGTGCCAGGCTGCTGTATGAGGTCAGAGTGCAGAGGTACCAGGCATGTGGCACTCTCCAGAGCAGCCATCTAGATGTGGGCAAGAGGGTACAAGAGATAAAATGGAATATTAGCAATATCTAATTCAACCAAAGAGGAAGAGGTATCAAGAGTGGAACAAGGAACATTTAGTCAAGTAGGAAACCAATAGCAATGTGATAGGCCTGCACCTGCATCTCAAGAACTGCAGGAAGTGTATTCGGAATTAGAGAAAGTAAAATGCCTTTTTACAAGAAAACGACGTTAAATGTGTGTAGTGTAAAAGTTAAAAGGTAGGGGAAAACATCATGCATCTGGTTTGGCATGGTGGTGAATGCCTATGTTCCCAGCAACGTAGGAGGCTGGGGCAGAAGGATTGCAAGTTCAAGGCTAACCTCAGCAACTTAACAATAACCTGTCTGAAAAGAAAAAATAAAAAAGAATGGGAATGTAGCTCAGTGGTAAAGCAACTACGGCCTAAATCCCCAGTACCAAAAAACAAAAATAAAAAACTCCAAACTAAACAATAATATTAGAAAGTTGGTGTGAGTATATTAACATTATACAGATACTCTTTCAGCATAAAAAGAGGCAGATAAGACAATCTGTAATGAAAGTAGCCCAAAATGCAAGTGTATTTAAAAACAGAATTTCAAAATAAAACAGGCATACTGAGGGGATAAATGCATAGCTGCACATCATAGTTGGATATTTTGGGACTTTTTTCCCCTCTTAATATTTGATAGAACAAGTAGACAAATACAAAGAAACAATTAAAAGAACAAAACCCCAGAAAACTATAGCAAACTTAGATAATCCTGTTAACCAATTCCACCTAATAGTCATAGAATAGTAAACTATTTTATTAGAAAAGGTGAATGGCTTAAAATCAGTGATATAGCTTCTGTATTAAAGAAGAGCTCAATGTACTCAGAGCAAACAGCAGAAATAAAGTGTAGGTATCAATGAAATTATGAAAAAAGAATGTATAAAGTCAGTATTATGGTTTAGATATGAAGTGTCTCCGAGACAGTGCAAGAGAGCTTAGAGGTGAAATGACGGGGCTATGAGATTTCTGACCTAATCAGTGCGTTAACCCTTTGATAAGGATCATCTGGGGGTTAAGGATAGACAGGTGGATGTGACTAGAGGAGATGGGTCATTGGGAGCGTGCCAGTGAGGTTTATATTTTGTCTGTGGGGAGGGAAGCTCTCTCTTTGCTTCCTGGTGCCATGTTTCCAGTTTCTTTCTGGAAATGTCACACACTTCTGTCATGATGCTCTGCCTCACTGTGATCCCCAAGGAATGGAGCAGGCCGTCTATGGACTAAAAACTCTTAAAAACCATGATCCTCAAATAAAATGTTCTGCCTCAAAAGTGTTCTCTTCAGGTCTTTTGGTTATAGTAGCAAAAAAGCTGACTAAAACAGAAATTAGTTCAGGGAGTGGGGTCATTGCTGTGTCTACTGTGTCTAACCTGATCATGCTGTTATGAAATTTTTGGAACTTTTTAGAATTTGTGGGAGGAATTTTGACACATTTAGAGATGCGAACTGGAAAAGCTTTATATTGTTGTAAGCAGAGCTTAATGGGTGATTTTGGTAGAATGTCAAAAGACCAGAAGATCAGTTAGGACTGTGAACTATAAAGTCCAGGCTGCATTTCAAGTTCCATGGCTCAGGATTCAAGCACTGGAAAACTGGTTCTCAATGAGGTTGGTGAAAGTGAGCATTCACTGAAATTCAACAGTGACAGTCAGAGTCTCTTAGAGACTAGGAAATCCAGGTGCATTGAATAGAGAACAAGAAGCAGCACATTGGGGCCCAGCTGGTTGTGGCAGCAGCAATAGTGCAGAGGGGAGGGATGACACAACAGAGAGAAAAACCACAAAGAGCAAATTTGGCATAGAAAAACCTGTAAAAGCAGTTTAACTCAGCTGATCTAACTGTACAGCCAATGGCTGTGTGAAAGTGCTCTGTGTTTCTCAACTGACAAGCAGGCAGCTGAGGCAAGATGCATCTTAAGGAAGCCACAGTTGCCTGCTGCTGCCAGAGGCCAGGAGGTCATAGCAAACATTTCCATACTGTTGTGGCAAGCACCTACCATGTGGCTTAGGATGTGCCTAGCAGAAGGTGAGTGAGACAGACCAGAGGAGACTGTACCCAGGGTGATTCAGGTCAGAGAAATGGAGTGGAGTGAAACTTGCTTTCCCTTGAGTCTGGTGGCTCACGTGACCAGCAGAAGAGGGTCGGGAAACTGAACAGGCAAGGGCAAATACACTCATGGACTAAGCCTGGGAAGGCTGGGTTGTGGGCAGTAGAGTGTGCGGAGGGTTATTTTTCCTGCTCCACAAGTAGAATTCTTGGGGGGCTCCTGATACCTGGACTCCTAGCAGAGATCGGCATCTGCTTGGCTCCAGGGTTGTGTAGATCTAATTTCTCCAGAACACATATCACCCAACAAAGTCCCTAATGCCTGATTAGACTTAAGTCCAGGGTCAGAAATCCTCTTACAGAACTCTTAGCCTCACCTTGGGCGTGTTTCCATCCAGTCTACTGGGACAAACCTGCAATTGATCATACTTCCCATTCTGTCCTTCCTCATACTGGTGACAAAGAAGCTGAGAGCTGTTTCAGCCAGGTTCAGTTTTAGGCCACGCTAGCTGGCAGCTTGGAGAGCAACTTGTCACTAGAAAGGGGTTAGTAAACCAGTCTGCACACACACGGACAAGCTCCCTTCTCTCACTTGTGTGTGTGTCCTCTGTCTCTGTATATATACACAGCCCAAGAAGAAACTGAAAGGACAGCGGGGCATGTGCAGTGACCTCCATTCTTGTTGACTGTTTTGAACACCTCAACAGAGATAGTTCTTTAATTTTTCATTAAGAATCCTTTTCCCTTTTTTTTTTTTTTGTGTGTGTGTGTGCTTGCCATGGAGATACACATACACACATGCACAAACACAATTTGTTCCTTTTTTTCTCATTTTTACCAGTTTTATGATAGTTATTTTTCCTTATCTTTTGAGGGTTATAATTTTTGGTTTATTTATTTTTTGTGTTTTTTTTGTTTGTATTGTTTCTCTTCCTTTGTTCTCCCATTAACAGACAAATTCTCCCCTTTCTCTCTTTGATTTGCTTTTTCTAATTTTCTCCTTCTTTTTAACCATCATTACTTCTTACATCTTTTCTGCATTTTTTTCCTATTTGCATTGTGAACATTTTAAACTTTCTTCTACCTTCCTAACACATTTTTTTTTTTGTCTCTTAACAAACTGTATTTTTGCCATCTTTTAGACTATTTGGTTTATGTAACTTCTCTGTCTACCATTCATTTTCTTGCAGTTACTGGTACGATGGATCACATACTTGACACATGCTGTTTAATGTCAGATTGAGGTCAGGACTATTTATTGTTTTTGCTGTTGGCAATTGCTGACCCCACTATTCCTATTTTTGTGATAACTAGTGTTGAGATGTCATAGTAGGCACTGGGTGTTTGTTTTAATGCCATATATTGTTTGCTTCAGTTGTTTTTATATATGTAGTGAAAGCATATATTATATTAGGACCCATTCATAATAAAAACACTAAAGAAACTAGGGAAAGAATGTACCTTAACATTATAAAGGTTGTATATGACAAATTCAAATTCAACATCATAATGAATGGGGAAAAACTAAAAGCATTTCCTTTAAAATCTAGAGCAAGACAGGAATGTCCACTCTCTCCACTCCTATTAAATATTGTACTAGAAATTTTAGATAGAGCTATTAGGCAAGAGAAGGAAATGAAAGAGAGAAAATAAGAAGAATTCAAATTAATACTGTTTGTTGATGGTATGCTCTTGTACTTAGAAGATCCGAAAAACTCCACCAGAACACCGCTAGATCTCATTAACAAATTCAGCAAAGTAGCAGGGTACAAAATCAACAAACAAAATTCAATGGTTTTCCTATACAGCAGTAAAGAACAAATCTACTGTGACAGAAATCAGGAAGACAATCCCATTCATAATAGCCCAACAAACAGACAAACAAACAAACAAACAAATAAACAAAAACCCTAGGAATAAATCTAACTAAGGAGTAGAAAGACCTCTACAATGAAAACTATGTAACATTGAAGAAAGAAATTAAATAAGACATTAGAAGATGGAAAGGCCACCCAGGTTCACAGGCAGGCAGAATTGATATTGTTAAAATGGCCATACTACCAAAAGCAATATATGCATTTAATGCAATCCCCATCAAAACACCAATGACATTCTTTGTAGAACTAGGAAAAATAGTCATAAAATTCATTTGAAAGAATAAAAGATTCAAAATAACCAAAGTTATTGTAAGCGGAAAAAACCCAATACATAGCTTCAGATTATACTACAGAGCTATGGTAACAAAAACTGCATGGTAGTGGCATGGAAACAGGAACATATACCGATGGTAAAAAATGGAAGACACCGAGTCAGGCCCACACAGATAGAGTCATCTCATCTTTGACACAGGTGCCAAAAACATAGAGAAAAGACAGCCTTTCAACAAATGGTGCTGGGAAAACTGGTTATCCATATGTAGAAGAATGAGATTAGAACTTATCTCTCACCCTTCACAAATGCCAACTCAAAATGTATCGAACACCTAGGAATCAGACCAGAAAATATGCAACTCCTAGAAGAAAACATAAGATCCACACTCCAGCACATATATGCTGGAATGACTTTCTCAATAGGACCCCTAAAGCTCAGGAAATAATGCCAAGAGTTTACAAATGAAATAGCATCAAATCAAAAAATTTCAGCACAGCAAAAGAAGCAACTAAGAACAAGAAGAGAGAACCTACAGAATGGGAGAATATATTTGCTAACTTATAACAGTTGATTAATATCCAGAATATATAAATAACTCAGAAAACAGGAAAAAGTCCCCACTGATAAATGGTAAAATGAGTTAAACTGACACTTTTTGAAGGAAGAAATATACAGGGCCATTAAATATTTGAAAAAATGATCAACATCTTTAGCAGTGATCATGTGCAAATCAAAACCACACTGAGATTTCATCTTACACCAGTCAGAATGGCAGCCATCAAGATTAAAAATAATTATAAGTGCTGGAGATGATGGGGAGAAGGATCATTTTAACACTCTTGTTGGGATGTAAATCAGTACAACCACTATGGAAATCAGTATGGAGTTTCCACCAAAGACTAGGCCTGTAACCACCATATGACCCAGTTATGCCCCTCCTCATATGTGTTCTAAAGAGCTGAAGTCATCATCTGCAGTGGTACTTGCATACCCATGTTTACAGCAGCCCAGTTCTGTGCATCAGTGGATGAATGGATGAAGAGTCTATATACAGTGAGATTTTATTAAGCCATAAAGAAAATGAAAGTATGTCATTCGCAGGAGAATGGAAAGAAATTAATACCATTGTGTTAAACGAAATAAGCCAAACTCAGAAGGTCAGGGTTGTGTGTTTTCTCATGTTGAAGCCAGAGAGGAAGAAGGAGGAGAAAGGTGGGCCAGGGGATCTCATGGAAATCAAAGGGAGGTCAGCAGAGGAGAGGAGAGGGATCGAGGGGAGGGTGTGTTTTGTCAGCTTTTTCATCCCTGTGACCAAAAGATCTGACCAGAACAATCAGGGGAAGAAAAGTTTGATTGAGGCTAGAGATCTCAGTTCATAGGAGCCGACTCCATTGGCCTGTGCCTGAGGTGAGGCAGAAGAGTGTGGTGGAGGACAGCAGGCCAGGATATGGCCTTCAAGAAGCAGAGAGACTAAGCTCAGCTCACAAAACATAAACTCCAAAGTCATGTCCCCTGGACTCCCGACCTGCAGCCGCACCCTACCTGCCTACAGTTACCCAGTTAATCCTCCGAAGGATTAATGCATTGATTCGGTTAAGGCTCTGATGACCCAGTCATTTCACCTCTAAACTCTCGCATTGTCTCACGCTTGAGCTTTGGGGAGAAACCTCGTATCTAATCCATAACAGGGAGGGAGGAGGGGAGGAAAGGGGAAATACTAGGGAATGATACTGGCCTCCTTGTTTTGTTATATTGTGTGCATGCATGAATATGTAACGATGAATCTCACCATTATGAATAATTACAGAGCACCAATTAAAAAATATGGGCAGAAAAAAGAAAGCAAACACGTGGGGAGGAATCCCTCCTGCCTCCTGTTCCATGCCACCAGCATCACTTTACTCTCAAACATACATAGAGACATCACGAGAAGGGAAACTTGAGACCCGTAGCCTCACGAATATACATGTATGATATGAAAACAGAGTGCTGCTAATCAAGCCAACTTCAGTAGTGTGTGAAGGACACAGTACAGCATGAGCCGTTCAAGCTTCACAGAAATGTAAGGGATTTTCGTTACTGGAAAATCAATCATTGAAATTTATTACATTAGCATAATAAAGAGGAAAATCATATTATGCAATTGCTGAAGAAATATCATTTGACAAAATTCAACAGTTAGCTGAAAACATACATAAACTTGGGTCAGGGGGAACTCAGCCCAAGAAAGGCCATGTGGAGAGACCTCCGGGGAAAGCCACACTCCAGTGCAGGTCTGGTTGCTTTTCTCCAGGAGTAGGAACTGGGTGAGTGTGTTGGCTGTTACCACTGTATTGGTTATTTTTTCTGGTAATCCTACCCAAGACAATAAGATTATAAATAAATAAATAATGGCATTAAAAGGTGGAAACAAAGGAGTGAGGTGGTTGTTGATCACATGCAAGGTCCGCATGATTGTGAATTAAAAAATCCTAAAAATCTGCCACTCAAAATAAATTATTAGAACTTACCAAAAATTTAGCAGAAACCACTCAAAATTTATAAATTATTTGTCTTTCTATAATCTAACAACTAACATTTTGAAAATGAAATTTTGGAAGCAGTGTGTTTAATAGAGTCTAAAACATAAAACTATGGATGAATCTCTAAAAATTTGATGTCCAGTAGATAATGATATAACATGAGTAAGAGAAGTTAATGACCTGAGTAACTGGAGAGTTAATTATTATTACAATGTCAGTCTTCCCAACGTGGATTATAAATTCACTATAGCCCCAATCAAAAGCTTAGTGTGTTTTCCAGTAGAATTTGACAAACTATTTAAATTCTTTTTTTTTTTTTTTTAATGGAACAGACCTTGAATAGACAGGTTGCCTGACACAAAGGAACAAGTTTGGATGACTGCAGCTATCTGATTTGAAAACATAATGTAACGTTCAGAGTGTTATTGGTGCAAAGACAGACAAAGGGTTCAGCAGGCTAGATTGTCAGCAGTTGATTTTAGCAAGATGCAAAAACCATTTCATGGGGAAAATCAGAGTCCTTTCTCCTCAAAGAAAGCATAGCACAGCATCTTGAATGTCTTAGATGGGGTCAGAAACTTGCTAACCATAAAATAAAAGGTTGACAAAAGATGAATTTAACAGAAATTAAAAACTTCTCTTCACATAAGGCAAGTCATACTGTAAAATATGCTGTGATACTGGAGTAGATATTTCTCACGTGGCATACACACCTCTGAACAGTGATCCGCATCAGGGAAACACAAGTTAAAACGACAGCGAGATGTAATTCGATGCTCACCAGAATGGCTGGATGGGAGAACTGATGGCGAGTGCCCTCGAGAAGGGAGGTGGCACAGAGCGCATGCGCGTGGCTGCCGCAGGTGCAGAAAGGCAAGCTTTCAGGAGCTGGTCAGCAGCTCCTCAGCGTTCAGGCAACCTCTCTGATGATCTAGCCACTTCATTTTTAGATGTTTGCTCACAAGAAATAAAAATCTATATCCACAAAAAGATTTCTGTAAGAATTTTGTAACAACTTTATTCTTAATAAATAACTTCAAGTATAAACAACCCAAGTAGGCCCTCCACAGGGGTAAGACCAGCCCAGTGGCGATTCCACTTAGAAGTGAGCGACTTCTGGTGCCTGCAGAGAGACTAACTGTGCTCACAGATAGAAACCAGAATCAGGGTGCTCATCAAAAAACTCCAGCCACAGAGGAAAATGCTCTGTGAGACTCCACTGTTCAGATTTCTAGGACAGGGAACCCTCTTCTTTGATAAATGCCACCTGAACTGGAGCTGAATGTGGTCAGGGTGGGTGGGACAGGAGGGGACTTGGTTACCAGCTACCCTGTTTGCCTGGATTTCCCTGGCTTCGGATCTACATTCCCTGCCCCCCAGAAGGTCCTCAGTTGGGGCAGACCAGGACATTCGGCCTCCCTAGAAGGAAGAGTGTCATTCTGGCATGATGGAATGCTGTTGGTCTTGGCAGGGGATGGCTTGTAGGGTTGGGGACAAACATGGCAAGTCATTGATCTGTTCACTTCAGATGCCTTATTGGTCAGTCAGTCATGCCTTAGTGTGTGATACTTCTGCAAAAAACTAGGTACACAATTGAAGACAGCACCTAAGTTTTCCTGGAGAGGTGTGTGAAGACATCATAGAAAGTGGAATAGGGTATTAATTCCAAAGATGACTAGGATTCCATGCAGAGTTGTAGAGGAGGGGAAGCACATTGCAATTTTTTATTTCCTCTCTAGGTTTTGAACTCTGAAAAATCTGGAGCCAGGCTGAAGTTCCGTTTTCTCAGAGACCCATGTGAAATGCATGGACGAAGCGGGGTTGGCGTGCACCATGACACTCAGCTTTGTCAGCCTGATGCACGGTGCCACACAGAACCATAGGACCTCATGGTCTTCCATTTGTTCCCAGGCGAAGATGTTCTGTGAGCACGATGTCTTGTTAGAGTCATATGCATCCCTGGAGATGTCCTGTTTCAGCACATTTGCATTACAGTGAGGCCCAGGAGGCCCACGCTGCCATCCAGATGCCCTGGCTCCAAGGCGCTGCTGCGTGGATAGGTAGATGAGCACGTACCCGTCAGGTTGAGCCTGCATGGAAATTCAAGCTGACTTCCCGCAAACCAGAGCCACATATACGTCAGAGGAGCACTCTATGGCTGGCACAAACAAAATTTTATATTCTATTATGAAACCAAAATATAAATGATGTGGATTAGTTGTTCCTGGAATGGTCTGTGTGTCTGCCCCTCTCATTAGTATTGATAATTTCTGCAGTTTTGCATATTGATCGTTTTTAAGTGGTAGTTTTCTAGAAGAGAAAGGGAGAGGAGAAGTCCTCTTTGTTTAAGCCTGCCTATTCCAGGGAGTGCCTAGGTATGTTGAGTTCAGCCCTCCCTTTGCCCTTTAGAGAGCCTCATAGTGGCATTGCTGCAGGCGGGTGCAGTGGCTGGTGTGGTATGCATGGTGCCCGGTGGAAGAGATGGGCCTCAACTGCAGCCTAGAGGTGCCATTCACGCTTGCCTGAGCTGGGCATCCCAGCCCTGGGTGCTGGTTCCCGTGCTCTGTAGCCTGCATGACAGACTTTGTGGTCATGGTGGAGTCTGTCTCTCCTAGCTGCAGCTGTCCTGGCCCTTGCCACAGGGATCATAGCAGCTCCGCTCTCCTCATCAGGATGATAAGAGAATCAAATGAAATGGGAGAGCCTGTTTCTTCTAAATGCCACAGCACAATATAAATGTGAGATGGAATTCTCATTATATTATTGTTATTAATTTTTTTTTTAGCATTCTCCCTCTGGGGTGTACATAGGTCTCAGTTGACTTTTATTTATAAGATCAATTACCTCTGAGATTCACATTTTAACAGAGCTGCCTGGTAATGTTCTTAGGGACTAGACTGAAATGGATCAGGCCACACTGTCCCTGTCTGAATGCTGAGCTTCCCTCTCTCCTGAGGAGCAATTTCTTCTGGCCTGTTAGAATAAATGATCCAATCTTAGACATTTCTATGCTGAGCTTTGTGGAAAATACACTCTTCAGAGGAGGGAGCAGGGTGTAGGGGCTGCTGCATTATTAATAGGAATCCTAGCTCTCGAGGAACCACAGCACTTGCTTGGGGTCATTTAGAGAAACTTCATCCCCCCTAGGGGAGGGACAGCTTAGCTCCTTAGGGAGCATGTGCTCACAGATAAACAGTAAAGGCTATGTTAAGGGAGGGTTAAAAGCCTGCTAGGTAGTTTTCAAATTGCTACATTTATTTATCAAGTTGGTTGTAAGTTTAACAAGAATTTAGAACTTTAGGGAGTGCCAGGATTCAGAACTGCACCCCCCTGTATCTGAGCTCAGGTTTTGATGCAGTGACTCCTTTGCTCTGTGGTCTCCAGCAGGGCAGTGGCATTTCCCTGCACCATTCTTTTTGCATCTTGAAATGAAGGCAATGTGGATCTTGCATGTCACAAAACTGCATGTTTAAAAATGGGCGCATGCAATGTCTAAAGCAGCAGCGACTGTGGGTAATCGGTGCCAAGAGTAGTCTTTTCTCTCGTGTGCACTCTGCCATGTGCTGCGCTCTGAGCACCAGGGTATGAGCCAGTCCTGTGAGCCCAGCTCTGCACAGCTGGCCCTGGGGACTGCCTGTCACTTGCCTAGCATGTGCTCGGGCTGCTTTGCTGGCCTTCCTTCCTGCCTTCTTGTGAGCCCCTGAAGGCCAGCGCAGTGTCCCCTAAGCACCTAGCAGGGTGCATGGCAACAGACCAGCACCAGGACTCCATTGAGTTGGGTTAAATATTGCACCTGCGTGTGAGCCCCATCTGTGCTGCACATCCCAGTTCCTGGGGGAGCCTTGGGCTGGTCTGCAGGAGACAGCACAGCCGTGGGCTGAAAAAGATGGGAGTTGGGGGCCGGGCCGACCGCCTGGTGCCCGAATCCCTGCTCTGCCACGCTGACCGAGCCTGGGATCTTTATAAAATGAGGCTTCTGGCGGGATTGTCGCGAGGATTAACTCAGAAATGTCGCATCAGTGTGTGCAGCAGAGCCAGGTGCTCCTCCATCCTGCTGTCCCTGTGTCCTTCCTCCTGTGTGCAGCCTCTGCGGTGGGTTGCAGGCCACACCCTACCTTTCCTCTGTTGAAGTAAATCCCCAGGATCACTGGCACATGTGAGGGACACAGCAAACAACTTATGACAGGGCATCTTGATCAGAGGGTGTGGAGTTGGGATGGGGCCTAGTTCTTGCCCTGGTTGGGACTCTGGGTTGCCCTGAGCCTTGCCTGACCTTATCTAGAATAGTGGAAAGATTGTATATGAGCAGTATGTTTCTCCCCCACTTCTTTTTTTCTGAAGGCTAAAGCCATTCAAACTTGTTACACCAAGTTTATGCCTGTGCAAGGAAGTACACTGTGCCAACAGTATTCATTCCAGTGGCAGCTCACAGACACACTGCTGCCAGCTTGATACAGACGTCTTCAAGTTACTTACTTCTTGTATGCTCTTTGTTACTTTTTTGAAATAAAAAAATTAAGTCTTCATATTTCGTGAATTAAAAAAAACAATTTATGTGAATCATCTTTTCATATTAGGACATATAGTTACCCTTATTCATTTTCAAATTGCCTGCTCTTCCTATATCTTGTACGTGTACATATTTTGTGATGTGATGTTTTTGTTTGTTGGTTGGTTGGTTTGTTTTGTGGTCCTGGGGTTTGAGCCCAGGGCCTTGTGCATGAGAGGCAGGCACTCTACCAACTGAGCTCTATCCCCAGCCCTACCATGATGTTTTAATGCCTTTTCTATTTAGATATATTTGTATTGTTTTTTATTTATTTATTTTGGTACTCAGGATTGAACTCAGAACTTTTGAGCCACATCCCCAGCCCTTTTTATGTTTTATTTTGAGATAGGGTCTCATCAAGTTTTTTAGGGCCTCGCTAAGTTACTAAGGCTGATCTTGAAACTTGTAATCTTCCTGCGTCAGTCTCTTGAGCCACAGGGATTGCAGGCATACACCTCTGCTTGGCTGTTTTTTATTTTATTTTTTTTACTATTTCACATAGTTTTACATTGAGCTTTTTCGTAAATCTGGGCATGTGTGAATAGGTTTTTGTAATAGAAATTCAAAGAATTTTTAATTTTACTATATGCTTTGGAATTTTGCTCCACAGTTTGACCTCCTGAAAGAGTGTGTGAGAATGCTAGTTTCTCTGCATCATAGATATCATCAAATTCTTTTTTATTGTTTGCAGCTTGATGGATATGGAAGGTCTCATTTTTGTTTGATTCTGATATCTTTAATTTTGAATAGGTAAATGCCTTTCCATGTGCATACTGAACACTTGCCTTTCTTTTGTGTGTTCCCGTCTGTAATCTGATCCTATTTAAAATTTTTTATTGATCCTTTTTTTTTTATTGATTGTTAGGAACGCTTGTGTGCTACATATTTTAATCTTATCCTAATTTGTCATTTACATTTTTAATACAAATTATATTTGTGTCTTAATGTAATATAATTTGGGCCTTTTGATTGTATACTTTTTTCATTTTTATGTGTAGAATTATCATTTTATTCTTAGTGGCTTTTGAGTGTCATATATCATTTTGAAAAACTTTTCCCAACTCATATTACATTAATGCTCCCCTTGGCTTTCTGCTAATATATTTATAATTTTACATTTTTATGTTTATTTATTCATATTTATGTTTGCATAAACTGTGAGATTGAGAACAAATTTTTTAACCATAAAAATCCAAAAAACACTGTAAAATGTGAAGTGTTATATAAATTTACTTAACTATTAAAAAGTAAATTTCAATTCATTACTTATAGTAAAAATGAATAATGAATGCAGACAAACTAATTTATGAGTAATTTCTAGATTTAGTGTGTATTTTTAAATTGCCTAAAAGAGATTTCCAGTATATGACACAGTTAGGCTTGCCTGTCTATTTCCGTATGGTCTCATCAGCATGGTTTCCTTCCTCCCTCCCCTCCCTCCCCTTCCTCCCCTTCCTTACTCGTAGAGTGGTCGGCGTC